>NC_056735.1:1332163212-1332295712 GCF_019279795.1 Protopterus annectens
ACAATGTAGAATGCTTTTCTTACTACTACGGACACATGGTGGTCAAAGTTTAGATTGCTATTGACCTGTACACCACTGCGTTTGAGCTTAGAGGGGGTGCTATCTATATCATAATTAGCAGGGGCTCCTTCTTTGCCAAAGGGGGTATTAAGGCATGTTTTTGTGTTAAGTTTTAGTCCATGAGTTTGACACCAATCATTTGTCTGCATCAGCCCTTTCTGTAATATGTTGACATCATTGGGGGACTCTATGATTGCACCCAGTTTACAGACATCTGCAAACTTGGTAAGCCACAGGCCATCTACCTTCACCTGGACATTTGAGAAATAGATTCCAAAACAGTAGAGGGCCCAACATAGATATTTGTGGTACACCACTGGTAAATTGTCTACTGGTGGAGGTGGAATCACCAACTTTGACAGTATGGATTCTGTCGGTAAGCCAGTTGGCTACCCATCTAGAAATATATGGGTTTATCCCCAGTTGAGAGAGTTTCTCTCTGATACCTGAATGGAGGATTATGCCAAAAGCCTTGGCTAAATATAGATAGGTGGTATGTACTGTTTTGCCCTCATCCAGGGCTTTAGTGACATTCTCAAAGAAGTCCACCAGGTTTAATAAGCAAGCTCTACCTTTGATGAAGCCAAAATGGGTCAGGTCAAGAGTTTGAAGGTCACCTATGTCCTTGTGGATAAGGTCCATGATGATTCTTTCATGGGCTTGCAGGTAAGGCTGGTTAGGCTTATGGGTTGATAGTTCCCAGGATGAGTTGATGAACCTCCTTTATGCATGGGGATTACTGTTGCTGTTTTCCAACTCTGCCATGACAAAGCTAGTTCTCAGGCTATGGTTAAAGAGAGTGCCAAGTGATTCTGCTAGGTCTTGTTTAAGATTGTTTAGTAAACAACCTGGGATGTTATCTGGTGCCATAGAGGCTGTGTTTTTGGCCTTGGAAAGTGCTTGTATGACCTGTTCTTTGGAGATACTCGGTAGAGGACTGGTGTCAGTAATGCTTTGAGATATGTCAGGTGGGGATAAGGGGTGAAGTTATTGCCAAATCTGTCTGCTAGCAAGTTGGTAATTTCCTCGGGTTCAGTGTGGAGGGTACAATCCACTATACGTTTGGCATACAGCTAGGCATTCCCTCTTAGGTTTTGGACATAGATAAAGAATGCCTTATGGTTGTCTTTAGCTAGGGATGATAATTTTGACTCATAGCTAGCCTAAGAGGACTTAACAAGATATCTGTTTTGTTTGTTCAGATTGTGGAGGGTATTCTTCCTCTGTCAAGTTATTCACCTCTCGTTCTTAGATATCAGTTTCTTTCTTTTGTTGTATAACTTTTTTATACTTACAGTCCAGCAGGGTGGCTTGTTTTTTTTTTTTAGAAGACCTGGTTTTGTTCCTGTTAGGTACAGCTGAGTCAATACATTTGTTTAAGTAGCTATATAGGGCAACTGTGTATTCCTCTGCATTGGAGACACTGTTGTCTAAGTTGTCAGGGGCTTTGAAACTTTTTATATCATCACTCAGTAGGCAATAGCTTGCTTTGGAAAAATTTTTAAGTTTTTTTTACTCCTGTAGGGGTGTCAGGTTTGATCTTTACTTCAAATGAGACAGATTTATGGTCTGATCTTACAAGGGAGGGCAACACACAGGAGGTAGTCCAGTGACCTCCCCCGACCCACGTTGGTGAGCACTAGGTCCAGGACATTTGAGCCCCTTGTGGGGATAATGACCAACTGTTTTAGGGCATTTGAATTAACAAAGCCCAGGAACCTTATAGTGATCGTGTTTGCACTCATGTAAGTTGCCCAGTTGATGGAAGGATAGTTGAAATCTCCTATGACCAAGGTGTTTGGCTGTATGTTGTGTGACTCTAGAAAGACCAGATAGACAGTGTGCTTCTCCTGGTTCATGGTCGGGGACCTGTAGCTAGCGATGATGTGGAAGGGTATTTTTCCTATAGTTAATTGGACCTGCAGTAGCTCAATAGAGTCGTACTGTTTTACTTCTCAATGTGTATTTGGATATAATGAAGATGGATCATCTTCACTTTGGTTCTTTCACACTAGTTTTGGGGTCTGAACATGTGAAAGGCATTGTAGACTTGTATGGCTGGGGTGCTCTCCGTGGCCTTCTACCAAGTCTCTATGTCATCACAAACGTCAGCATCTTCCAAAGTGAGGAGTGCTTCCAGGAAGTGCAGTTTATTATTTAAGCTCTTAGCATTAAGCAGCATGACCTTGAGTTTGTCTTTAGTGGATTTCTATATGTCAGAAATTTTTTTAGTTTGGACATTGCCTAAAAAGGCACTATGGGAGAGTAAAATGTCTTTTCCAGTATTCAAAAGCCTTGAGGAGACATGTGAAGGCCATCTCTGGCAAAGCAGTGTCTTCCCAGGCAGACAGATACTGGATGCCCCTGGAGTGACACCAGAAGCTATGCCAATTATTGAAATCAAACATTTTTTGTCTGTGTTGTGGCATCATCCTCAGTGAAGGCAGAATGCTAGGGATATACCTGCTTGGGACACATAATCTGAAAGTTCTGTCATGTCTCTCTTCATATAGTACAGAGAGATGCATCTCAAGTCATTCACACCAACATGCACTATGACGGAGTTGTAATGATAATTGTTATTGAGTGACGTGAGTGCATATGTGATTTGATGGATCATGGCACCTGACAGGCAGCTGAATATGACAATCTCCTTGTTCAACCTGGTGAAGGAGATATCTGTGTGTCTCACAACTGATTTGCCTATAACCAGAACATTTGGTTTTGAGATATTTTGCCCTAGGGGCTTAATTGTTGAGACACTGATGTGTGTTTTTATGTGTGGTGGTGGATTCTGTTTGTGTACCAGTATGCATATGTTGTTTGTGCTTTGGAGGTCTTTGGTCTTTTGGTAGGCTTTTAGTGAGTACCTCCACATATGTGGGTTTATGTGTCATGACCATCTCTTGTGTGAGAGGGAAGGTGTGTGCTGACAACCTGTTGCATGTCTTGCTTGTTGTTATGTGAGAGGATGGACTAGTTACATGTCTCACATACTGTATTTGCTTTAGGACTAAGTGGTTATCAATATACATGAGGCAATAGCTACATTGCCTCAGGATGCCCATGTCAATCAGGTTGGCTGGAGGGATGGTGGGAAACTGTCTATCCATTGTGGCAGGTATATATTGTAGTGACTAGTGGGGATGGGCTAGATGGACCAGGATTTGCTTGTAAGACTAGCAAAGGTGGTTATTCTGTGGAAGGTTAAGGGTGGAAGACTGCGTCAACTCCTTAGAATGTGCAGCTGAGTTGCTCACTGAGTAGCAAAGTGCAGCTGCGTTGCACACAGTGAGGCAGTGGAGCTAAGGAGGGTTTTCTAGCAGTTGTCAAGGGGAAATTGTTGCTTCTAAGCATTTGCTTCTATACACAGCAGCACTAAACTCAGTTGCACAGTGTGCAACTACACACGAATGCAGTACTTGAACACAAGTGAAGTTAAACAAATTAAATGCAACCTAGCCAATGGTAGAGCCCAAAACTTAACCTTATTCCAACAATCCCCAACTGAGATGGGTCTTGTGCTGCACACATCTTCCACAAGGGTGCAGGAGGGCCTTCTTAATGCAGGGTGGCTGGTGTTAGTGCTCAATTAATGCCAAATAGCCTAGATTCAGCAGATATGAGTCTAGCCTATGCCATGAGCTACAGAAGTATTAGAAATTCAAAGTGCAGAAAAAACAGTCAAAGCAACAACAACAACAACACAAAAATGAAACAGCAATTGAGCAAAATACTGTTCAAAAAGTGCAGTGCAAGCTTAAAATATACTTATTTTTTTATCACAGGGGATGCTTCATAACTTTATTTTTTTCTTGAACTAAATGAATGTATGAATGAAAAAGGTCTCTACAGACGTATTTGCATTACTGTTTTAACTTAGTGTGACTTATGCAACTCACAATATTTCATTATATTATTGCAGGGAATGCAAAGCACTAAATGTAAATGTGTTTATGCATGTTATAACCTTTTTTTGGCATATCAGATTATGTTTGTGGAAGTATATACTTGAATGAAGTGTATTGTGATGTGTCAAAGAGTGAAGGGTAAGTGTCTTCCATTTTGATTTATTTTCAAATGTTTGTATTTGCAGTGCTGAGTCAACAAACACTGGGAAGAGAAGTCACAAAATAATGCAGAAAATGGTAGAATAGTGAATATTCCTCGCATAAACCTTTATAAAGGCCAATTCTGCCCTTGAATGTTGTCCTTATTTTTCAGTAAGATGTCCATTCAGTAAGACATTTGGTGCAAAATATTTCATTTTTATAGCAGTCACTATGCAGCACCTGTTATATAACAAAAGAATTTTACCTAATACTGATGTCATTTTCTGACATAACCAAAACAAAGGCATTTGCGCAGAAACACCCACGTGCAAAAACACATCCAGTAAGAAACTGGCATATGCACAGGCAAGCATGCATACAAACACATATATGAATATATACAGAGACATACATGGAAGCAGACATGCCTGCACATATATCAAAAATGTACATGCACAGAAACTCAAAATCACAGACATTTACACACACTCGCGCGTGCACACACGTGTGTGTGTGTGTGTGTGTGCATATCTCTCTCTCTCTCTCTCTCTCTATATATATATATATATATATATATATATATATATATGAATTCACTTTATAATCTCGAAATACTGAAATATCGAATTTCAGTATCTCAAGACTATAAAGCCAAAAAATCAAAATACCGAAACCCCAAAAGCGCAAAATTCAAAATCGCAACTTTTAAACATACGCTACACCACACAAACAAACACACATGCACCTTCCTCCCCACACTAAAACAAACAAAACACACACACACAAACACAACAGCAAAAATACACGAACCTACCCTTCATGTAAGCAGGGAGCCAAGCTCCCCTGTACCCCCACACCCCTGCTACTTATATATACTAACTCAGAGGTTGCATTAAAAAGACAAAGACACGAAATCCACCACTACACAATCTACATTCCCCTCGGACAAATACACATCACATACATACAAACATCAACATTCTCAACACTTATGCACTCACAGTCTTACCTACATACCGTAACCTACACCTACAACTTCACAACACACTAACATACACTAATATCCCTACCCAAAACCCTTAAAATAGAAACACTTACCCGAATCTCCAGCTATCCATTAACACAGTGCACCACCACAACCACCGATTCCACATTTCCGGATTTGGTTATGTGGTCTTTCGCGGAACTGGGCTTTCGCTAATTTAGTCTCGAGATACTGAAATTCAAGATTTCAGTATTTTGAGATAGTGAAGTGAACCCATATACATATATGTATATATATATATATATATATATATATATATATATATATATATATATACACACACACACACACACACACACACACACACACACACACACACACACACACACACACACACACACACACACACACACACAAAAATGGAGCCACACACATTTACAGGCATATGTAGCCAGACATAGCTATTTAGACCCACGGAGACCCACGGAGTCATTTATGCATTGCACACAGTCATTTAGAAATACTGATGTTCACATTCACATTTTGGCATATTTATAACAACAGTAAACTCAATAGACACACACAAACCCACACACTCTTGTGCATAGATGCATAGTACATAAGCATTTACACATAAATACAAAGAAAGGGCAGCACTGAGATCAAATCTTTCATTTATGCCTATGGTTGTGCCCAAGTTTCTATTCGGCCAGGCTATTCATCTCCCTATGGTTCACTCAGAACCAAAAAAAATAACAAAAAAAAAAAGAAATAAAAAATAAAAAACAAAGAAAAAATTCTACATACTCTGAATATCTACAGACAAATCAGATATTACATTGACAGGCACAAAACATCTGATTGACTCTTTGTCTCTTTTGAAGGTAAGAAGCAGGGGCACTCGGTATCAAACAGATGGATTCTATTGGTTGTCCCATACTATTATTTATTTAGTTTTATTCTCACTGTAACAACATAGTTCCAGGCTTAGTCAGGGGCTAATCTACTAGTATTCTGAGTACTACTGTGGTATTTTAGAAAGGCGTTTACTCAATATATTGGAGGCAGCAGCTTAGTAATCTGTACATACCTTTACCAAACATTGCAAACTAAACTCATTTTTTAGTTCCAGAGTACACTTTGTTAGGACTGTTTGACATGAGCTCCTGGATTCTTATCCTTTTTTTCTCCATCACTGGTTTCTAAGTGCTGGTATTTGTCCCATATGGCTCAAGCTACTGGAGTATTGGTCTAATGATGAGAATAGCAACGTTTTGTAATCGAACTTTTATAATAGATGCTCCATTTTTCTCCACACTAACTCAGTCACTAAGATGCTTTGCTCCTTTTCACATCTCTAATTTATTCTACTGTAGTTTCTCAAATATTTTGAAATCTCTGTACATATTGTAAATTAATAAATTGGATTTACTATGTATCCAAAACTTTGCTCTACTACTGTACTCTTTTGCTGTCAGGTATGTGACATTGTATTAATTTCCCTTTTGTATGCCTGGTCAGTTTGTGACCTCAGAATGACTAAAATTAATCAGAATTGATCAGTTATCTACCATGGTAAACAGATTCAAATAAATAAATAAATAGATAAATAAATCACTGCTGCAGCAGCCACTCCCTTTCTTCATCCCCCTATTTTCCTGTTTTTGCCAGGGTTTGTGATTTTTATTAGCATGGATCTCACCTGACAGCGGCCAGTTTCTCCTTTCTTTTCTGAAGCAAGAAATCTCTAAAGGTCGTTACCCTAACTACCAATTCTATTCTGCATGTCTCATACAGACCAAATGGCCGAGGCAAGTGAAAGATACCCTAAAGCTTTGTAAGCATTCTACTGGTCCAGTCTTTGGCAGAATATCACATGTAGATTATGCTACTACAGCAGTGATCTACCTGAACATGTACTGTTATGGTAAGTTTACTTACTTAACTGCACTTTTCACTTTATGGAAGTTCATAAAGAACAAAGATTTTACATTCACAGAACTAAATATTTTACAAAGATTTAAAAGTTTTTTTTCCCACATAGCCTGGACCCACTCATGACTATGGCTACATCTGAGGCATTCTTTCAGAAATGAATCTTGGGATGATTAGTCCAGTGGCTACAAGAGCATCCCTAAACAGTTTTTACTAGACACCATAAGTTGGATGGATCTCTATTTACAGGTTTTCCTTTGATGACATTGTCATCCAGGCCATTCTTTTCTGAGGGGCATCTAAGAGGCTTTGTTTGGGACTCTGCTTTGCTGGTAATGAAGATATAGCTTCAGCCCAGACATGAAAGTTATAATGTTAGATATATACTTGCTGTACCATCTTCATTATTATACCTCACCTCATTTTCCCCAGCCTTATTCCTATATGACCCCAGTTGTTGTAGTTCATGATTAGATCTTTATTTTTGTAGGTAGTTTTTTTGCTGTATTTTTCTGCTTTATGTAGACTTTCTAGAGCGAGAGAAGAGTCTTTGGAAGCAGAGAATTATGGGTAAAGGTGAGGCTGAATGGGGTCTGAGAGCATTTCCTTTGCTGGGCAACATCCTGTCAGTGTTAGATCTTCCTGTAATTAAGAAAGAATTTCAAATAAGCATGTAACTTTCCTTTCTTGTCATGAAACTTTCATTTCTTGTGTCCAACAAGAACAGTGCTTTCACTGCCATATTGCAGGTCTGATTGATGCACTCTGTTTTGCTTGCCGCTTGGCTTCTTCAGTTCTTATATTTTCCCATTTTCTTTCCAGTCTTTTCAAACCAGTGTATGTGTCTGGGGGAGGAGTACTTGATGCACTATATTACTGTTCATAAAATATCAGAACCACAGGCATATGTTCCCAAACATGTGTGTGTGTGTGTGTGTGTGTGTGTGTGTGTGTGTGTGTGTGTGTGTGTGTGTGTGTATATATATATATATATATATATATATATATATTTATAAAAAACACAGGCAATGTGAGACATAGATACAGACACATATTTACACACAAGGAGGAAGTTCATTTACATTGGTGGACGAAAGCGCTAACAAAATAAACTCTTTTGGAGCAACCTTCTTTGCCTACTTCATTGGTTTTAGTTCTTAGTTTGTTAATTTTAATGTATTTACACACAAACACAAATACGGACACACACAGTCAGTCAGTCAGAGATACACACAGATGGATGCTTAATCATTTGCACTAACATACATGGGCAGACACACCATGCTCACCTACACCTGGTCAACTACTAACATACTTGCATGTGTACGCACAGACTCAGAAAAGCAAATGTGCGTATAAAAGACTATAAATACCCACACATATGCTCATACACACTTAGAGACACACTGAGGCAGTCCTGCAGACACACAGGTATAAACAGACACACACATGCACAATCCATATTGTATGCATCCACACAGTCACATGGACACACACACACACACACACACACACACACACACACACACACACACACACACACACACACACACACACACACACACCCATATGCACACTCACGCACACACAAAGGATATATATACTTTAACATAAACATGCATGCAAAGACACACATGCTTCATACATTGTACTGACTGCCATACTTATTGGTGTAATGAGAGCAGGATGACTGTTTTTGAAGCCGTGTGTTAGTTTTTATTTATTTTATTTTACATTTGTTGACCGGGTATGTCCAACTGAGCTGAGGAGCCCTTTTTCAGTGGACGGCCGTGGAGAAAAGCGCCATATATTAGACAATTATCAGATAACTAAACAGTTAATTAAAAAGATAGAACATAATTCATACAATGCATCAAGGAAAACATTTAGAAGTGAGTTTAATAAGAATGAGATGTAAATTAATTATGAAATTGCATGATTCATTAGAGATCAATTTTACAGATTGTAGTTAAGGATTGACATGGACCATTGAATGATTTTCACAAAGGCATTAGGGGAGTAGGTTAAGAAAACAGTTTAAGGATCCTATTAGGAGAGGCTGATAGTGTGAATTGCGATAGGGAAAGAGGAGAGCAGGAGGTGAACTTTCTTAGGTAAGGGGGAAGGAGTTCAAGGGGGGTAAGTATAGTGGCAGGTCCAATGAAATTTAAAATATTCTTTGATGGCAGCCTTAAACTTTTTAGGATGAGTGAGAGTCCTGATTTCAAGAAGGAGTTTATTCCAAGAATAGAAGGATGGCAGCTATATATGTTCCATCCAAATTTGGTCTTGGTTTACTGATATTTAATAGATGTTGGGAAGAGCTCCATAGTAGTCTAGTAGGAGAATAGTGGGAGATGAGGTAGGATAGGACTGGGCAGAAGGAGGGCTGGAATAAGATAGAGTGGATGATTTGGAGCTGAGACAGGAGATGTAGATGGGGTAGCTCGAGCCAGTTTAAGCTTTTTAGAGAGAGACAGTGATGGGATTTGTAAGGTTGTTGGGTGGCAAACCTAGCTATTTTATTGTAGGTAGACTCTAGTTTTGATAGTAGAGAGGAGGTGAGATTTGTGAGAATTTGTGAGCTGTATGTTAGACTAGTGTGGGAGAGAGTGATCCTAGCATCTGTGATCAGGAACTTCTTGTTTCTGTACAGGAGTCCTAATTTCTGATGCAGTTATTTACATGTAGGTCGAATTTAAGTTGATCATCAATGATGACACCGAGCAGTTTTGTACTGGATTCCACTTTAATGGTGGTGTTATTAAGTGATAGTATGGAGAAGGAGGGTTTAATATGGTTAACATTTTTAGGGAGAAAGAGTAACAGTTTTGTTTTTTTTTGGGTTGAGGATGAGCAGGTTATTGGTGAGCCAGGTTTCGACTGAGTTAAAGGATGTTTGGATAGCAGATAAGAGCTGGCAATGGTGACGACTGTAGAGTCATCGGCATATTGAACTAGAGAAGACTGAGGACAAGAAGTATGGAGTAGATTTGTAAAGATATTGAAAAGTAGTGGACCTAGAATAGATCCTTAGGGAACGCCCATTCTGACAGGGAGAGGAAGGGATAGGGCAGAGTGCCATCTCACTGATTGCAGTCTGTAGGTGAGGTAGCTGGAGAATCATGCAACAGTATCAGAGGAGAAATTAAGGTTAGTCAGTTTTTCCAATAGAAGAGACTGAGAGACAGTGTCAAAGGCCTTTGAGAGGTCCAAGAATAAGCAATAAATGAGTTTGTGGTTGTCTCTGGCTAGTGAAATTGTGTTAAGGAAGGATAATAGGGCTGCGGTAGTGCTATGTTTAGGTCAGAAACCATGCTGAGTGGGTGTGAGGAGATTATCCTGTATAAGGTATTACATGACTTGTTTGTGAACACATTTTTCCAGAACTTTAGAGAGAGGGGAGAGGATAGAGACAGGTCTGAAATTAGTGATTTATGAGGAGTTACCACCTTTGTGAATAGGTAGTGTGTAGAATTGTTTCCAGATAGAAGGGACTTTGGATTCAGAGATGGAGTAGTTGATTAGAATAGAGACAGGGAGAGCAAGAGAGTCAGCTGCTATTTGAAGGAAATATGAGGGGATGTTGTCTGCTGATACTGATCATGGTTTAAGTTTGGAGAGTAGAGATTTGATATAGCTGGTAGATACTGGTTTGAGGGAAAAGGTAGGGGAAGTTAGTAGCTAGAGCAGTATCTTAGGAGTTTGGAGTTAGAATTAGAGGAGTAAGGCTTAGGGTTGAGAAGTTTAGCTATGGATTCAATAAAGTAGGTGTTAAAGGTATTGGCTGTGTCATCAGAGTTTTGTCTGGAAAGGGATTGGGTGAGCCTGGGTGTAGAATTTGATTTATAGAATTCCAGATTTTTTTTGGATCTGATTTTAATGCTATTGGAGGATTGAAAGAGAAGTTTCCTTTGTCTTTATTAATGAGTTTTTTTGTCTGATTTCTGAGTTCATTGTATCTTTGCTGGTCTGCAGGAAGCTTTGTCTGTTTCCATTTCATCCAGGCCCTCTCTCTAGCTTTCATTAGGGTATGAGTAGTTTTGGAAAGCCAAGGAGATATATTAGATTTTATGTGCAATTTGCGGGGAGGAGCTAGTGAATTTAGGATGCTATGAAAGGTAGAGTTGAAAGTTTGGACTGCTTCGTCATGTGGGAGTAGGGTTAGGAAATTCCAATTAACTCTGGTGAGGAGGGTTTTAAAAGTTTCTGGGTTGAAGGTAGATAGTTTAAGGCAGGTAATAAATCTATGTGATTTAGAGAAATTGGGAGTATATCTGAGTACCTTTATTGGGGAGTGATCACTCAGTGTGTTTGGTAGGGTTTCTGGGTTATGGTATTTGGAGGGATTGGAGACTAGGATCCAGTCTAGAAGAGTACTGGATGTGTGTGAGGTTTTAGTATGGGTTAGTTGGGTGATTAGTTGTGAAAAGCCATATAGGTTGATGTGATGTGGAGAGTTAGGATTACTGAGAATTATCCACTTAATATTTACATCTCCAAGAATGATGGTTTCATTGGGAATGTGATGAGAAAAATATGAGAGAATGGATTCCAACAGAGAAATGTTATTTCCTGGTGGAATGTAGATGGTTACTAGTGTGATGGTGGTGTAGTCGTTGAGTTTAAGGTTAGCTGTCAATAATTCAGCAAGTGGGAATAGTGGGATTGATTGTATGGTACTTGAGAGTTTCAGGTTGTGGGAGTAGATGTCTTTGTCTTGGTTTTGGGGTTTTAGCCAAGTTTCTGTTAGGGAGATGATGTCTGGGGTGTGGTGAGATATCCATGCATGAAGTTGGCTGACTTTTTTTTAGAATACTTTGGGTATTGATTGAGTAAAAGGACATATATTTGTTTGGTGTGGATGGGTGGCCTGGGTTTGGGGCGGTATTGTTACTGGTAGTATGGGTTGGGGTATGTCCTGGGTTAGGATGTATGTCTCCTGATAGAAGCAGGATTTTAGGGTGGCAGTGGGAGTCAAATTTAAGTGGGTAGTATATACAATATTTTGTCTTATTTCTAGAAGTTCTGGAGTGGGAGGGAGGAATTTTCATTTTAGGACATTCGGTATTCATAGGAAGGATGGATGGAGAGTTAGCTACTGACAGCTTAGGAGAGGGGAAGCTGTTGGTGTGAGGATAGGTAGGATTGTTATGGAATGGAGGTAAATGTTTGGTAACTGATGTAAGAGTGTGAAGGAGAAATAGTGGAGGTAGGAGTAGAATTGAGATGGTTGAGATATTCATGGTTAATCAGAAATTTTTTTTATGTTGGAGTAGTAGGTGGATGGCGATAAAAATAATGAAGGGTTGATGTTTGATTTGGAAATTGAGTAGGAGGAAAAAGTAAGTATTTATGTGTAGGAGGAGGAGTGAATATAATTCATTGATAGTAGCAGTGGCCTAGGAGGGTAGTTTGTGATGTAGACAGTAGGGGAGGAGAATGGTTTAGGAATATGGTAGGAAGACAGGAAGGGGTGGAGTTTCAGAGGTGGTCAGATGAGATGGCTAGGTATAAAGGAAATGGTATGGGCGGTGGGTGGGAATGGGGGTGGGAGGGGAGCGAAGTGAGCCCAAGCATAGCGTGGGTGAACGAAGCGGGGCTACACCTGGAATGGAGGATAGCAGAGATAACAAAAAAACAAACAATCAGTACATTGAACCAAAACTGCAGAGGAAGAGTGTTAAAGCAGACTGTGTGTGTGAGGAGAGAGTAAAGTCCACGAGTATTGCAATGTACAACACTTCATGTTTGACACTAGCAATGAAAATGCATTACACAGTATTTGTAACAGCACTATTGTCCACATTTTTAGAACAGCACAGTGGTATCTACTGTCTTGCTGGGTTCTGCAAGAATGTTCCCGCAGATGGCATCTTCGTAATTAGATTTCCAAATCATGACAGGTCTCCTGATTGTTTTTTATGATGGGTCACAGTTTATATAGTTGGTCAAGCCCCCTGCTAATTATATATATCAACTCTGAAATTGAATTACATTGGAGATAGGGTAAAAACTCACTCTCATCTGTACAGTGATCTCAGACAGGAAGCTACAGACATTTATCAAAATTCTGAGATGTTGACTAAATATGCTTGTAGACCAGCTAGACCAGCCATGTGTTGGTAGTAGATTCTTAGCAGTTAACGCAATAAATGATATATATATATATATATATATATATATATATATATATATATATATATATATATATATATATATGTATATATACACACATGTATACATGTGTCTATGTGTTTGGGTGCTACACTAGTTTAAAGTCATATTTATTTATTTATTGGCATTTGATTACTGGGAAAGTCCAACTAGGTAGAAACCCATTTTAGCAGAGGGCCGTGAAGAAAAGCTCCAAATTATTATGAAACATTGTAAGAAAAATAATTTTACAATCTTCAGAAATAAAACAAAAACATCTGCAGTTTAAATAATTATAACAAATTAGACATAAAAACATTGGTTAAGAATCGATACAAGGTATATGACAATCCTTTAATATTTAGAGAAATTTTAGACAATTTGTAGAGAAACAAAGTAAGTTAGTCTGATACAAATAGGAATTGCAATATGAAGTGAGGAAAAAAACAGGCTTATGAGATATTTAGAGAGAAAGTGAATGAAGAGAATTAGATAGCAGTAAGGAAGTAAGCGAGGAAGGGAGAGTAAGGCGGTATAAGGAAAGAAAAGGTACTAGTTCACATTTAGTGATATAGTTTATCCTGGTTTTCAGCAAGAACATAGCTAGATTTTAGCTAGGAAGTCTTTCACAGTGGTTTTGAAAGATAGAAGGGAAGACATTGACCTTATGGATACAGGTAGTTCCAAACCTTAACAACCTTATAAGAGTACAGACAATGCCCAGCAGATTTGCTAGGTTTGTAGATAGACAGGAGTTTTTGATCACTGGATCACAATGACCTACTGGAAACATAGTTGTATAGTATGTTTTCTAGTGCTTTACTGGTAGACAGATGCTGGATAATTTTATAGTGGTAATAAATTCTGTAAATGTTAATTGAGGTGAAGAGACTGCATGAAGTACTGCAAACTAACAACATTTTGTTTTATCATCTTAGATCAGATCCAGATGCAATATCTACCTCTTTGCCAGCTAACAACAGATTATTATTTAGCACCAACTCCTCCCCTGTGGACAAGAAGGTAAGATGTTCAACAGATTCGGTAAGAGAATTTTCTCTTCTTCCACTTCAGCTTATATAATCTTGAACTGCTGGGCACATGTGGATGTGTATTCTGTTTTGTTTACATAGTGAGAAGGAATTCTCTACCCCACCTCCTTCAAAGGGTAGTTCCTTTTTGAATTCTATTATTTCTAATTTTTCACATGTATCTAAGCATGCTTTGAAGAACATTTATGATTTTGCAGATACTGTATCTAGGGCCACAGCTACTGCAGCAATTTTGAGGGCATATACCTGTGTAAGTAACCAAACGTTTTTTGAATTCTGCATTTGATAAGGAGGATTTATTTGGCTCTTTTGCTACATAGGTCCTCAAAGAATTTGATTAAAGAGGAAAGTTAATTCAGGCAGTGTCTAAGATTTTTCAAGTCTCCTGTGACAATGTGAGGTATCTCCAGCTATGCCAGGAGAAGTAGGGCAATGGATTTGTAACATATGCCAGCACAGCTATCTGGAATTTTGTAAAGAATTATATGTCATTTGTATATCAAATTAATTTGTACAGATGCTTGTGTTGAAAAATGTATTTGCAAAGCTCCTTGTATTAAAAATGTTCAAACTGTGTGCCCTGCTGGACAGAAAAAGAAATATGCATGCATTCTTGTAACTGTTTAAATGTATATGTATGTTTTAACAGAGGATACTGGAAGACAAGAGGTTAATCTCAATTCACCTAACTTTGAAAATAAATAAAAAACGTAGTATTAGAGCAAAACAATGAAGGGGTAGCAGTTAGTGCTACAGCGTTCCGTTGCCAAATAGACTCAACTTGCAAACAAAATACTCCAACGTAGCCCAAAGGTAAAAACAAAGGTTTTATGGTAGTGGACGTCGGTTAGCGCTTTCGCTAAATAGCTTCTTCAGACCTCAGTACAAATAACATACATTCAATACTACTTAAATATAAAAAAAGGTGCCAAAATGGAGTGTGTCAATAAAAATACAATGCTCATTATTAAGGCTTAATGTCAGGACTAGACCTGTAGATGGCAGTTGCTAAATCAGGTACACAGATACCATAACATCAAACATCAATGTCATGTAAAAGTTAAATATATAAAATAATGTGTTCCTTCCTACATTGGCAAAACGAATCGTTGCCTGAGGGACAGGATACGTGAGCATGTATACAACATTAGGAAGGGCCACCTACACAACGCACTTGCTAAACATGTACATGAACATGCATCACATTTTTTTAAGTTTAGGATACTTGAACAGATTTCTAGAACACATAGAAGGGGAGATGTTGAGAACTACACTGAGGCCAGAGAGACCTTTTGGATTATTAAGTTTAGGGCTGATATGTCACCAGGACTTAATGGGAAGGTCCCATTATGTCCGTTGCTAAAACTCAGGAGGTTGAGATATTATAAATGAGCTAAAATGCATTATCCATGAAAGGGAGATTAGTTTTGTGAACGCCCCCATTATACACACTTTATGCATTCATGGTGTTTGTGCAGATGCATATTTATGCCTATATATATTTTTTATTTTCTATTTTTATTTTTGTTACTTATTTTATGTAGTTATTTTATATATTTAACTTTTACATGACATTGATGTTTGATGTTATGGTATCTGTGTACCTGATTTAGCAACTGCCATCTACAGGTCTAGTCCTGACATTAAGCCTTAATAATGAGCATTGTATTTTTATTGGCACAGTTTGGCTGGCTTTTTTATATTTAAGTAGTATTGAATGTATGTTATTTGTACTGAGGTCTGAAGAAGCTATTTAGCCACTACCATAAAACCTTTGTTTTACCTTTGGGCTCGTTGGAGTATTTTGTTTGCAAGTTGAGTCTATTTGGCAACGGAACGCTGTAGCACTAACTGCTACCCCTTCATTGTTTTGCTCTAATACTACGTTTTTTATTTATTTCACTTTTGCTGCTTTTATAGAGCATTTACTCCGAACGGATTCATTTTTTGACTGATTTAACTTTGAAAATAGTTTGAAATTAAGTTACCCCGGCTATGGCCATAAAGATTGTATCTTACAGTTCTCAATGCAGCAGAGACAAAAAGTCTGTACTAGGAAGCTTTCTCCATTGTCTTTGGAGGAACTAATTGCTACTTTGGAAGGATGGAGGTTTGAAATTGTTTTATGACTTCCAAGAGCTGCAGCATCTCTTATAAAGGCTCTGTGTGTGTGTATTATTGATACATATGTGCTAAATCCTGACAGCTTCTAGCCAAGCAGGGTAGCATGGGAACCAGAAATCAAATGACCAGATGTATGTGATGTCAGTCTGTAATCCATCATTAAAAATTATATTTTAATACTAGGTGAGACTGAAGTCTCATGGCACTCTGTTTTTGGAACCTGACAAAGAAGGCGCCCTCACCTACTTCATCATGCCTTGCTCTAGTAAGTGACCAGGGAATAGTAATTCTTTAGATCAGTCAGGAAAGTATAGTGAGATTAGTTAAGTACTATTTTTCTGTGTCTGTGTAAATTTATTTGTATGTGTTATTTTTAATATTTCCTGTGATTGAAACTCTAGTGTTTATTGTAAATAGTATTTTCATATTATTTTATTAATTATTAAATATATTTAAAATGTTCATTCTGGCAGGTCCTTTAGAGAATATTTTAATCTTTGAGAGTACTTATATCTACTGGTGACACTGTGACCACTCCTAAAAGCCTTGCCTGTTTGGTCATGACCATTTGTATTAATATTAATTGCACTCAGTATAATTACCCTTGTAAGAGCCTTAGAGTAGCTGGTTTTGGAGAGTCCTGATGGCAGTAACTACCTTATTTTCTGGGCAGGGGGTCATAGCTAGTAAATCTGTGCCAGCCTTTTCTAGTTTTTTGTGTGTGTGTGTGTGTGTGTGTGTGTGTGTGTGTGTGTGTGTGTGTGTGTGTGTGTGTGTGTGTGTGTGTGTGTGTGTGTGTGTGTGTGTGTGTGTGTGTGCGTGTATGTGTATGTGAAAATCAAATCTTAAAGAGTGTGTGTGTATCATCTACTTAGAGTAGGGACATAGAGCACTGGTTTCACAGAGAGAATGGTGGAGGACTTGGCCTGGGACATTCAACTAAGGGCTCAACTCTATAGCTCTGCCAGTGTGGAGTCTTATTGCTGATCTGGAGAGAGAGGGGAAAACAAGCCCCCGGACTGAGTGTATTCTCTGTGTGCTCTTAAGGGAAACTGTGCTTAATGCAGAGAGCTGCATCTTTAAATACTGGGTGCATCCACTTTTGTTCCAAGTAAACATCCCTCTCCAGTGCAGAGGTGAGGATTCAGGCTCCCATGTGGGACAAAAGTGCTTACATTACTTTTTGAACTTGGAATAAACTCTTTTTTGCTGCATTTCATCTGGTGAGACCTTTTTGTGACTTACTGGTTCGCAGTTTACTATTTTTGTTCTAGTTATAATGATTCTGATAGCTGATTAAGATGTAAATTGCGTGCAGTGGAATAATTTTGGAGGAAGTCAGAGAATGAAGTGTCAGGAACCACACTCTTTTGAACTGCCAACATATAGAAGAATAATAGTTGACCCTTCTAACTAGAATTTTGCAGACATTAGTGAAAATGTGAAGAAGACTTTCAGAATGTCTTAAATCCATATTTAAAGTCAAACCTTTCATGACCTGTAAGGTAAGATTAAAAAAATATATATATTAATTTTTCTTCCAGTTTAAAAAAAAATATGCGGTACCTTCAAAAAATGTTTTAGCAGAATGCATAAAAAAATACAGAGAGTCAGAAAGGCAACCAACTGCTTTGTGCTTGATTTGTTGCTATCATCTTCATCGGTCATATTTCTGAACTGCATGGCTAGGAAGTAAGTAAACAAACCATGAAAAAGGTGTTTCCATCCTTAACAAAGCATAATGCAGTTTGCAAACCTTTTCTTGCACCAAACACACATGTACTATATCTTGCTATTGACTTGTAAAGCATGTAATAGCATAAAGGACTCTATCACATCACATTTTCTCTTTCAGAATATAGCGCAATAATGAAGTGTTCTGTTGCCTTTAAACATGGTTTTTCATTGCAGTTGAACTCACTGTCCTCTACACTGCTTTGGTGCTGCCTGGGTCAGCCTTTTGAAACAGTTTTCAGAAATGAACTCTATGGTACTGCTGTATTCTCCTAACCTGTATAGAAAGGTCAACAGCTATACCTCAGAAAGCTTTCCCTTAATTTATTACTGGATTTTTATACTGCCTAGTAGGAATTTATTTAATTTTTGTTCAGTTAGTTGCTTGTTTACTTACAAATTGCAATTCCTGTCAAATCCTACTAGCCACAAACTTTTTGCAGTAGAGACCTACGAAGTAAATTGACACCAAATACAAAACCATACAATGATACAGCTTAAACATTGATACTATCTATACAATTTGAAAAAAAAAAAAAAAACAACAATACAAAGTTGCAAAGGAATAACTAAAGTGGGGTGAAGGAGGAGCCTTAGATGCAAGATGTTTTGGGGTGCAATCAGCAGGTACCTTGTGAGAGTGCATTACTTTCATTGAGAAATTAATGCCAATATTGCATTTGCAGTCATGACTCTGTGTGTGTGTGTGTGTGTGTCTGTGTGTGTGTGTTTGTGTGTGTGTGTGTGTGCGTGCTTGTGTGCACATGTGTGTGTGTGTGCGCGTGTGTGTTTGTGTGTGGTAATGTAATAGTAGCAAACCCTGTTAAATTTGTCACAAACAACTTGCTACAGTTACAGAGGAAATACTTTTTTCTCTCTTTTTTTCTCTCTTTTTTGGTCCTCAGTTTTCAGTTGAGGGTGCTGCCAGTTGGGAAACTATACATTTCACCAGATAACCAAGCTGCAGTTCTTATATAATGTTATATGCTGAAAAGAACCACCCAAGCATTTTTTAGGTATGAAGTCCAGAAAATTTGAGTTTTGATACTACAATATAATGGCAAAAAAGTGGAAGAGTCACCCAGCAGGACAGAAGTCACACAGAGAGGTGGAGGGGGTGGAACTAAAGAAAAAGTTAAGACAAAAGTACCAAAGCTATGAGGAAAAAAAATAAAAGGGGAAATGGATTAATATGAATAACAAAAAAGAAAGATGACAGAAGTAACAGAGTGGAGATAGAAAGATAAACAGCAACACAGTAAGTTATAATAGAATAACCAAATTGTCACACAAAAAGGGAGTAAAGAAAAGTAGTGCCAGTGGTGCAATAGGCAGCACACTCCCCTTTGGTGATGAATGCTACTGGTTCCATTTTGACAACAGCTAGATGGATTACTGGCAGTACAGCATAAGGGGGATGCAGCACTCATGAATGTGTTGACTTTCAGATTCGATGTTAAGTGAAGGTCCCATCTGCTTGCATTGTTGGTAGCTCAGATGGATGTGAAAGATCACATGGCCCCTATTGAAATGATTAGAAGTTCCCTAATGCCCTGGTCAGATTGTCTCTCATGGTACAAACACTACCTCAGGTCTTCCCAGAAGAGATGCCACAAGCCCAATAATACTGACCTAGTCAGCAAAGGATAAATAAAAATAAAATGAAAATCATGCTAGGAATTTCACTGATCTTTCATTCCACATGGGATACTTTAATTTCAAAGGAAAATGAAACTTCACTACTGATAAGAAAATCAATCCGATGTTGTCTTTTCCATCTACCTCAATCTGTGGGTTATAGGAACTGAGGCCAGCACTCACAAGATTGTGAAGCCTGTGCCTCCTTTGGGCCGCGGGCCTTGGCTAAAGGCATGGTAAGTTGGTCGTGAAAAAACTATTTCCTGTTTCTACTATTACTGGGTTTCCTTCCATTTGTCTTTCCTCTCTGGGTAAAAGTCTAAGCAAAGGAGAAGAAAGACTGAGATAAGGATAGAGATATGAAAGCCAAAAAGGATGATAAGAATAAAGAGAAAGTAAAAAGAAGCCAGAAGAATGTATGCTGACTGCTCAGCTTCTGATGAGCCAAGGCCCTCTTCTTCTTCGGCTCCCTCATAACATCCAGCTTCAGCACCTTCCCAGTCCTGATTCCTGGTTCTTTCAGTACCAGCATCGAAGCCCCAATGGTTCTGACTTTCAGATGGTTTGAGTCCTTTTCTGGCTGTGGCACCAGAGTTGTCTCAGTGCCACTCACCAGTTCTAGCTGCCACCCAAAATTATGTGTTCTCAATGAAGCCTTCACCTCTTTGAGTCCAGTCACCACTCATTAGGATTCAGGAACTGGACAAACCCCAGAATCAGCCCACTAAGCCTCCTTCAATGGCTTCCTCAAGATCTGCAAGGTCCTTGTGAATCCTTAAGGAAGTTAATTTGGAGAAGAAGATGAAAGCATTCTTGAAGGCTCAGATTGACTTTAGTATTATTCCCTCCCCACTTCACACTGAGAGTGGAGAGAGCTGGTCCTTCTGACCCATTCTGGTTTCTCTTTCATTGGTTCTCCCGCAAGAGCTGGTGGTTCTGGATCCTACTACTGTCTGTGTGGTTTCCTCATCAGTGGCAACAAATTGGCTATCATTAACCTTGATGTTCTTGACTCCAGCCTTTTCAGAGCTGTCTGTATATTGGAGCCGAGGTGTCAGAGAAGGGGTTGGGTCCAACTCTGAGGCTTTTATAGCCATCACTGTCCCTCGGGGCCTCAGCCTTGGGCAGCTCAGCTTTGGATGTAACCAAGTTGGTGGATGGTGTGGGTGCTTCCCATAGATGCGCAGATCCATGAAGCTCCTTCCACACTCATCTCACCTTGGCTTTGCCATTTGAGGTTGTAGAAAATCTTTTTTCATGCTCAAGAGCTGGCAAATGACATAACATGTTGAATCTTATCCTCTGCCCTACCTGCATTTTCAGTCTTGCATCACCTTGTTCAGGGTCAGCCTATTCCTCAAGGCTTCTAGCAGCTATAGGCCTGGGGGACCCCTGACACTTCTTCATCTCCTTCAGTTTCCCCTCCCTTCAGGAGCACAAGAAGTATCAGTGTAAGAGGAAGCACCTAAATTCCCCACAGGATTCACTAACAGAGGATTCTGACCTCATTGAGGTGGAATGTTCCCTAAGATCTTCCTATGATGGCACCTCTTTTGGTGACCTTCTGGAATTGATGAGAAAAAGAGGGGACTGGACTACCAAATTACTTTCCCATGAGGAGTGAGTGTTTCTTGAGGCCTTTGGTGCAGGCCCATCCACAGCTTGGATGTTATCTCCTCCAGACACACTCATAAGTTTAGTATCTGGGATAGTATCTAGCCAACCTGACATGATGGAGCTTACCCTTAGAAAGCCACACAAGATTTTTTTCCCCCAATGATAAGATATATTAAAACAAAGGACTTTTAGTTGATGCCAATGGCAGCAGCCACCAAGAAAGGGTGGTGTGTGCATCTGTCCTTCCTCTGAACAGAGAGTCTACTGCACTGGACAGATTTGGGAAGCTCACTTATGCTTCAGCCACCTTTGCTCTCCATGCATTGAACTATATGGCACACCTGACCAGAGTACAGAGAGACTTGATTAACATAGTTTCAAAAAATCATTGGAGTCCCAGTCAACAGTGTAGACTCAAGTCCATGGAGGCTAAGGTGGCTACCATGTGTTGTATTTCCAACCCATCCATGTACTTGTTATCCAATACAGAAGATGGTACAGCCAGGGCAATAGACACCATCATTGCTGTTTGCTCCTATGCCTAGATGTGCCTTTCTAACTTTGCATAATGCTTCATGGTGTCCTTGTCAAATACCTTATTTGATGGTTCCACCTTGTTTGAATCTAAAGTTAAGGATACCCTGAGCAGGAGCAAACAGGATAGCAAGACATTGCCTTCAGTGGGAGTCCACTTTTCCACCTCTCAGCAGACTTTCTTACACAATCAGAGGGGAGGAAAATGGTTCTTCTTCCAGAAGTCCCAACAAGCATTTCAGGACACTCCAGCTGATAGTACTGACTGGGGCATAGGAAGGGAACATCAATGGACACTGCCACAAGGGCAGAAGCCATCCACAGAATTGTCTTCAGGTGGCATTTCTCTGGCAAACTCTTTCAGTTCAACTTAAGGTTTGCCCAGCTGCTGCATACTGAAGGCAGTTGGTGGGTGATTGGCTCTCCACCTCAAGCTTGAGATTATCTCAACAGATTTCTAGGTGTTGAGATTCATTGTCAGTTGCTACACTATTCCCTCTCAGTTTGGCTGACTTTGTTTGTTTGTTTGTGTCTTTTGGCTTTTCCCGGTTAGGGGTTGCCACAGCAGAACTCCGGTCTGCTAATGATTGGCAGTAGATTTTTACATGCTAGCTTGCCAGGCCTAACGCACAACCTTCAATGAAGGAACGCCCATTCACGCATGTCGCCACACAGAAGACGCTCTAACTGAGAATCGAACGAGCAATGTCTAACTGTGAGGCGACAACGCTACCGCAGCACCACCACCGCAGCTATTTGTCAAAAATCCTTTTTGGGTATTCCACCCCAGCAGCAAAGTTAAGCAGGTGGAAGGATACAAAAGCTTCTAGTAAAATGAGTCATCCAGGAGGTCCCACCACACTACAGAGGATACAGTGTCTATTCAAGATTCTTTTAGATGCCCAAGAAAATCAAGAACCTTAGGCTCATTCTGGACCTAAGCAGATTAAATCCCTTTATCAAGTAGATCAAATTCTAAATGTATGGCAGTGGTAGCCCGTAAGTGAATTACTGGCTTTTTATGGTGACTTCAAGGGCATCCATAGTTCAGGCAAAAGACTCCTTGCTCCATCTGTGCCTTTCCTTTAGGATCATGGTGACTTCTGAGAAATCCAATCTAAAGAACAGTAAAGGCTTTGAAGTTTATAGGGTGCCATCTGGACATGACTTTTCAGACTCCCTCTTTTAAGGTTACTGTCACTACATCTTCAGGCTCATAGGGGTTCTTCTTTTTCACATGCTGCTCACTTCCTTAGTTCTTTGTCTTCCTTGGGTTGATGGCCTCTGCTATGTCACAAGTTTCTCTAGCCAGGTTCTACATGAGGGTACTTTAATGGGCAGTTTCAGTACAGTGTTCTCTGACAACTTATCCTGTGCAGTTTTTTGTCAACATATCTCATGGTGGATGACATCTGACCATGTGTCCTCATGATACCCATTTGTCCTTCCCTAGCCATTGGCCACTATAACCACAAATGCTTCCATCTTGGGGTGGGGATTTTACCAGCTATCTGATTCCAATTAGAGGTGAATTTACACATCAATTTTTTGGAGATGAGAGAAGTCCTCTAGACATTCCAGGCTTTTCACAACTATCTCCCCAAAGGTGTGATTTAATTCCTGACCCACAGTATCAGCTGTGGTCTAGTATATCAACAAGCAAGGCAGAACTAAATCTTACCCCTGTGTCAAGAAGCCATGAGAATGCGGTAATGCATGATGTCTTCTCACTGCTTCCTGACAGCAATGCACTTACCCGGGAAATCCAACATCCTATCAGCGAAATTGAGCAGGAGCATTCTGGTCTCTCAACCTCTAAGTGGCAACACAGATTTTCAGCTGTTTGGGCCAGCCTTGCTGCAACCTGTTAGTAACCCCTTATAACACAAAGTGCTGCATCTTCTTTGCCCGGATCTCTCACAAGGGAGAATCACTGAGGGATAGTCTGGTCCATGTGTGACCCTAGGTTTCCTCTATGTTTACCCTCCATCACCCCTGATAATAAAGTTTTTACAGGAGGCAGCTTGCTGCAAAGCAATCCTAGTCTTGCTGCAAAGCACTCCTAGTCCTCATAGCCTCCTTCTGGCCCAGAGTTGTTTGGTTCCCCTTCCTGCAGCCTCAACTATTTCACCCTCATTGGGTTTGGATCCAATTCCAGATCTAAGCTTTGGGACAGCCCCACCCAGATGTCAAATCCCACAAGCTGATTTCTTCTTTTCTGCACTTCAAGTGATGTCCAAAGATTTTAAGCTGTTTGCCAGCATTATATATATATTTTTTCCTCATCATACAAGTCTTGCATCAGGAAAAGTTATGGCAGTAAATGGAAAGATTTAGTATTTGAGATTACCCCTTTTCAGCTCCCTTAGATGGAATGTTCATCTTCTTTGCTGGCTTTTTTAATCTGAGGCAAACTAGTCTGTTGTTAAAGTTTATTTGTAGGCCATATCCAATTTTCATATTGGTCAAGACCATCTCTCCATGACTTCTGTAAGGATATCTGAAGCCTTTTGAAGGGGATTTTTTCCTTGAGGGATGTGGTTCCACCTTGGGATCTGTCCTTATTACAAGCTCTAACCAGGGCAGCATTTGAGCATGCTACTATAGTGGATCTCAAATCATGTTTTTGTCTTGGGAAAAAAAATCCTTTTGTTAATTGCAATAACTTTTGTCAAATGAGTGTCAAAACTTCAGGATTTATTATGGAAGCCTCCTTATCTTATTTTTCATAATGACGGAGTTTCTTTATGAACCAGTCCAGCCTTTTTGCCTAAGGTGACCCTTGGTCTAACTTGAACTAGTCCATACATTTGCCAGTGGTCTTTCCAAATTTTAGTAATAAGGGTAAGTACATTCTTGACTGTCTGGCTCTACACTGACGCTTGAGATTTTACTGATATAGGGTCAATAACATCAGAAAATCAGCCCAAATCTTTGTGTCCTTTTCCAAGGTCAGATTAGAGAAAGAAGTATCTTAGGTCATCTTGTTCAGATGGCTTTCTGACTGTGTTTCTTTCATGTACAAGGTCAATGTGTTATCTTTGCCATCAAAACCTAAGGCCCACTCTACGAGTGCAGTATCTATCACAACAAACATTTTCAGCTATGCTGCATTGGACAATATCTATTCAACTGCTTCTTGGTCAGAGACCCGTATCTTTGTATCTCATTATAAGCTTAACATCTATTCAAGGTCAAGAGCTATGTTTGGCATCACCATTCTTCAGAATGCTCTGTTTTAGTACCACCCTTTTCATCTTGGCTGAGGACTCTGTCCCACAGGTTGATGCAGATGGAAAATGCAACACTGGATATGAAACATAAGTACTTACCATAAAGATAGATCCATGCTGTCTTCTTCCATTCTGTCTCAAAAATCTCTCCCTACATCTCCTTCTATATTGTCACTTGTGTTTTTGGTTTCTATTGGACCTGAGCCTTCCTGAAGTCTTTACCTTTGTACCTCCTTAGGTCTTGGTCTAATGTGTTTTTCAGATAGTGTATCTTCAGAGTGGTCTGGTATGGGAGGGACAAACTCAATACAAGGAGATTAGGTAGCACAGGGCAATATGGAAGGGGAGTTGGCATTTCAGAGCCAAGAGTCTAAAGTGACAGCCTCAGATCTGATTGGATCCAATAATCCGCAGGTTGAGATTGATGGAAGAAGGCAACATGGATTAGTGTTATTTTAAGTACATAACTTTCGATTTTCTTAACAAACCTTAACCTCAAGAGATGTTAATTTCATAGACTTGATATGTTGATAAGAGATGATCAGAAAGACCAGAGGAGACAGTTAGAAATTAGAGAAGTTTATCCCAAGCTTTAAGTATGCCATGCCAAGGTAATGCCTAATTATAGCCATTGGATTAAGTGTAATACTTCAAAGTAATGTGATCCAGAAAAAGGAATACTAACAAAGCCAACTGTATTGCTTAAAGCCTGCTTACATTTCTTAGCAGAAATAAAATAAAGATTAATGAAGATATGAGTCTAATACAAGGGGATAGGTAACATGAACATCATGGGTGTTAGGAAAGAAGTGACATCCTAAAGCATTTTTGGCCTGTGTTGAATGTATAAGATCTTAGTAGAGTGAACAAAAGTAATGTCTGTTTCAACAGATGATTTTATCCTGAAAGCTCAATATTAGGAGATAATTCTACAGTTTGCTTTATCATCCAAGTTAATTTAGATCAAATTTCTATGAGCTGCCATATCTGACAGAGCAACTCAATGAAGAGCCATTTATGTACTGAACTTATTGGTTTCACTATTAAGTCCTTTGGAACAGGAAAACCATGCTAATAGATGAGATACATTAGAATGCTTTCAATTCAAAGGTTTATACAGTCTCCAAGAGAGTTTTAAAGCTAGTAAAGAATGATTTGGAGAAGACTAAGCAGCAACAAGTCACTTTAATGAGAGGGATCCATGATGAACCAGTAAATGCAAGATCATGAAGGCCTACTACATCCAAACAAAAACATCTAAAAAACATAAAATAAATTATCAAAACCACAACCATCAACAAAGGAACTAAAATTGAAAACAAGTATATTTGCATGGGAGTATGTCCCATGCACCCCCAATTTGATCCGAAGAAATCGTAGTAATAATGAAATCCTTCATCTAAATACAAGTCTGATCAAGGAAGTTGATGTTTGGCTGATCATTTTGAGCAGACTTAGAGGTATAATTATTGGTTTATATACTTTGTGTGTTTGTGCCATACCGGTCAATGTACTTGCATTGTTTTATCTGCTTGCTTCTGTTGGTATATCACTTTTCACTTGGCTTATCCTTCTTGACGTTTGCCCCCCCAATTTGAGGGACTTTATCCTTTTTGCTGCAGGGAATCAGAGTGCACCCACAGTTCAAGAAAATTAAAACACATGTAGATGCTCCACACCATCATTCCCTTTACTATGAAATTTATAAAAACAGAAACCACAGACGTTGCATTCCTCAAGTCCCCATATCATATAATTAACAGTGATACTTTTTGCTGAAATTGTTGCTCTATAACTGTGATTCAATGATAGTTGGCGGAGATGAGTATAGGCAAACCACATGCTATCAAAACTAATATTGAGTTAATAGAGACAACTGTAAGTAAATCACATCCTTCATAAATGGATGTTAGTTAATAAAGCAATAACCAACGATGTGGTGTGGTGTATTGAAGATTTACCCACGGTTGGTGTGGTTTAATCACAAGGGCAAAGCCCGAGTGATTAAATAAATCCAACTGTGGGTAAATTTCAATATACCACAACCACAGAGTTGGTTATTGCTATTATACAATGACATTACTTAACAAAAAAAATACTTACTTTTCTTAAATAATGACTTTGTATAATGATGCATTACTGTTCTTCCGCTGGTACTGGTATACTGCTTCCTTATTTTGATGTACTGAGCATGCATATGGGACTTGCGTCCCATGCATGCCCAGTACATCAATGCTTACAAATGGAAGCAATGGAGAAAAGAAAGTCTCCGTTGCTCCGTTTTTTCTTTTCTTTTTTTTTCAATTTGTTTAAAAAAAATATTTTGAGGATTTTATACCAATGGAAAAAAGTCCGGGCGACCAAACCTTTTTTTCCATTGGTATATTGTGGGATTAACAACGGGCACGCTGGCCAATCAGCATGCACATTTTGGAATATTAATGGGGGGCCATTGTATAATTGGGCTTAATGTATTTGATGAGTCAAGAACTGAAGCATGATGAATATTGCTTGGATTCAACTGAATATGTAAACATTAAACAAGGCTCAGAAAAGCAGCATTCATGCCATCATTTGGCTTAAAACCATGTGGGGTTGAGGAGTGTAAGGGATGTTATTAAGTTGTTGCAACTATTGGAGACAAACACATTTCTTCAACAGCTTAAAGTAGTCCATGACTAAACAACCTAAAACTAACAGCATCATAGCAGGGTTCACCTTCATCCAGGAGGCAGTAAATGTATACTTTCACAGCGTAGAATTACAGCTTTCACATATGCAATGATTTATTTTTTATTTTTATAGGGGTTTTTCACCTCTCTGCTTCACTACCATTTAGCCACATGCCCATTAATTTCATAAGAGTAAGAGAATACCTTCAGATCCCCTAAGATAAGAGACACCAGGAGGGGACACCTTCCAGACATGCATGAAAGAGGTTACTGCTCTCAATAGCATCAAGGGCTATTTTATCAGTAAGGTCCAAACCCTTACCCTTTAGTGGTGATGTGGACAGTTACATCACCAGTGGGACTGCCTATTGCCCTCTATCAGCTCACATGCACTACTTCATGTGGCCCACAAGGGCTATCATTACTGGCTATGGTACACTCACCCAGGTTGTTACATGTAGCAGTCTCCAAACATTTAGGTCTGTCCCTGCCTTTTGGCAGAGATTTGGTTGAGACCAGAATCTGGTTAAGACCCCCACCCACCCAGGAGAGGTACACCCATCCTTCAAGCAGTGCCATCAAGCAGCTAAGCTGCTAATACAAACCAGAGCTCCTGAGCTTTAGTCAGTACAGTGCCCTGGTCCTTTATTGTAATTATGAGACTCAAAATTGCAAGCCCCAGAATGAAGAAAAAATAACTATATACAATTAAAGGAGAACAGTGCATCAGTGAAAGCTGAACATTGTTGTTGTTGTCTTTATTTATTTATTTATTTTTTTGCTTGCAGGGGACAATCACCTGCTCCTCCCATTGTTGGGAGCAAATCAGACACACACACACACACACACACACACACACACACACACACACACACACACACACACACACACACACACACACACACACACACACACACACACACACACACACACACACACACACACACACACACATTAGCTCTGAGATGACCATACATTGAAGAAAAGAAAGTAGTCTGAGAAACAGCAGACTCAGACATAGTATATGTAAAAGAGAATATTCAGAGAAACAGCAAACTCACACATGGTATATATTAAGTCTGCATTTTCACTCATTCACTCTCACTATTCCAGGATGTGTACTAGCATTTTTCAGAACATCAAATGATTACCCGTTAAACTTCTATGAAACTAGTATAGTTTACATTTGCAGTGATAAATAACATTCTTACCAAGCTTGTAGATGGCCTAAGCAGCTAGCATCAGAAAGTGAAGATGTACATTGTCAGGATCTAATGAACATGGTCTGAGTTTCTGTAGTTTGTTTTTACAGTTTATGGGAGATGGATGTGCAGCACAGGTTTAGCCTGCAGCTAGTTGGCTGAGTCAAAGTGTGAGGGTATGATTAGTACACTTGGGTGGATCAACGGCTTTTGATTGAATGCATAGCATATCAAAATATTGTGAAATTAATATGTTTTGTGGAAAGACTAATGTATCAAATGTACATGTTGTCAAATTTGGAAATTATTGAAATGTATAATAGGTTGTCAGTGTTACTATAAATAGTAATAGTTAAGCTATGTAAAATATTATTAATGGCAGATTTAGATAAAATATAGTGGAAGGAATATTCCCACATCTAGCACCTGGGCCTATTGGCAACATGTACAGTAATGTCTCAGGGAGGGAAGCTGATGTTACATGCCATTAGAGAAGGTTGTAAAAGAAAAAAAATACTGGCTTACAAGCATAAACTGAGTGATAAATGCAGTGGACAAGCAGTGACAATGTCTGGAGTGTGTGGCAGTAAAGTTTTACAGAGTCTTCCTAGCATTAACACTTACCTGACCATATGGTGTTGAGCATAATGAAGCCTCAAGACAGTTTAAGAATCAGAGCAGCAGTTTCTCAGGATGCTCCCTTTATTTTTTCAGATAATTTTATGGCTTGCATATCCACAGGGACTACAGCTTCACTTTCTTCATGTAACGCTATGGTTCAAAAGGTGAATCGCCCGAGACACAATCAGTTTCACAATTTCTGTGATTAATGTATAAATTTGGAAACACTTGATGTAACTTCCTAGTAAGTAAAAATATGGATTTTGTGTCCAACAGGAATGTGGATCTAAGTACAGAGCTAACTGTAGATGTGTTTAGCACTTATACTAATTTGGTCGATCTTTCCAATATAACAATTTGATGGATTACGCATTTTTAAGTAAGGGTACCATACATGGGCAGTTATACAGTGTGCATGGCTTCATTAAGTACTGTGCTACAATTAAAGTGGTCCCTTTTTTTTTACATGTTAATGTCATGGAAGTCTTACAAAGCATACAGTGTGCTGCAGCAGTGTTTATATAACCTCCTAGAGAACCTTAAGTTAAACAGCAAGTGTAAAGTATGATATGTGATTTCAAAGCAGCGGACAAATGTCAGTGGTGCACAGAGTAAGGAATGATTTTTCCATTTTGCTTAAAATATATGGGGAAAGCTAGAAATTCTGGGTTTGTCTGTTCTATGTGGATCTTCAAGTAAGTTTCAACTTTGTGTTTAGAAAATGTTGGCATTAGCATTTTTATATGTAGAAGTGAGCGAGTGTTACATTCTTACACTTGAGGACTGAATTTCCATCTGAAGCAACACCACTAATTTGTTATTTCATAGAAGAGTATGCCTTTGGCAAGCCATGAAAGTTTACAAGTAGAGGTGTGTACATTCCAGATTTGCACCCATTTTCCCTATACTTGTATGGAATGTCTCAGATTTAAATGCAATTTGTTTACCTCATACCTCATACTCAAAATTTGGTCGAAATGACTTGATCTGCTGAGTGGAATGTCAGCAATAATGGGAGAGCAGAACAGATTGGAAGAGATTAGGATCTGATTATCTGTTTGGAATTCCATCTTCTACCCAAAAAAGAGAGAAGCGTTTCAAATGTGTCCTAAGTAAAAGAGAGTTGTATGATGTAGATACCTTTCTTTGAGCATTTGCTTTGAATTTAAGATTGCAAGTTGTGAGTTCCACGTGTCCACTCAAGTATGTATGTATGCTATTGTTCATAGGTTCATAGGTTAATAGGTGTGTACTATGCCAATGGCCCTGGAGCCTTTGCAAGCCTAGCCCATAGAAGTGCCAGGGCATCATGCAGCTATTAGTTCCCAATGCCTCTATCAAGTAGAGCCACTGGAGTGATCCCCGGGGTGAACTTTCTGTTTCCCATCCACTCATCAAGATTTCTCTTGAAAAGGGCCAGTGAGGTACTCTGCTTGTATGGGAAGTCTATTCTAGAACATGGACAGTCTCTGAGATATGAACCTGTCCCTCCAGCATGTTCTGTTGGTTGTGGTAATGAGGTTGAGGACCGTGGAGCATGTGGTGCGGTGACACAGTGCACTACATTTTGGAGCTTTGGCATTTATTAGTGTGAATTCCATTATTTTATTTTATTGCACAGGGTGATATGCATATGTATCATTGGAGGAGTAATTATTTTTTTACTTCTCTGGTAGCAGTTCAGTTTTCTAAACTTAGATTTGAATCATGTTGTTGGATATTCTTTTTTCCAACTGCAACTGTTTAGATGTAGTTTCATTTATTTAGCCTTTGTATTTAATGAAATGAGGTTAGATAATATGATGTTTCATTATAGTTACTAACTGACAATGTAGATTCGATGAGTATATGTTTGAACAAATTTATATTTGATCAAAATCCATAGATCCACCTGGACAGAGTGTGTATTTTAGATATGGATTTAGGAATAATGTAGTCAAAGAATAAACTAAAAAGGCAAATGATTTCCAGTCAAAATACATTGGACATGAGTTGTGTGGCACTGTCTGGTTTGTGCAATTTATATATACTTTTACAGAACTATCTAGGATTATTACATTTATTTTTGATGAGCCCATTATAGTCTTTATTAGTTTAGGCTACCTTATCAAGGTTTTAGTTCTATTACATAGAACTCCATATAAGGGACATGAATAAGGATTCCTATTTGTATGTATTGTACTATACTTTGCTAAGTGCAAAGTGTATAAGATTTAACCTTATCAAGTTCAATTTCCCTGATACTAAACACCACAATCAATGTTTATCATAAATAATCACAGCCAGTGCAGTTTTTGCTACTGTCAGTGATGATTTCATTTGTGTGTGCTTCTATATTTTCTTTCTTTTTTAAAACATTTATATTTTGTTTTCATTATAAACATAGGCAAATGTACATATAACAAATACAATAAAACAATAACAAAACTATTTACAATATTTACATTCATCCATGATAACAATCATTTTATCCAAGAAAAATTATCAATATTTGTTCAAAAAGATTTCCAATTTTTTCATGCTATTTTTTTATGAGCAATGTTATGAGTTCTATAACAAATGGTTTGCAGTTCTTTTTTACAAACAACTTTTGCTAAATCAAATTTTGTTTACTTTTCCAGTTCAAAATAATAACTTTTCTGGCAATTGCAAGAATTGACCAAAGTAACTGAATCTGAAATATAGGTATTACATTAGGTATAAGAACACTGAATAGGATTAGTGAGTTAGAAATATGACAGCTATCAGACCATTTACAAAATATCTGAAGTCTTCCCAGTATTGAACAACATTTCTACATTCAATGAACATGTGAACCCAGTTAACCTCTAGTAATTCATCGCATTTCCAACATTTACTTTCACTGTTTTTGAGTATAAGATTTATTTTATGTGGAGTGTAGAAACTCCTATTCATAAATTTCCATGTATATGATATCTAATATAATGAAGAAGAGGTACCACATGTAGAATTAAATAACAATTTTTTATATTCACCATATATTTGTTCTGCATTAATCTGTACATAGTAATTCCAAAAATCTGAGTTAAACTTTAGAGTGTCTTCTCTTAGTATTTTATAGATAGGTGAGATACTTCATTTTTAATTATCTGTCTTTTCAAGACACCTAATAAAAAGCTGAATCAAACTAGGTATAGATTCAGTCTCTAAGTTGATTGATACTCTCATTTTGCTTTTATAAACTGTCATAATCAGTGTATAAACAATCAACTGTCTTGACTATTATCAAAACTACATAAAAGAGAGTTTAGTGGTTTCATTCTCTTTTAAATAAACTAATGCCAGAATATCAAGTTAAGTTTAATTTTTGCATCGCATTGATGTTGAAAGAATCTAGGCAATCAGGGGAGTATGCTATAGGGAATATAAGTAAGCAAAATTGTTTAATGTTGTAATTACAATCAATTATATTTTTAAAGTTATTAAATATTTGATTAATGCCATAAGAAAAATGACCAAACTTCTTATTAAATAAACAAAAATTCAAGTAAAAGCCAATGAACTCTGCTTATTCCATAGTGTTCCTTCAACTTGATTTTCTATAGATCTGACATCAGTTATATGAATCTCATGTATTGTTTTCCAGCCAGATATATAGGAAGGTGTGATACAATGTAATATTACATTAATTATAACTGATTTGGAATAAATATCTAAGCTAGGAGATGCTATCCCATTACTGTTCCAAGTTCTAATGTGGCATTTATATGCAATCCTAGATTTTAAGGAGAACCATAAAAATTTAAGTAGCATGGAATCTAATTTTTAAATAAGTTTTTGGGAGGGGCTAGTATCAATGACTGTATATAAAGCAAAAGGTTAGGCAAGATTATCATTTTAATTAAAGAGAGCCTATCCTCCATTGTGAAGAACATTTTATTCCATCTTTTGATTAGTTCATTTATGGTGGTTATTAAATTATTGTAGTTTAGTTTAACAGACTCTTTCCATGTAGTCTTTATACTGACACCCAGATATTGTAATACATCATTCTCCCAATTAAACAGGCTATGCTCTCTTAGGTTTTTGTTGATCTTTTTGTTAATTAGTAATGTTTTGGATTTATTATGATTAAATTTAAGCCCTGAAATTCTTTCAAACTTGCTTAAGGTATTTATAACATCATGCAAAGAACCATCAATATCACTCAATGTTAACAACATATCATCAGCAAATAATTGTATTTAGGACAATAGTCCTTATTCATTTGAATGCCTTTTATATTTTGCTTGTTTCTGATATATGCAGCAAAAGGTTCTATTGAAAGAGCAAACAATAATGCTGACAAAAGACAACCTTGTCCAGTTCCCTTGAGAATTTCTAGTGGTGAGGATAGACATGATCCGATTTTCACAAAAACGTGTGAACCACTATAACTTTTCATTAATAAGTTGACAAAATCTGAGGAGAATACAAAACCAATCAGAATTCCTTGTAGATAGGACCAACTAATTAATTTAATAATGTTATCTTGCACTTTTCTATGAAGAATGAACCCTGTCGGATCATTATATATTAGATTAGGTAATATTTTCTTTATCCTATTAGCTAATATTGTCATGAAAATTTTATAATCAGTGTTTAGTAACAAAATTGGCCTATATGAATCACAAGATTTGGGGTCCTTACCTTGTTTTAATATGGGGGAGATAATTGAGTATTTCCATGATGGGGATGTTATACATTTTTACTTAACCATAGTAAAGACACTCATCATTTTCTTTATTATATGTTCAGGAAAAATATTATATAGTTCAGGAATTATTCCATCCAGTCCTGGAGCTTTATTATCTTTTAATTTTTTTATTTGCCCTTTCATTTCTGTTAGTGTTATTTGTTTATTTAATATGTTATTTTGCTGCATTGACACCTTCGTAGTTATATTTTCTTGAATAAAAGTATTTATTACATTATCTGTCTCCAAAAGTGGTGTGTTATTATTTATATCTTTATAGAAGTGTTTGAACACTTCTAATATGCCCATTAAGTTAGATGTACTCTTAACTAAACCATCACTTTTATATTTAATCTCATTAATAAGATTTTGATTGTTTATTTTTTTTTGGATCTTACCACTATTTTATGTAGATATTTGGGATGTACAGCATAAGATTGTAATTTCAATTTTTCCAGGTTTATGGCTACCTTATGATTCAGAACTTCTAAGTATTTTTCATTTAACTTAGTAATTTCATTATGTGCTACTTTGTTATTTGGTTTTGCATCCATTTTTATCTTGTCTATGTATTTTGTAAGTCTAAAGGTTCTTTGTCCCACTCTCTCCTTTTTTAAGGTACCAAGATTTTATTCTACCATATATATAAACTTTAAAGGTGTCCCATAGTATAGTATCAGTCACTTCACCATTATCATTTGTTTCCATAAACATGTCTATTTCTTTCATTATTCATTCCCTAAAGTCATTTAACTTAGTTATGTAAGCAGGAATTCTCTGTAGAAATCTTAAATCATCTGTATGTGTAGTTAATGTAAAGTTTATGCATTATGGTCTGACTGCAGTGGTGGTGCTGCGGTAGCATTGTCTTCTCACAGTAAGACATTGCCCGTTCAATTCTCAGTTAGAGCATCTTCTGTGAGGCAACGTGTGAATGGGCATTCCTTCGTTGAAGATTGTGCATTAGGCCCGGCAAGCCAGCACGTAAAAATCTACTACCAATCATTAGCAGACCAGAGTTCCGCTGTGGTGACCCCTAACCGGGAAAAGCCAAAAGACAAATGGCATTATGGTCTGAAAGTGGACAAGTCATTATAGATACATCACTTATTTTAGAGTATATATTATTTGATACAAAGACCTTATCAATGTTTGTTTGCGTACCAAACCAATATGAATAGTGAGTATAGAATAAGGAATGATGTTCTCTTAGACCATGTATATTTTTAAGATTCATCTGGTTTGTAAAGTCATTTAACTTCATGGCTTGAGATGTTAGTTTTATTTTACCATTTTTAGAAGTATCATTGCCTGATAATAGGCAGTTAAAATCACATGTCCCTATATTTTGCCCTTTTGCATTTAAAGTAATCAGGTCCTGATATTTGTCAACATATTTAGTACTCAGTCCTGGTATCCAGTATGTATTAATCAAAGTATAATACTTCCTATTGATTTCCAAAATAACCATGCTTAGCATCCCATCTTTATCTGAAATTGTATCTATAATTCTTGGCATAGTATAAGTATTTTTCCATAGAATAAGAATGCCCCTTCTCTTAGTCTTAAAACATGAATCAGCCAGAATGGTATAGCCATTAAATGAGTATTTTTGTAGATCTTTTTTTAATAGATGGGTTTCATGTAAAAAGATAATCTGGGCTTTATGCATTTTTGATATATTTAAGCAAATCAGCTCCTTTGACATTATTGTTCAAACCATTAATATTTAATGATAAACATTTATAAGCCATTGATTATAATGTGTATGAACTGAAAGACCTTTCTTCCGTGTTGACTTGAAATCTACTGAAAACTTACTTATCATGGATGCATAATGTGTATTAAGCACTACTTTCAAAAACCCAAAACTATTTACAAACACATACATGAAACATTAAATTTCTGGTTTAATTAAAAACTTAACTAAACCATCCATCCACCACTTCTCCAATACCAAACGACACAAATTATACATATCTGCTTAGTATATAGTATAAAAACAAAAAGGAAAAGCATTATGAAAGCAACTAAAGAAATCTGAATCCATGAAATATACATTAGAATGAGAGTGTCCAATATACTGAAGCTATATGAATATGTCACATATAATAGCACCTCTGATACATAGATATGACAGAAATACTGCAGAATGGTACCTCCTATACTGAGCCAACAGATATTGCCAGTATACTGGCCGACAGATTCAGTGCCAATTTTACCCCTCCCCCCACAAAGGACCACAATCACAATACCAGTAGATTGCCAGGCACCCAGGATTACTGCTGCACAGGTTAAAACAGCACTGTCCAAGGCCAAGCATACAGCTTCTATGGGACCTGACAATATCCCTGGTTGTGTTCTACATGAACTACAGAGTGAACTGGCACCTCAGCTGTGTGCCCTGTTCAATCACAGCCTCGCCTCAGGCTTTGTCCCTACCGAATGGCACACTACTACAGTCATCCATCTCCACAAAGGAGGAGTAATAACAGACCCTGGGAACTACTGCCCCATTAGCCTGATGAGTCTGATATGCAAAGCTATGGAACACATCATCATGGACCTAATAAACAAGGATATAAGGAATCTTCAAACTCTGGTTCCCACAAAGTTTGGTTTTGTGAAGGGTAGATCATGCCTGCTCAACTTGGTTGACTTCTTTGAGTCAGTCACCAGAGCTGGGGATGAAGGAAAGGTGGTTCATACAGCCTACCTTGATCTGGCCAAGGTTTTTAATACCATTCCCCACTCAGGAATCATAGAAAAGCTCACTAAGCTAGGCATCAACCCCTATATCACTTAGTGGGTTGCAAACCGGCTCACATTTAGAACCCACAGTGTGAAAGTAGCTGACTCTAAGTCAGACTGCTGACTTGTCACAAGTGGAGTCCCACAGGGTTCGGTCCTGGGTCCTCTCCTGTTTGATATCTACTTCTCTGAAGTCCAGGCCAACACAAAGGGACTCTGGCTGACAAAGTTCACAGACAATTGCAAGTTGGGAGCTATTATTAACTCCCTAAGTGATGTAGACATCCTAAAGAATGGCTTCTCTGAGACCAACGACTGGTGTCAAAACCATGGCCTTAAGCTCAATGCCAAAAAATGTGTTGTCATCCCCTTTGAGAAAAACTCAGTTTCCATGAATTACCACATTGATGGTAGTCCACTGAACACAGAAGGCATTATAAGAGATCTGGGAACACAGGTTGACAGCAACCTCTCTTTTGATCACCACATTGCCACTGTGGTCAGAAAGTCCTTTTATGTGGCACATCTCATTACTAAGGGTTTGCATCCAGGAAGAAAGTGCTCATTGTCTCCCTCAACTCTTCCCTCATTAGGCCAATCATCAAGTACAATGCCCCATTTGGCATGTACCTCATTAGACTCCTGCAACAACTGGAGAGGCCACAAAAGCACCTCACAAAGAGGATCCTAGGCCTTAAACACTTGTCCAATATGGACAGACTCAAAAAACTCCAACTGTTCTCTTTCTCATATCACCAACTTAGAGGAAATCTCTGCTTGACTTGCAAAGCCATGTCTGACCCAGTTCTGTTAGAAATGCTACATCTAAAGAAATCCCAATCCCTCCACACCACATGCTTCAGATACCTCAACCTCATTACCACAATTAACAGAACATGCTGGAGGGACAGGTTCATAACCCAGAGACTGCTCATGCTATGGAGCAAACTTCCCATACATGTCAAGCAGAGCACCTCGCTGACCCTCTTCAAGAGAAATCTTGATGAGTGGATGGGAAACAGAAAATTCACCCTGGGGATAACTCCAATGAGTCTACTCGACAGAAGCACTGGGGACTAAGGTTGGGTGGCACTATGCTAGGGTAATCCTATGGCTAGGCTTGTAAAGGCCCCAGGGCCATTAGTCTAGTACACACCGATGAACATATAAATACACACCAGATCAAAGTATGTATAAATATTAGAAGCTGAAGGTTAAGAAGATTGTCATTATTTCCAAGATTTTACAAGAAACATCAGATAATTTAACCATTTTGTCAGTCATCCAACATTTTTCATGTAAGGATCTGTTGAATATATATATAACACTTACTACAACATAACTATTATAATTTGCAATTACATACATATTACTGCTGTGGCGACCCCTAACAGGAGCAGCCGAAAGAAGAAGAAGAAGAAGAAGAATTATATACATATTACTCATATATATTAACAATATCTCTGTTGACGTCTTTCATCAGGAAGGGAGGAGAGAGAGAGAGAGAGAGAGAGAGAAGGGGGCCTCACAACCCTCTGTTTAGTTACTAAATGTTTAGTAATATAAGTCTGATGTTAATATGCATAATGAGTTTTCTAATGCAACTCCTAGTTCACTTGATATCATTTAGTTACTAATAGCGTCACTGAATCTGCAGAATGTATGCATTTATAAGAGAACATAGGCATGTTCAAAGGAGTTAAACACTTTTATCAGAACTAATTATTTACCATTTAAAGTATCTAGTGAAGGATAACAGAATTTCAAGCTAAAAGAATTCTAAGTACAGCCTTTTAACAAGTTCAAAAGGTCAAATGATGTCATCACTGTTGTTTCCTCAAGCTGCAGCTTCATAAACTTGTTAAAAAGTATCTAAAGAGGCTCATGCACAATAGAAGTTGTCTTTAGTGAAGAAAAATGCATTCTCAGTGGGAAGTTTGGATCCTGAAGCCGCTAGAGTTCACAGAAAGCAAAAAAAAAAAAAACAAAACAGCAACAAAAAAAACACTCAAGCTGCCTTGTCAGTGCACGCCATGAATCTCCAGAATGAGAACATTCACACAGAGTACCAGTTTCCTCCCAAAACATCAACATAATAAAAAATTAACCCCTTCATATAAAAACAGCTATTTAGAAGTAACAACAGCTGCATCAAATCAGAAATCATATTATAACATTTCAATCATTTACCCACCAGTTAACCAGGCCAAAGAGAGAGGAAAAAAGGAACCTAGTATATACATATAAAACTTATATTTAGCTATCTATAAACACCATTAATTTACTGTATTAATGTTTAAATGTATCTAAACAAAGCATCTAAAACATCTAGTTAGAAACACTAATCAGAAACACCTTGTTATCCTCCTACTGACCCACTATGAAAAATGCACTTTGGTATTAAGTCAACTTATACTATTATTGAAGAATTAGAAGACATACATCATTTGTAGTTATTTAAAAGGGTAAAGTATGTAAAGTACTTATAATGAGGAAAAGAGAGAAAATGAACATTGGTAACAAAAAAGAATAAGAAGAAAGAAGATATAGAGAGAGAGGATGTTATTTAAATACTTAGTACTATATATAATTAGAAGAAGTAGATATAAAAAGGAAAAGAGAAGGTTCATGATAAAAATGATTCACATTACCTTACAACATAGAGACTTTTCAGAATCAAATATATTATGATTCATAAAACAAAGCATTTAAAATTAGAGGGAAATTATTCATTTGTCCTTTAGTTTCTTAGTTTTGTTTGCTCCTTCCTTCACAGACCATCCAGTTTTTGTTGCCTGTCTGTTCAAACTCTGGGATGACCATTCCATTTCTTCTGTGTCTGACAGTATTTTATTCTTTTGGATAAATTCTACTGCTTCTTGTAGGGAATCAAAGATATTCACTCCTTCTGGAAAAGTGATTTTTATTCTTGCAGGAAAAAGAATTTCAGCTTTAATATTGTTTTTTTTTTCAAGGACTTAGAGGAACACACTCCTTTCTTCTGGATATGACTGTAGAGGTGTAGTCATTGTCAAAACACATAACTTTTTCACCCATCTTGATAGGGGAATTAGTCGAAGCTGATTTCAGAAGTAAGTCCTTGTCTTGTGAGGAAAGAAATCTATTATAGACCTGGGGTTAGATGAATGAAGCTGGATTTGCCAGGGACCGATGAGTCCTCTCAGTTCCAAAAGAGAGCGATTCAGGCATGTTTAGTGCTGATGAAACCCACTTATTGAGAAATTGAATCATGTTAGCACCCTCTTCTTTCTCAGGAATTCCATATATTCTTATGTTATTCCTCCTTGATCTGCTTTCAAGGTCTTCCAGTTTCTCAATCAGCCTGGTGTTTTGTTTCAGAAGAAATTCATTGTGATGTTCATTTTCTGTCACTCTAGTATCTCGGTCAGTTACTGTTTCCTCTAAGGCAAGAATCTGTTCAGATTGTTTTTTTTACTATTCCATTTAGCAGTTGTTTACTGCATTCTTGTTGGATAATGTCCATTTTGTTTTCGAGTTTGTCCACTTTTAGTGACAGATCTTGGATGTTTGTTATTATAAGATGTAGTTTTTTCTTCACTGCACTCTCCTGGTGTAGGCTTTTTGAGTTGCTCATCTTGAGACCTCCAGTAGAAAACTTCTTGATAGGAATAATTAAAAAAATCTTTTGACTATGTATTAATTTTTAGAAAATAATAAAGAGTCTATGTTAATCTAACTTTTAGTATACTTTTAGCTAGATTTTTCTAAAAATTAAAGTATATTTCCTGTCAGGATATTAAAATCTAAGCAGAGCTATGGATTTCTGCTGCTGTCAGACTGGCATCTTGGCCATGCCCCCTTCTCTATTTTCTCTGCAGTTGTGATACTATGGACTTAGTGCATACAAAAAAGGGAGTCCAGTGCCTTTGTCCATATTTCTTGTGGTAAGAGGTTGACAGGTATGCCAATAATGTAATTATAGTGTTTAGTATGTCCAATGTTTTGTTTTGTAAAAATTGTAGTGATTAATGGTTACAGTTCAGGAGGACTTTAATGTAACAGCTGTAATGACTGCGGTGGTACCAGGGAAAGTAATGTCAAAAATACTTTGGAAAAGGTAGTTATTTTCCTAGAAGACAACAATCTCCAGGAGAGCAGCCAGTGCCCATGGAAGAAGGAGCTATTTGTCAAACCTAATTCACTTTTATAATGGTGCTACAAGTGAATGTAATAATGAAATACCAGTAGATGTTGTCCACCTGAACATCAGCAAAACCGTTGCCTCTGCCTCACACATGCAGCTGACAGGCATCTGAAGGAGATGAAGAGAGTCCAAGAATGAAAAAATGAATTGTTGCAGGGATGAAGGAGAGGAGACAGGGAGGTATGGTAAGAAGGATGACTAATAGAGTACTGCGTGCAGTTACCTTGGATTTATTACTCTTCACTGTGTTTTTTTAGACATGTTTGAAGAAACAAAAAACAAGATCAGGCTCTTCAGTAATGGCAGAAAGGTAGATTAAAGATAGACTTGGGAGTGAAGCAAGTGTGAGTGTGTCTAAGGAAGTATTTGGAACTTCTGTTAAAGTGGGCAGAAAGGTGGTAGCTGATGCTGAATCGACAAAGTTCTGAACTTGGTCTACAATAATTTAACTGTGAATTATCAACTGAGGCAGGTGGAATTGCTGGCAAAAGAGTAGGAAATGACCTGAGAGCATTGAAGACACCTGCAATGGGGCAACAGGAAGTAGATTGAAAGACCACTGCAACAAGCAAAAATTAAAATGCTAGGATAAATTCTGAGTAACAGATTGACACAAACAGGTCATTTTTTCAGCCGCAGTAGGCCTTTTACAGGCCATGCCTTCAGTACTATGTGCCATTCTCGAGGACTTACAATGAAAGAAGACAACAGGTCACATTTAGGATTCCAGTCGAAAGCTACCAGAAATGTGCATAACATAGAGAAAACGTATGTAACCAGAGATTAGAAGACTTGAGGTGGTTTTCATCAGAGATAACAAAAGGACCTATCTGTGCGAATGTCAAATGTCATAGATGGATTAAGCCCTGAGTATAGACCAGTCAGCCTGCATTCAATTAGTGGCTTATATGACTGATGGAGTGGCAGGAAGTATGGGAGTGCCCATCCTGGGGAAGAGGGCTATGTGTGGGTGGGTCACACAGAGCAACAGAAGCTCCCTGAGGAGACCAGGAAATCAATTTTTAATGTCCTCAGCCAAAGGGGTAGGGCAGTGAGCCAGCAGTAGCCCTATGCAGAAGTGTGAAACATGAGGACAGGTTTTGGGTTATGTGGTGTGGGTACGTGTATCTTTTATTTGAATGTGTGTGTATTGAGGGTGGGAGAGTGAATGGGGGGTGCATGTGCTCACACTTTGTGGTTGCCCACTGGTAACTACTGCAGGAAAGTGCTGATCTTCACTTGTGGTAGTTAATGACAATTCAGAGATGTGCGAAGTAACATATAATGACTTTCCTCATTGTGGTTAATGTGACTCTGAATAACAAAATATCACATCATGAAAACAGGACCTTTTTACTGTGCCCATAACATGAGCAGTTGGGTTCTTTCTGAATTCCCTTGACTTTCTTGTTTCTCCTGTACCTATAATCATGCCAGCATTCATGCTAATTAAGTGTATAAATAGATGGAGGTAATGGGTTTCTTGACTTAATTTATAGGCCTTCTTTATACATACAGTCATCTGTCTTAATTGCTGTCCTTCCCCATTTTAAATTAGGCTACTTTCTGATGTACAGCCCTATGTCCCAAAAAACACTATAGAATTTCAGAAATATTTTTTTACTGACTGAAAGAGATTAAAGTAGTAATTTTTTTCCCTAAAAGATATATAACATCCCATATTGTATATTAAAGGATTTGAATGCAGCTGTGTAGAATATAACTGAACATGATCATTGAGTCTTTGTCTTATAGTGCCCATAGGAAGGCATTAGAATCATTTAAGGCACATCTTCTTAATGATTTATTTCATAACATTATAGCATTATTGGAGATTGGGAGTCATTAACATCCTATGCAGTAACAGAGCTGAAAGGTAAATGGTTTGGCATGCATGCTAAATAAATTGTAAATGTTTATGTTTAGTGTGCTTCACACCTGTATTCTTGATACTAGAAAACTTAAAAGATTTCATATCTGATTACTTTACCTATCGACTAATGATATTATAACATATCAAAGAGTGATGCTAAGTACACTGCACAGTGCTACACATTCTTTACCATATGAAAAGGGCAATATTAGTTGCTAACTTGCTATCTAATCATTTAATTAAATATCTTATAGTTGTGAAGTGCTGATGAGAAACTTTTAAGTGAGTGTATTCCCACATTCAAATACGGAAACATAAGTGATAGTAGTGTGAACAACATATATGTTTTATGAACTAAATTTACAGCTCAAATTTTACTTAACAGTAAATTTAAATCATTTGAATCTGTAAGTGGTAATGCTGAGTTAGCTGAGTGAATAGACTGTAGCAGTGATGTGTGTCTATGTATGTGAACATGTGTAGGTGTACGTGCGTAAACATCTGTATGAGCAAATGATTCTTAAGAACCAAAACCAAATTGTGTTTTTTTCATTAAAATAGTGGCATTGGCAGCTTTTCTAAAACAGCAACCCACATCAGTAGTTTCAGCGGAAGTTACCTTGGTGTTTCAGTTGAAACCAAAGAAACCATGCAGTACCTTGTCCTGAAGAGAAAACAAATCAGCAGCTGTGCACAAGTAAAATGCTGTATATCTGAAAGGATATAAATGGGAACTGCATATGTCACTATATCTCATGAAAGTTCTATTAGAAAAAAAGTCCTTTTAAGATGTGGTTGGAAGATTTTCAGTAACATTACTTCAACAGATCAGTAAAGTAGTCTGTTATGATCCTATCAGATATAGTTTTGAGTATATGCAGCATTAAGTGTATAGCTATACCTCATATAAAAGTGTGTGTGTGTGTGTGTGTGTGTGTGTGTGTGTGTATATATATATATATATATATATATATATATATATATATATATATATACATACAGATATAGATATTTATATATATAAATATATTTATGTATATGTATATGATACTGAAACAACAGCTGTTTATTTTATTGTTATTTTGCCTATAATGTATACACTTTTTAAATGTTCATTTGTAATGCTGAAAGGTAGTCTGTGTCATAATCTTGGTTCTGCAATGTTGAATGACCTAATTAAATACGTTAATATGCTTATGCAGGTCAAGCGCTTGAACTGCTCTGTGGTCATCCACTCATACTACTTTTTCCAGAAAAGCCACAATAACTTCTAAACTACAGGGAGGACATACTTTGATTGACATGCATAGGAAACGAGAACAATAATTGCAAAGCCACAAGTGTATACATATACAGTGGTAAAAAGTAGTAGGAGAATTGGGAGTGGGAATGTGTGTGTGTGTGTGTGTGTGTGTGTGTGTGTGTGTGTGTGTGTGTGTGTGTGTGTATGTGTGTGTGTGTGTGCTCGCGTGCGTCTCTGTCTGCGTGTGTCGTGTGTATGTATGTGTTGTGTATGAGGAGAGCTTCAGAAACTTTGTTAAAGAGTAACCATAAGCTTAATGGGCAGTAAGACGTTAATGTTCAGACAATTTTAGCAGTATAACAAAACTCTGTGCAGTACTGCTACTTCCCAGAGTATCTTACAGAACCATAGAGTGGCATGTCAACACATTCTTTTTTTCCTTCTGTTTCTCTTGATTTTTCTTTCTTTCCTTCTTTTAGCCAAAATGTAGCCTAATAAGGGTACTAACTGCACACAGCATCCACACATTATAACTCAATATATTTTTCTCTTTGTAGTCCCTGCGTTTTTCATAATTCATCAATTCACAGATCCTAGAATATTGCAGATTCACATTTTCTGTTGACCAAGCAACTGTCCTGAAAATATCAGCAAATTAAAAATGATAACTTCTTGTTTTCCTTCTATAGATCTAACTAATCTTCCTACACATCTGTTTTGTTATGATTTGTTTTCCCACTAAGATTCAGGGCAGTCTCGTGAGCTCTTACTTTCTCTGCTAAAAGAGCACTGACTTTTATGATAACAAGCAAAGCTTTGAGTTTTATCAAAGGACATAGCCTGGTCCTTCAAAGTTTCAGGCTGAAACAGTCACAATTACTGGCACACACACACACACACACACACACACACACACACACACACACACACACACACACACACACACACACACACACACACACACACACACACACACTGTCTGACTTTGAGGTATATTTGTTATGCTAAACATTTGTGCTGCATATTTTTTCCTCACACTGGTATATTTTAAGTGTCTTTTTAGCAGTAGTAAACAAATAATATACTCCACTTCCTAGGCACAAGTGGATATTCAAGCACTATATCTGAAATCAGTAACTTAATAACTTACTTCCAAAAAAGGGCTCCTGCTAGCCTGAAAGCTTGAGTAATTGCAAAACCTATGTTGGTCTTGAAAAAAAGGTCTTACATCACATCTGTGGTGCAGTATTTTTCTATTTTCTTTCTTTCTTTTTTTGAATAATAAATAACATTTTTTAATTTGAATGCACTTGACAAGAAGTTTTCTACAATTAAAACATATTACAAAGATCAGAAAAAATAAACAACTATATGAGCATAGTCACGCACAGGATCAGAAAAAATAAACAACTATATGAGCATAGTCACGCACAGAGAAATATGCATCAGTATTCACTGAGCAAGTTCAGATCAAAATCCTTTTTCAAACTTGACAGAGGTAATTATTATCAATGTTAAGTGCCTACTAATATTACAAGACAGTGGCTTCCACTACCAAAGATTAATGACTAAAACTGTAGTTAACATAAGCATGAACAATTTACATTCAGGAACGATGAGTCCTGCCTCCTGTGGCTCAATTCCAAGAACACAAAACATTAAATTGGTTAAGGGAGGAATAGCAGTTTGAATAGCATATAATGCACCAGCATGTACTTTTGTCCAAATCTGGGTGGCAGCCAAGCAGAGCCATAGTCAGTGTATATAATCTGCCTCCGAACTGTCACACCTCCAACAGTTACCATCTCCCCACCCTCTAGTCTTCTCCTGCTTAGGTGTAGAATGCCAAATGTGGATTTTCTGAAAATGAGAAAACACCAAGTGGTATAATCTTAACTTGTAGTGTATCATGACGAGATAGCCATTTGGAGCCGTTCCTCTGGTAAAATGTGGGTATGTATTAAATCAGCTCAATGTTGTCTGTCACATTCAAAGACTGTGGGGCTGTATTCATCACGTATTTATATAATACTGAAAGGGGATGTGGCTTTCCTATTTGACACCAAGGGTTCTATCCCACAATATTAACCAGGTTATTCTCTGTTTCCCTGGAACTTCTGCAAAGACTTAACCACTTGTAAATATTTTCATCACTATAGCATACTGTTTTCACATTTTAACCTTCATTCTACAAGAGATAAAGGGCTATGGTCACTAATAGGAATAGGATCAGACCAAAAGAAGATATTTCCCATAATACAACTAACTCAGTAGACTGATTTCTCATCTACACAAACCTGTTTATTAATACAAAGCCTTTCCCATATATTGTGAACAGTCCTAATCAGACCTTACTTAACTAAAACTGAAGTCAGTTCTGAGTCCCTTACTTTTCTGTGCTCCACTGGAGTGGTTCCTGTATTCAAAAAATGCACCAAGTTAATTGCTGCTTGTAGCCATATAGGCTGGGGTTGTGACCTATTTTGCACATAATTAAGTCCACACCCAATACCCCATAATGATTGGATGTAATCAAGTTCTCCTTGGTTATTCTAGGCTGTCTACTGTCTCATACAAGGTTCAGCAAGAATTTTTGTAGTTTCATTATTAAGGTATGAAAGGCAAGGGATGGGATCCACCTCGCCAGAAATAAAAACTTGGGCAACAGATACGTACAAACCACAGCAATCTTGGCAAGCAGAAGTAATTTTAAACTTTTCCAGGTCTGCATTTTATCATGATACTGCACAGATAGAAAGAAGTTTATAGATGAGGCATCAGCATAATTCCTAGAAATCTTGATGCCTTAATAGGTATGTGACAAGGCAGATTATACATCTTGCCAGGCTAAGTTACCACCCAGATCTTAACAGAGTGAATTTAAAGGAAAATTGAATGTTTCAGATCACATAAATGGCAAGCCTAACAGTGTATACAATTCTTGAAACACCTGCAATATTTCTGGTGGTCACAAATGAGGTTATCACTCAAAGTACACATTTTTTTTTTTATTTTGAATTTGTTAACTGGGCATTAGAACTATTTCATTTAACAGTCATCTGTTAACCAAAAGTAAGGATTTTACCTTTGTATGACTGTACACCCCAATATGAAAAGCATTGCCAGATACATAGACCTAACTTTTTGACTACCAAAAAATGTCATTCCTGGGGATTTAATAAACTCCGTGTAGACTTTGAGCGAAGCCTGCATGAAGTTTACATGTTTACACAGTGAGCAGCAGCACTAATTACATATTTATGCTATGCACCATGTTTAAACATAAAAAAGTGTGGTATCTTGACTAGCAACAATATTGTCAGCCAGGAAACCATGTAAAGCAACATGGACAGCAGCAGACATGTAGACCTGTTTACCTACTAGCAAACTAGGTCTGTGGGATTACACGGAATGCCACAATGATTACCAGGGCTAATACTATAGTAACGCATATGGTCCAAACACATTACATGACAGTGTATACAGGCATTCTGTACAAAAGTTGTGTAAATGATCTGGAATGGTAGATAGACTACCATTTAAAATAAACAGTCATGGGAAGTGTGTGTATTGAATAGGAACACACAGATGAATTGTAGGAATGAACACAGGGAAAGAGGACAGGTGAAACATCTTAATGTACAGCAAATGCGGAGATGTACATTAAGACAGTTTTTACAGGAACACTAATCACAGACTGACATGACACAGTATGGACTGCATAGTGAAAATATATATTATGTGGCTGTCGCACAAGGTGACATAACAATGGAGAAGGATGTCTTTGTGATATAAGTATCCTGACATGAACAATGGAGAGATCATCTATCAGGGATGTTATATACAATAGAGGTTGGGTGCATATTGTGAAGCTGCACAAAATGAGTTGTCTGAATATAATTATAATGTCAGCATAGGTCTCCACCAAGTGGGACACATAGTTACAGGCTCATAGACAACAATAAACAGAAACACACACAATCATGGAGAATATCAGAATAATACCACCAGTAATCCCATGTGTATGACATAACATATATGATTGTGAGTGATCATAAATGGTTCTGTATGAACACACTTCTACAACAATTATGAGATGTCAGCAATCTATAAGAGTAATCAAGCACACCATCCTGACACTGTACCATCTGCTGGAAGTGTTAGGAGGGATGCTGCTATACCAGAATGTGGTATTATGATCAATCTGGGCTAGTTGAATGGTGTGCATGGCATATATATGGCAGCATCCACAGTGTCACAAATGTAACCCATGTCATCAATGTTATCAAACAGCTATGTATGTACTATATGCATCACCGGAACAGGTATCACAAATTAATCCGTTATACCAGCTTTATGGGGGTTCCACACCATCAGACAGTAATGTTTATGCAACAAAAGGAGTACATAGATATGGCCAATACAATGTGTGAGAGCTCATTGTGGCAAAGGTGTAAACTTGAGTTACTCATCCTTGGAAGATGGTTAGGGAGGTACATGAAGAACGGTGCATTTTATTCAGTTATTGGTGTGATGAAGGCTGTGAGGTATGAAATGATTATGGCCTTTGATGCGGATATCCTGCATATACTCAGGAGATGTGCTACATGCAAGGGAGTAGCCACCACTGTGGGCACATGCTGATGGCTGTTCCACATACCATCTACCTCAGTACACAGGTCATATACTACTTGGCCTGCTCATATGGGTGAGATGCTTACACTACCATTGGGCTGTGCATTCGTTTTCATAATTTAAGACCCCCCCCCATGTTTTTGTTTCATCTTGTGTCTTTGTGGCTGTGGCAACAATCTTTCGCATGTGTTGATACTGTCTATATTACACTGATATCACAGCAGAAGTCTGACTTAGACAGTGTTGTGCAGCAGTTTATAGGTGATGACATCAGCAGTATCTGGTGAGGAGAAGAAGGTAATAGTAGTGTCCCATATGCTGCTGTAAAATGCTGTCTTTAATGTCAAACAAGTGCACAAACACGCACAGACATACACACACCCTCTAGATGACTGCAGTGAGAACAGAACACCTACCTATCTGAGTGCACTGACTTGAGACTTCTGCATTTAATACAAGTGCCACAGCACAAGTCTGAATTGAAGAGTGTGAGACAACAGTTTATAGGTGATGACATCAGCAGTGTCTGGTGAGGAGGAGATGGTAATAGCAGTGTCCCACATGTTGGAATAAAAATGCTCTCTCTAATGTCAAAGAAGTGCACAAACACACACACACACACACACACACACACACACACACACACACACACACACACACACACACACACACACACACACACACACACACACACACACACACACCAGTTGACTGTGTGTGACACAGACTACAGAACTCAGTGCTTTACCCAGGTGCCACAATGCAAGTCTGACTTTTACATGGCTGCAGGACAATTTATAGTGGAGGACAGCATCACTGGATGTTTAACAGAAAATGTTGGGAGGCCTGCATGAAATGGATATGTAGGCATGTCCAGCTGTGAAAAGACTGGTATGCCATGGGATTGTAGTGGTGACTGCAGGATACACAATTATGCTCTTCTGACTAGATAGACAGACAAACACACACACACACACACACACACACACACACACACACACACACACACACACACACACACACACACACACACACACACACACACACACACACACACACACACACACACATGCACACCCACAACAGTTGGCTGCTGTGAATACAGAATACCTACCTAAGTATACAGATTACAGACCTCAGTACTTTATGCAAGTGTCACAGCACAAGTCTGACTTTTACAAGACTGCAGGACAATTTAGACATCATTGGAAAGAAGATGTTAAGAAGCCTGCATGAAATGGATGTTTAGGCATGTCCAACTATAAAAATATTGGTACTCCATGGGAATGTACTGGTGACTGCAGGATACAGACTTATGCTCTTCTGACTAGACACACACACACACACACACACACACACACACACACACACACACACACACACACACACACACACACACACACACATGCACACACCAGTTGACTGCAGTGAGAACAGAGCCCCTACATAAGTACACAGACTACAGACCTCAGTATTTTATGCAAGTGCCACAAATAAAGTCTGACTGTAGGGTGCAGGACATAGTGGATGACATCATCATTGCATGTTTGAGAGCATATATTGGGAGACCTGTCTGAAATGAATAGCTAGCCATGTACAACTGTCAAGATCTTAAAGTCTTGCATTTTACCTGATTGATGGGTGTGCAATATGTAGTATTTCATGTTGTGTTTCCAATGTGCAAGTGTACCTTAAGAGACAGCTTTACAAACTCTATGCAAATGGTGGTTCACTTTACTAGAACTATTGGAAAATGTGATGTGCATGGTATAAAAGAAAGAATTTGGTATTTGTGTAAATGTACTGAGCGACCAAGTTTGCAGTGCATGAGTGGAGATAACAGATGGCAGCAGTGTAAGTATATGTTGTTTTCTTAAAAGTGCCTTCCCTTTATGTTTTTAGATGTACTTTCATGGAGTGAAGCCTGCATGTACAGTAACCATATGTAATATATGCTATTGTGCACTTTCCATAGTGCACTGCCAAGCAGCTGGGGTGTGAGACTGATGGCAAAGTGTTTATGCATGGGAAATACACATTTATACTGCTTTCCCTGTTTTAATTACCAAGCAAACATGAGTCTCATTGATAAGTTTCAGAGAGTTTTGAGTGAATGAAACATACCTGCTGCTTAGCTGACTCTGTGGCAGCAAATGTAAATGCATTGATAGGTTTCTTTTGGAGCCCAGATGATATAGTGTTGAAATCCAGGTGTATCTAATAGTTTTAAATCTGTATTTATAATACAATGACATATTTCTTTATTTTACATTCACTGTGTGTTACCTCTGCACAGCATGTTTAAGCAGCACTGCATGAAGGTAACCACACCAAAGAAGAGCAGTTCACTGCTGCTTAGCATTGGTGTGCAATGCCAAACTACACTCAAACACAGAGGCCAAAAAGTGTAGGACTTCACTGCTGTGCATTGTTTGTGATTATAATTTTTGAACAGATTAAAGGTTTTAAATGGGGTAGACAGGAAAATGGTGAAATGGGCATTTATAATACAATGAAATATTTCTTTATTTTACATTCACTGTGTGTTACCTCTGCACAGCATGTTTAAGCAGCACTGCATGAAGGTAACCACACCAAAGAAGAGCAGTTCACTGCTGCTTAGCATTGGTGTGCAATGCCAAACTACACTCAAACACAGAGGTCAGAAAGTGTAGGACTCCACTGCTGTGCATTGTTTGTGATTATAATTTTTGACTAGATTAAAGGTTTTAAATGGGGTAGACAGGAAAGTGGTGAAATGGGCAGCAAACAGAGGGAAGAACAAAGGGAAAGCAATATAGGAATGTGCAGGAGGAGGTAGGAAAGAACCAAAGTATCCACTTCTTCAACAGTGTAAAATGAAAGTATGTACAGAATGTTAGCTGAATTTGGAGGATTCAGGCACCTAGGCAGTGCGACACCCACCTGTGAGACAGCTGGATGTGGACACATGGCAGGATGACAATTTAACTGCAGTGACAAAGGACTGTGGACAATTCCCTGTCAGAATTGAGGGAACCCCTACACCCTAACCACAGGAGGCACATACAAACCTCCACAGTGATACACTGTGCACCCCCTTAGAAGCCACCATGTGCAATTGTTAGTGGAAAATCTGGCTGGCATAGCATGCCACGTGGGCAGGAAAGTGGTACCATGGAACCCGTGTGCTATGGGCAAAGCCTTTATTAATTGAATATGCAATGTGATGTGTGTTGTGCTTGGTGCATACGAAAACCAGACAGTATCATAATTTGTAGAAATGTGCCACAGCACGGAGGAAATCCTGCACATTAGTGTAGTCACACTTATGTTGTAAGATGTGCTTTAGGTGACGCTCCCTTACTACAATAGCCTTCCTACGCAGTGTTACAGGCATCCCCCTCAGAAGAGATTCATGTCGAGTATCCGTCAAGTTCTGCTCCTGCTGCAGAACACACAGAAGGTCAGCTAGCTGTACAGTAGGGCGACCCATTAATACCTTCAGCCGATGATGCCATGCCTCCACTTGGTTTTTAGTACGTGGGAAGTCCATCTCAGAGACATTGGACACATTCCAAAACCGCAAAGGGTATGACGATGGCATTTGTGTCTGTACTGAACAGCGGGATGCATACTTGCATGGTCGGCCTCGGACATAATGATGGTCTAGAAATACACCAATTGGCTGAGCACATTCCGGTAAGGAAGCCACAATGTTCAGAAATGCAGGGACAACATCATCCAAAGGTAGGAATGCCAATGCTATCAGCTTGCGGATGGCAATGGAGAAAGCAGTGTCCATGCCATAGAGGGCAACAAGGTGGTGATGCTGGATCTGGCGCCAGATGATCTGTGCAAAATGGAATAGGCATCCCTTCAGAATACTCCTAGGGAATGCCTTCCGGCTGGCACGAATTGCTGCCTTCTCAAAATCAGTCATAATATACTGTGGTGACAAGGTGCATCCCTGTTCAGCAGCCATACCCTTCAGCACCTCCCACAAAGTAGTGTATGCAGACTCCGACTTCCATGTCATGAGACAGTACACCAGGGGTACGATCCTCATTGAGGTGGAGGTGCCAATACAGCCATGTAATGTATATAACTGGCGACATATATCAGCCCATGTGGGAAAAGTGCCATCACCAAGAACAATGTCGGACCTGCACAGGTTAGTCAGGTTCTGTGTTGTAGTAAGTAGTACCAAGGAAGCAGTACCATCCATATCTGACCTTCTATGAAGGATGAAGCTGCCACTACGGAGTGGATACTGGCTGGCATTAATATCTGCAAGAGTTGCTGGAGGTGTAGCCATGGATGCCCATGCCCGCTGCTGTACACTGGTAATGCTTCTACGAAGGGTTGCATGACAAGGCATCTCCTGCAGTACGTTGTCATCTGCTGTGCCTAGCACACTCTGCATTACCAAGCTTGGCAATTCATTACCAGTTACCGCCCTCTGCCGCAGTTCTGCTTGCAGTGTAGCCACCTGTGCCATTGATGCATCCGGGCCGTGCTGGTGTGGCAGTGATTTCAGCAATTCCTCACCGTCTTCCTGGCGAACAGTGATGGCACGTCCTCTGCATGACATTACTCTCTGCTCAATACATGCCTAGTACCATTTTGGTGGTGTCTCACGTTCCAAATGGTAGAGGTACCCCTCCACCACCAGCATGGGTTTGCCACGTTGGCTGGGCACTGTTCTGTATCTGTTGCCAATCAGACTGGGGCTATACAGATACATATATTCCAGCATGGTAGCAGCACTTGTAGATGGTCTCTCAGAATCCATCACAGCCGGTCGAGCTTGGTATGGGATATACTACCAAACTTGGGGCAAGTCCCTTCCAGACAGTAGGTTACTCGCTTTACACCTCCTTGTCTTGTACCGTGTGTATTAGCTCTGTCTGTCACAGTGGCCCTGTACAGCTATGTGCACTCCACCCGTCTCTGACTGCCTCTTCACTATGGTTTCAATGTCTGCAGTTAACACATCCTTGGGGTTGCCATATGCTTGTACTCTGTTTGGAGTCCACAAAGCCTAATTGCAGCACAGGTTCTGTGTGTACTGCTCCAGCCCCCTTTAACTCCCAGTTGTTGCTGCTGGCCAATCAGGGTATAGGGCCCGGTTTCTGTTTAAGTGGCAGATGTTACATAGGGAGGTACCTCTGTGTTGCACCCTTGTCTGCCTACATGGGACTGCGTACTTGTCTATACTCCTGTTACAGGGACAACTGGACGGGTTTAGCAAAACCTGCATGTCTTACACTAATGTGGAGTCAGAGATGGGTTACTGCTACTATATCTCCTGCTACTGGGTTGGTATGTCATGCTTTACCAGGTTGGCATGTTCACACCTAACACTGCACTCAGGGGCTCTAGCAGGATAGGTACTGTTTGTTGCAGGCATGCCTCTTATTTGGGTTTGTCCTATACTACAGCCCTCCTGTTGTGACATGCTTCCTACTAGTACACAAACTGGTGTTTCCCTAGGTTGTAGTGTGTGTGGACTATTGACTCTGACACTACTTTGTCTGTACCTTTAAGGGTTTAGCCTGACACATGACCTGCTATTCTATGCAGCATTTCTCAGGGTAAGGTGTGCTGTGTATTACTCTATGTGATGGGGATTTTACTTCCTGCTTCTCGGGGACTGTTTGCTGTGTTTGCGTGGACAACTGGGGCTGTAACAGTAAGTACTTGTTTAATGTCTGCTTTTGCATCACTTTTGTAGCACTACTGTTGTGCCGTTTGTCGCCCCGATCAGCGTGTGTTTGCCAGCCGTGTACGCTATGTGTTGACAGCCTGCGTGTTTGCTTTAGGGGCCATCTGCTTTTGTGTGTTTTCCCACCGCCGTAGCTTTCCGCGTCGTATCTGCCTTTTGGCAGTACCGCTCTACGGTTTAGTGGTGCTGCGGCCTTCTGGTTTCGGCGATGTAGCTCGCGGGCATTTGTCTCGTGATCTACACACCGGAACCCGAATTTGGACTGTCACCTTAACAAAAAGGGGTGACAACAATGCAATTATGTTGTATAGCCAGTTGGACAAATCAAGTGTGTCAAGAAGACACTTGTTTGAAGTGGAGCGCTATGTATGGGGCAATATTTTTTTTTTTTTGTGGGACAGGTGCCTATGTTGTTTTTTAACTTCACTAAGAGAGGAATGTTGGGTAATGGACGTTGGTATCTTTGGGTCAGGTAAGTAGTGTAAGTGAGGAAGCAGATAAAAGCAAACAGGGCAAACAAGACAAGACACAAGGATGGTGAGGAACACAAAAAGTTGGGGGACACCATGATTGGGGTTAGGGAGGGGACAACAGAGATCAATACCCATCAAACTTGAGGACAGTGAGAATCTAGTCCTCACCCACAGGACTGTCATCACTGTCCTCTTACTCCACTGGCTGTTGGAGTGCTTGAAGTGTCCTCTGTTATCATAAGGAGAGCAGCCACTCCATCTGGCATAGGTGTGCACCAGTGGTGGTGTAGTGCATGACCCTATGCACCAATCCTGCCATCTGCTGGCTGGTATTAAAATCCCCACCCCCATTAGTACTCCTGGAGGGTACCACAGCACCAACTGCCGGGGTAATGCTACCTGAAGGTGCAGGTAGTGCAGGGGCAGTAGAGGCAGTACTGCCAGTTTGGGTCCCAGATGTGCTGGGTGTTGGTGCCGGAGCTGGTGGATTGGGGGCAGGCTGAGGCACTGTAGTTGGCCTACCTCCCTATGCTGTAAAGCATTTTGAGGTCTGTCAGAGATGGATGACATGGAAATGTTTTGACAACACATAGAAAAAAAGAGAGATAAAGTTGGGGTGAGAGAAAAAAAAAAGAAAATTGGTACCATCATATGTGACATACAATGTATTAACATAATAATAACAGTATTTTATCTGAACATTTACATTTAAGTATACTTCTTAACAGCTACAAACTATAAGGAAGGACTACTAAAAGTAATCCCTGCAATGTGCAGATATTGCATGTATACGTGGTCCATTTATACAGATTAAGTTAACAGCAGGGCATTTATGCCACTTGTGTACAGATTAGTTTATGTAATATTTTTAAGGGATTGTACTGTTTTATATTTTTTACATGTGTTATTTATGCTCACAACAACTGACTTCAGTCTTACTCTTGGCTCCTACAGTTGGTTTGTGCAACAGACTGAAGTATGCATACTTGCTTTTACAGTTAGGATATGCATGCTTACATTGCTACAACTGTATAGAAAACAAATGTGTAATTTAAAAGCTACCAATAATAATTCTTGTGATGCCCCTGCACTGGCCCAGTAATCAAGGAGCCTCAATCCTCACCACTAGCACCAGTGAGGGATATACACATTGGGAAGATGACAAGTACACACATAGTAAAGTACAATTTCTCTTAAGAGCACAGAGAGATCACAGTCAGTATGGGGCTGGTTTCTCTCTCTTTCTCCAGATCCCCAATAAGACTCTCAACTGGCACAGCTATGGGGTTAATATCTCAGCTGAGGGGTCAAGTCAAGACCTCCATCACCCTCTCTGTCCAACTAGTGCTTCATGTCCCTGCCCAAGTAGCTAACACACACACACTTTGAGATTTGATTTATATACAAACACACAGACACACCTGTGGAAGGATGGCATAGGTTTACTAGCTATGCCCCCTTCTGCCCAAACTATAAGGTAGTTATCACTGCCATCAACCCCTACTTATCAGCTACTATAACAGCCCTTACAAAGGGTGACCAATCCTAGTGTGTAATGTTACTATTATCCAAATGGTAAGTGTGACCAAGACTAAAGCTATTTAGGAGTGGCATGTACAGTGTCACCAAATACATATGCAAGTACTCTAAGAGCTTATATATCTCTAAGCAAATAAGCCACAAAGATAGGATCAAATATCATCATCATCAGCCCCTTTTTCCCATTTTTTTCTACATGGGGTTGAGGTAGCGTGTTAACTGTCTCCACCTCTCTTGACTCAATGCCACACTCCTGCCTTTTTCAACACGCATGCCTGACTGTCACAGATCTTCTTTCACATAATCCATCCACCTCTTTGCTGGATGCCTTCGCTTCCTCTTACCTTCTTCCTGTCTGTCCCAAATCTTCCTTACCATATTGTCTTCTGCTTTTCTACACGTGCCCAAACCACTGTAATCTGTTCTCTGTGATCTTTTCTGCAATTGGAGCTACTTTGGCTTCTGCTCTTATGTGTTCATTTCATCATCTGTTCCACAGTGTGCATCCTACCACCTTTCTCAGGCACTTCATTTCCATTAACCCTAGCTTCTTCAACTGTTCTGCCTTTACTGCCCAGATTTCTGTACCATACAGTAGTACTGGTCGTACCACTGTCTTCTATACCTTACTTTTCAGCTTCTTTGGTTTTCTTCTATCATAGACTACAACTGATACACTATGCCAGTTGGCTGCAGCCCCTCTGATTCTAGATTTGACCTCTTTATTCAGACTACCCTTCTCCTCAGTCACCCCTCCCAGATACTTGAAGCTGTTTACCTGTTCCACTATCTTCCCTTCCATCTCTATTCTCAGCTTCTTCTGATTTCCCCAATTTGCTGCCATTACCACCATCTTATCTGTGCTTAGTTTCATCCCATATGCCTTCAGATTTTCATTCCATTTTCCTATCCTTTGCTGAAGTTCTAGCTCAGAGTCTGCCTGTACTGCCACATTGTCTGCATACAGCAGCTTTGTTGATCTGTCCCCTCCAACCTGTTTGATAATGTAGTCCATCACCAGTATGAACAGCAGTGGGCTCAGAACTGAACCCTGGTGTACACCCACTCCAAATGGGAACCCTCTGTGAGGCTGAATACTGTTTGTATTTGAGTCACTGGGTCCTTGTACATAGCCTGCACTAATTCTACCAGTGTTTCTGGGACTTCAAACCACTGCAGTACTTCCCAGATCAGCTTTCTTGGGACCTTGTCATATGCTTTCTCCAAGTCTAACAATGCCCAATTGGGCTTTTTCCTCATCTCTAGCTTCTTCTCAAGGATCTGTTTCAATGCAAACATCGGGTCAATTGTGCGGCATCCTGATTTGAATCTGAACTGCTCATCTCCCATCCTACATTTGTATCTGTTTACCAATCACCCTCTCCAGAACTTTCATGCAATGTGGTAGGAGTTTGATGCTTCTGTACTGCCCACAGTTGTGGATGTCCCCTTTGGTTTTGTATAGTGGCATGAGTATGCTGTAAAATATATTTAATAATACATATTAAAAGAACAAGACAATACTCAATCAACACAATAACTACCAATTTCAGAGTCACAGGAAATATTTTAAAACAACATTGCAGGAGAGTCTCAAATAAATACAGAAAACATCTAAACTAATCTTTAGTATATTCATATCTATATCTAAGAGAGACATTACTGTATCCTGGTTACTTACTATTAGCAAGGCAAGTGCTGATGAGAGGATGTTTCCAGGCTCCAGACAAGATACAAAATGCCCAGTCTTTCTCTGAGAGAGTTCTTAAATTAATAATCAACATTACTGTTAGGTAAGTTCGGATGACATCAGTCTTTGTCACCTGACTTCAGTTCCCAGGCTAAACAGATGCTTAGAATTTAACACCTCTGTGTCAAAAATACATATCTCTCAGAAGTGTGCAGCTGCTAGGAAGTCATAGAGCAATAAAAACACCTTTACATTTGAAACCTAGGGATTATTTTTGTTTCAAGACAATAGGAAAACCTCTAGCTCTAGACACTGTGGCTGCTTGCTGCACTGAAACTGAGATAACACAATCGTAAAACACTTTACTTTTCAACTTATTTTCTGGACGTTTTGCAAGCTAACTCTGTATGTTTTAGCTTCTACTATTAAAACATACATTTGCACAGGTATATAGTTTATATACATTTCTGTTCTTTTCCAGTAGGGTACACTGTGGTTACATTCTTGAAGCTCAGTACATAACATACAGTTCTCTTACATTTGTAAGACAAGCATATGAATCATATTAATATTCACAAATGACACATGATTATTTATAAAATTCCAGATAGCTGTGCTAGCAATGTCACATTTCTATATAAATCATATTAATATGTTCAAGTTGCGTATAAATATTTACAAAATTCCAGATAGCTGGACTGGCAGTATTTCCCCTGGTGTCACATTTCTCCCCTCCCCAAAAACTCAAGCTAGGTTTTCAAGTGACCCTTGAGAAATGTTGCTTAAGAGAGTTGATCCCATTTGGGAATACATTATCCCATGCCCTGTCTTGAGATTCCAGCTGCCTTGGCATTGCTGAATCGAGTACCATGCTGCACTGTCCCATCATATGGCTGTAAACCTAGGCTCCACCATAGTAATTTGGGATTTTCCTGGCTGGCTCCTCATAGCTATAGATTCCCCTCAGACTCCTCCTGCCTTCTACGGCAAATAAGTAGCACAAGGGTCTCCCTGTCATGGTAAGGTTTCATTATGTTAACATGGTACAGTTTGTGCCCCTGCCTCCTGCCTAACAGTTCTACCATGTAGCTAACCTTACTAACCTTTCTTACCACCTTATAGGGTCCCTCCCAAGCTGCCTGCAGCTTGTTGTGTCTGACAGGAATGAGAACCATTACCTATTGCCCTAGAGCATACTCTCTAGCTCGAGCATTCCTGTCATACCAGACCTTTTTCTGCTGTTGGGCCTCTGCCAGGTTCTCCTGGGCAAAGCCCTTGAGTTCCCTGAGCCTTGTCCTGAGATTTAGGACATATGCCACAACAGACTCCTTGTGGGATTCACACTCACTCTCCCACTCATCTCAAATCAAATCTAGAGGTCCCCTCACCCTATGCCCATACAGCAACTCAAAAGGTGAAAAACCTGTGGATTCGTGGGGAACCTGCCTGTAAGCAAACAACAGATGGGGCAAATATTTGTCCCAGTCCCTCTTAAACTGGTTTGCAAATGCTCGTAGCATTGTCTTGAGTGTAGACTTTAACCTCTCAACAATATCATTAGTCTGGGGATGGTATGGGGTGGTCTTTAGCTGCTTCACTCCACAGTACTTCCACAGACAAGCCAGCAGGTCTAACCTGAAATTGGCACCTTGTCAGTCAGTATTCCTTTTGATAAACCTACCCTGCTGAAAATCTCTAACAAAGCATTTGACACCTTTTCTGCTCAATGGAGAACAGAGCCACTGCTTTAGGGTATCTGGTAGCATAATCTACTACCACTAGGATATACTTTTTCCCTGTGAAACATGGGGTACTCAGAGGCCCCACAATATCCATAGCTACCCTCTGAAATGGCTCCTCAATCACAGGCAAAGTCATCAAGGGAGCTATCACATTGACTCCTGCCTTGCCTACCTTTTGGCACTGCTCACAGGTCCTGCAGTACCCTGTTGCATCTCTGGAAATCCCAGGCCAATAAAAGTTTTGCATAATATGTCTCTTTGTATGTTTTATGCCCATATGACCTGCAAAGGGAATATCACAGGCTATGGCTAGAAGTGCCAGATGGTAGGCTCTGGGTACAACCAACTGCTGTATTTTTTCACCCTCTAGCACTCCCTCAGTGGTCCACTCTCTATACAGTGACCCTTTGTCCCAGTATACAGATTCCCCCTTCCCTTGAGAATCAGGTGCCTCACTAGCTACCTCCCTCAGCCATTGTAATGTAGGGTCTGAGAGCTCAGCCTGTCTCAACTCTCTCTTTGTAACCCTTCCCAGCTCCCCTTCCACAGGAAGTCTAGTATCCTGTGACAACTGTGCCTCATTGCTAGCCTGGGTACTACTACTCACCTCTGCTCTTGCAGTCACTCTGTCCAAGGGGACATCAGTACCCACAAGCAGATGTGGCTTGTCTTCAGTTTCACTGCTAACGGGTAGCTCCCTCCCTGAAGTAACCACCTCACAAGTCCTGGCTGCAAGTGTGCTGTCTGTCTGGGTCTACCCCAGGCTACCAGACCCACATACTTGTCTTCAAGCCTGACTGTGTGTAACTGCATGCACAAGGTATGGCATTATCAAAATCATTCCCTTTCAGGACATCTGCAGGGCTATCCTCAAACACACCTACTTGCTTGCTTCCTTTCCCACCCTCACAGTCAAGGTGAATCCTAGTCAAAGATATTTCAAATGGGGTCCCTCCTAAAGCTCTGACTGGAGTAGACTGCCCAAGCAAGTAGTGCTCCTCTGTAACAGTTGCAGGCTTCACAATGGTTAGGTCAGTGGCCGTGTCTCTCTTAGCCATGTCCTCTTTCCCATTCACTAAGATAGGCTAGAACCTCTTGTGGTAGTTTACTACCCTTGTTGTTTCAAGACAACCTACTGTTGGCATTTTGTCATTCCCACTTACTGGGTCTCCCACCTTTTATTCCCCACCTTACCTCCATGCCACATAGCCCCAATGGTTGCATTTAAACCATTTAAGCCTTGGTCCTGGATGTGTACCGGGACTAGTGGCTTCCTCTCCTACTGGTGGACTCTGTTGTGGTGGTCTGGGCTGCTCACCATGGGTTCCCTTAGACCCATGAGTAGCACTGGGTTTCCCTTTCCTCTGCAGTGATGCCCTCCTTGCTAGGTATAGGTCTCCCTTCTTCCCCAACTCATCTGCAGTAGTACATTGTCTATCAGATAACCAGATTCTCATGTCCTTGGGCAATGTGTTAAGGGCTTGTTCCCTCACCAAAATGTCTGCCAGCCCTTCAAAAGTGGTGACCTGACATCCACTCACCCACCTATGAAAATAAGTGCTTAGTTCAGCAACATACTTACAATCATCTTCCGTGCATCTATGCTCACAAAACGTTTTCCTATAGGGTTCAGGTGTTAACTTAAAACATTCTAGCAAACACATTTTGACTGTATTATAATTTAACAATTAGTATCAGACAGTTTAGAAATTGCAGTTACAGCTTTACCATGGAGGAAGGGGGTCAGGAACCATACTCATAGCCCTTGGTCAACATTATATTGTATAAATACCCTCTCAAACATATGAAGGAAACATCAACATCTCCCTCTATAAATTGTGGGAGTAATTTACTGACCTTTATTGCTGCTTGGGTTCGGTTACTCCCTTCCTCATTACCTCCATGATTCTGGCGAAGAGTCAGCATCTTCTTTTCCTGTTGCCTCTGCCTCTCATTATCCTCAGCCTACAGATTTTTCAGTCTCTCTGCTGCTTCTATTTCTAAATGCTTGGCCTCCAACTCAATTCTCTTTAACTCCATGCAGATGTATAAGTCCTCTGTGGAAATGTTGAGCTGTCCATTTTCTGAGAGTTGTACATCTCTATGGCCAGTCTGATTGCCCTTCTGGTTGCTATTCTGTGATGCAGCTGTGACTAAAGCTGCAATCATTTATGCTTTAGTCAGGTTAGCTTGCACTAGTCCTTTAGCCTGACACATCTCAGCCAAGTGGCTCCTTGTCAGCTTGCAATACATCTCTGCTAACATGCTTGTCTGCTCTCCCTGACTAACTAAGCTAACAAAAAAAATAAAACAATTGTTATATGAACTCTGAATGTTCACTGTGTGGCTGATTGAGAGTACAAACACCTTCAGTGACCACTGTACACAGGCTACAGGAATTCAAATACCACACCACTACAAGCCAATTAATATATGAAGTGGCTAACTCAACACTGTGAACCAATTAATATGTGATGTGATGTGGATATCCCACCATTACCAAACAATTAATATGTGATGCGCCTGTACTGCCCAGTAATCAAGGAGCCTCAATCCTCACCACTAGCACCAGTGAGGGACATACACATTGGGAGGACGACAAGTACACACACAGTAAAGTACAATTTCTCTTAAGGGCACACAGAGATCACAGTAAGTCTTGGGCTGGTTTCTCCCCCTTTCTCCAGATGCCCAGTAAGACTCCCCACTGGCACAGCTATAGGGTTAAGATCTCAGCTGAGGAGACAAGCCAAGACCTCCAGCACCCTCTCTGTCCAACCAGTGCTTTGTGTCCCTGCCCAAGTAGCTGACACACATACACACACACACACACACACACACACACACACACACACACACACACACACACACACACACACACACACACACGCACACACACACACTTTGAGATTTGATTTATATACAAGACACACCTGGGGAAGGTTTGCACAGGTTTACTAGCTATGCCCCCTTCTGCCCAGACTATAAGGTACTTATCACTGCCACCAACCCCTACTTATCAGCTACTATAAAGGCCCTTAAAGGGTGACCAATTGACCAATCCTACTGTGTAATGTTACTATTATCCAGATGGTGTGACCAAGACTAAGGCTATTTAGGAGTGACCTGTACAGTGTCACCAAATACATATGCAAGTACTCTAAGAGCTTAAATATCTCTAAACAAACCAGCCACAAAGATAGGTTTAAATATATTTAATAATAAATAAAAGAACAAGACAACAGTCAATCAACACAGTAACTACCGAGTTCAGACTCACAGGAAACATTTTAAAACAACATTGCAGTAGAGTCTCAAATAAATACAGAAAACATCTAAACTAATCTTTAGTATATTCCTATCTATATGTAAGAGAGATTACCGTACCCTGGTTACTAAGTATTAACAAGGCAAGTGCTGATGAGAGGATGTTTCCAGGTCCAAGACAAGATAAAAAATGCCCAGTTTTTCTCTGAGAGAGTTCTTAAATTAATAATCAACATTACTGCTGGGTTAGCTCAGATGACATCACTCTTTGTCACCTGACCTCAGTTCCCAGAATAAACAGATACTTAGAATTTAACACCTCTGTGTCAAAAATACATATCTATCAGAAGTGTACAGCAATTGAAACCTAGTAATTATTTTTGTTTCAAGACAATAGGAAAACCTCTAGCTCTAGACATTGTGTCTGCTTGCTGCACTGAAACTGAGATAACACAATCGTAAAACACTTTACTTTTCAACTTATTTTCTGGACGTTTTGCAAGTTAACTCTGTATGTTCCAGCTTCTACTGTTAAAACATACATTTGCACAGGTATATAGTTTATATTAATTTCTGTTCTTTTCCAGTAGGGTACACTGTGGTTACATTCTTGAAGCTCAGTACATAACATACAGTTCTCTCACATTTGTAAGACAAGCATATGAATCATATTAATATTCACAAATATATGATTATTTACACAATTCCAGATAGCTGTGCTAGAAGTGTCACATTTCTATATAAATCATATTAATATTTTCAAGTGGCATATACATATTTACAAAATTCCAGATAGCTGGACTGGCAGTATTTCTCTGGTGTCACACTTCTCTTCAGCTGCATACATACCCCTTGCTTCCCTCAGCCTCTCTAGATGCTCAGCATGGGCTTCTGCATTTGCAGTTATCTCAGCAGTGGCTGTGGAATAAACAGAAGAGAACAAGAGAAGAGCATTATGCACACCAGTCTTGCCTACATGTAGCTTTCTATCTACTATAACTTCTCTTCATTAATATACTTACACAGCTGTGGGATGTTACTAGTTTTGAACTCATCTCTCCATTGGCTGAGTGTATCTCTAGTGTGTCTTTTTAGGTCATTAAAGTGATGCCTGCACTGTTCTCCAGTGTGTGGAATGCCAGAAGCACTGGAGACAGTTTTGGCCAGACTATTCCAAGCCTCAAACTTGTACCGGGGGCTGGTATAGTCTCCCTGCAATATCATTCAGCTATGGTACTTTACTAGGCGTCCAATAAAGATTCTGAACTGCTCAACACTCCACCTCTGTGCCCTAAATTGGGCATCTTCCCTTCTACCACCAGACATGTTCAAGCAGAGCTAATAATGATTTCCCACCAATACATTTTATTGCATTTACTGCTAGTGTGCAAACCTGAACAACAATGTCAAATGTGTTTGCTCGATGTTAAGTGGAGAGCAACAGTTCAAAAAGAGAGGAAAGCAGTTTTAAATGGGAGGGTTAATATGACAGTTCGCAATAGTTTGAGGGTTGTTTGCTGCTGGAACTGTTAGGTGATTTCACTTTGCAGACATGTACTGGGGGCATACATTTCATGACCTGACACAATTTTGGTTTGGTTTTATACACTGATAAAACTGATTTTTACAATGGGGATTAAAACCTATGCATAAGACACAAAACAGTTTCATCCACAGTAGTGATTTTCCATCTTTGCCACATAAGTGCTTATTGACATAGTCATGAGTTATATATAAATACACATGACAGATTGAGAGGTTAACCATGTATGTGTGTGACCTGACAAGGTCCTGGTTTATACATTCATGTGTGTATGAATCTTATTGAAGTCTGAAAGCCATCTGAGGCTAGATGGCACAATTATAATTACAGAAACATAGTAGTTTGTGTAACCTTAGTCATACATATAAGCCATATGAGCTCCACTGCTATATATATTTATTGTTACTGCTGTTTATAATTATGTTTACAATTTTTATGTGACATTTAATATAAAGTGAAATGAAATAATAGTAAAAATATTTGGAATGTGCTGCATTAGAACCCAGGACTATCTGTATTGCAGCCCTACATTTACACATGCTTCCACAGGAATAGTTAAATAACAGTTGGATATTTCCCTATTCATTGTTAACTTCTGTGTGTTAACTGCAGCACAGCTCAGCTTAGAGTGTTTGCTTGGTGCCCAACAGAATTAATGGAATGCATCCATTTTGAAATTGTCTACCTTTTGCTTCCTCTCTGGTGTACTGGGCCTGCAGGTGTTGGGGAAGGTTGCTAACCACCTCACAAAGTCATTAAGTGGTACTGTGTGATGGAAAGCAAAAAATGCAACAATGTATCTTTTTTTAAATTAAGAATTGTCTGCATCCTGTCTGCTTCATGTACAGGCCATTACTCCAAATTTGCACAAAAGTAAGCACAGCACAAACAAGACAAGCAAAGTTAAACTTGTTTCTGCCTTGTGAATTGAGTTTATTAGGTTTCATCCTTCAAAGACAAAGGTGGGACTTGAACCTTGACCTACAGATAGTATATGCTATGTGGATCAGCATGTTTAGCAGAAGTGCTACACACACAAGTGATTTACAGTTGTAGTTGATTTATTGGTTATCAAAGAAGTACTTTATATGACATGTATTGTGTTTAGCCATTTTCCATGTTTGTGCTAAACTCAGCACCGCACAAATGCTGGCATTAAAAAAAAAGAAAACAAATCTATAAAATAAACAACACTACAAAATACATGTTAGTACATATAAAAGATTTTTCAACAAGTCTGGATTTGAACTCTCATACCAATGAACCTTCAAAACACAGTAAGGGTGTTTTATCCCTGAAAAACAAAAAAAACAAAAAGCTGAAGCAACAAAAGAGATGCTGGTAAAATGCCACCACACAAATGGAGCTTTTATTAAACCAAACTGAGGCATAAAAATAAAACCAAGATTAAGTGCTTTCATCTGCTTATATCTTAAGACCTCGCCAGAATCCATAAAGCACAGATTCAAGTTACACCTATTTAAAAACATCTTATCACTTAATTATGTGACTGAAAACATCCAATGAACAAAATGTAATGTAAAAAATATAAAATATATAAATCCTATATAAAAAATCCTTAGGTCACACCTATATATATAAAAGGTCTTATATAAAAAATCAGTTCCCCTTTTGTCTAATAGGACAGGCACTTTTAATAGGTTCATAGGTGTGTACTAGGCTAATGGCCCTGGAGACTTTACAAGCCTAGCCCATAGGATTATCCTGGCATCATGCCACCCGACCTTAGTTCCCAGTCCTTCTGTTGAGTAGAGCCACTGGAGTGATCCCTTGGGTGTGGTAAGTGTGGTTTTTGTAGACAATGTCAATTTCTTTTGGAACAAAATAAAGTCAAAATAGGGGAACAGATTGTTTACACCTCCTTTCATTTCACTTGTAATTTCTCAGGAATTGTTTATATGGCAAAATGTTTACAATGTGCTGGGTTTTATATTGGAAAGACTAAACATAACTTTAAAGAACACATTTATGAACATATTCAGGATATAAATAACAATTAAAAACTCCCTATACAAACATATTCAGTTTTTACCAGAACATGTTTTTGCTTTTTTTTTGTCTCGACATTATACCCAAAGAAAGTAGGGGTGAACACTGGGAGGACTTAATTGAATGTAGGGAAACAATTTGGCAAATTAAATTAAATGCTTGTGCCCCTCAGGTTTGAATGAATATATCTCTATTATCTCTATTATCAGTATATTACGTCTTAAATCCTATAAGGTTTAAAAGTTTAAATTTTCTTTTTTAAGATTTTTTTTTATATAAGATTTTTTTATATAGGAGTGTCTTAAGGATTTATGTATTTTATGTTTTTTATGCCTCAGTTTGGTTTAGTAAATGTTCCATTCATGTGTTGCCATTTTACCAGCATTTCTTTCTTTGCTTCGGCTTTTTGTTTTTTGTTTTTCTGGGTCTTAGTTTTTTTTTTTTGGTTGTTGGAACATGTTTCATCCCTCTTTGCCACAGAAACTGCTTTGCAGCACAGCTTGAAAATCATTGTGCATACAATTGCAAGTGCAACATCATCCACAGTATTAACAAGACATATGACACTGTACACTGCTGTTTCTACATGTAATAATTTTAGGTGTAGTGCAATGAGTGATCACACAACCATTTATGACTATTGCAAAAAAGAATCAGAGGAGTGCACCATGAGCTGTAAAGCATAAACAAGTAGTCAAATTGATAAAATCCAAGGTTTAATAAAGAAACCATACGAACAAACGAGATAAAACTGCTGACAGTAAGCCAATAGACCTCTCAGGCATTAGTATTATGTGGTTCTTGTAGGTGTTTTTTCATCACAAGTGATCCAGTTGCCTTTTAATTTTTTTTTTAATTGTTTGTTGCATTTGATTTGTCCATTTGAATAAATCGATGATGTCACTTAGTGTATATAGGAATTTGTTTGTTTTACTGCATTTAATGTCTGATGAAGCGTTGATTTCAACGCGAAAGCGCTTACTGTCTGCAGTTTTATCTCGTTTGTTCGTATGGTTTCTTTATTAAACCTTGGATTTTATCAATTTGACTACTTGTTTATGCTTTACAGCTCATGGTGCACTCCTCTGATTCTTTTTTGCATTCGTGATCCTACTTACTGAGGGTGCTTTACCTGGCAACATTGTTTGTTGTTTCCATTTATGACAATTGCTTACAGTAATGCAGCTCTGTCTTATCTCTGTGTATGTTGCTCATTCTTCTCTTATCTGTGCAGTAATCTCAGACATGCAGGCATTTCCTATTATTGTCCTTAAAATGTGTGGGGATATTAAATGGCAATAATATTCAACAGATGCAGGGGAGGTTGGGTAATACTGAACAGAAGCTGTGAAATGTGTGCTGCTTACTTACATGTAAAACCTTGATACAATTACTTCTACACTTTGTAAGTCTAACCTGGCTGACACACACTGGAGGTAAGGGAGTCTGAATTTTTGCTGTGTTTTCATTCTCCTAACCAGTAATCATTCACAGTTGCAATCCATTAGCAACAAACTGATGGAGTGCCTGCACTAAGTTTACATCTGTGACATGGAGCCAAGAATTTGGGATTCAACAACTTTAGTGAGTTCACACCTCATTTGCATCTTCACAATGCTCACAGGCTTGAATCTACACTGTAAAATGGGAATCGTGTAACTAGGAAGCTGAAAGTGAGGAGAATTGTTTATATGGATAACAGAGATGAAGATTGCTATTACTTTGGATTTATCTGTACAGAAGACTACTAATCTTAATAAGGTATGCCTGCATTTTTCAGTTATATACTAGAATTGATCAGATGTCACTTAGAAAAATATTATTATGTATGCATTAGCAAATGCTACTTTTATTTGTATGCATTTCTTAGACGCTTACTGATGTTACAGGCATTTTTGTCAGGGCATTTTACTTTCTCAGATGCACAGCCTTATTAACTTTCATCACATGTGTTAATGTTACAACTGTTTCTCTTTGCACTCTTCTGTTGTTATTTCAGTGAAATGTAAATGTTTAATATTGTCAGTGACACAGGGTTGTTAGCCTTCTAAGATGGTCCATAGACACCTCTAGGGGAGTGCTGGCCACAGGTAGAGGTGACTGGCAATTACATAAAAATGAATATTCTCTGGTAAATGTGTACATATGTCTTTGGGACAGTTTCCTTGATAGCACTTATAATAGTTCACTGATTCTTTTGTTTTGTAGCAAAATGTCATTTACCTTTTGTTTTGGGGGTGAGGGAGCCAAGTTCAGTTTTTGTGTTGACACAAACAAAATAATTTGATCAGAGGTTTACTTTGCTATTGTTACTTCCCTTGTATTGGATCCAATCTTACTTTGTGGGTTTTTGTGATATGTTACAACCACATAAATCCTTTTTATATATTTGAATATCTTGAATTTGTTTTGTTTCTCCAGTGGATAATATTGACAAACTACTACTTATGTGTTATATCTAAGCAGGACTTTTATTTACGTGATATTTATGTGTAGTAGCCTTCTTTTGTGTTTTCTGTCACCTAGGACTATGGCACCCAGGCATCCCAATCCCCACAACCCCCCCCTTCAGTGACCCTGAGAATGATGTTATTGTTCAAGCATTTAGGCAACATGGTGGTTTTCTGTTTGAGAGAGGTCACGGGTACATGTCAGGAAGAATGCAAATTTGGCAGCAGATAGTGAGCAATGTCAATACTGTTGGGGAGCTATAGCAGGACATATGTTCAGGTGCATCATGGAGCCACTGATATAATTTAATCTGCCTGGAGGAGAGCAGCTGCAGTGGCCCGTGGACAGAAGGCTACTTGGGGGGGGGGCTGCTATAGTGCCAGCACTGACAGTATGTCCCAGGAGGAGCCTCCAGGTAGGCTAACCTATGTCAATTGTTAAATATTTCTTGTATAGTAAAATATTGACAGCAATACCTATGTTTGTTTAACAATTTGTTTGGGGGTGGGTCTAGTTATCAAGTTATAAACTGATACAGTTAACAACACATTCTGGTTCATTACACATGAGCTCAGGGTGGATGTGTCATCCAAGTTTCTGTTAAATGCATTGTTAACGGACATATAAAGGGCCAAAAGTTTTCACTCCCTGTGTTATTGTTAATTATGATGATGGTGTCCTTACCTTTTGCTTAACTTCTTACTGGACCATCCTCCCTAGGATGTGTGGAGTCATTTGCACATGGTAAGCCAAACATTTTTATTTCAGTGCTGATGAGCATTTGTCAGAAATATGCATTTACTCATATGTGTGAAGTGGGTTTTGGGATTGTGTGTGTATAGCTGTACTGTCTGTAATAGAGACACCACTGTTAGTTTGTTAGCTATTAATTTCTTTCCTGTGTTTGTTGCTTATTATCACAGATGATCCTGACAATGGAAGTGTAGGACTCTTGCCACCTTATATCAGAGTATCATCAGACTCTGATAATGACGGTGGACAAACAGAGGCACAGTCAGGGGGTGCAGAGCTTAAATCTGACACTGAGGTTGACATTCAGCCATCCCCTGTAATTCAATTGGACAGAGCCACTAGGCCTATGCCAGCCCATTCCTGTCAGACCTCGGATATTGCACAAGTGAAGGGTGAGACACTTGATCAGGGTAGTGTGGTTACTGTGGATTCAATGCCTGTTGACTCTGGATGTAGCCAAAGTGTGGGCAAGGTGCCACACAAAAAGGGTTGTTGGGGATGCTTGGAAGAGGCCTGCTATCCATCCACCACCTGATCCCAATGCGTTTTCCCTTACCATTCGATGTATGTTTATGGCCATCATGGAGGCTCAGACACATTCCCATAGGGCAAAAATGCTTAAGGTTGTAGATGTAGCACAGGCTGACATGCATGACTGCCTCCACCACGTTGCTGATTCAATGGATCAGATGAATGACACATTGGAATTGGCAGTGTCTATGATGGAACATCTGCTTGGGGGGGGATGGCATCCATGTGGGCATAGGTCAGCCACATCATCTGATATTATTTGACATGGCTGTGCCCAGTCACATTGTCATAGTGGCACTACTTCCACTGTTCATCAGTGGTTCAGGTGGCGACACCCAAATGTGTCAGGCCATGGGGTCATGGTCCTGGGCATACTTGTGAGGAGAGCTTGTCTAGCAGACATCAGTCATGTTCAGTTAGCAGCACTGCATCTGATCATGGGCATGAATGTGCCAGTGCAACTCCTGACAGAGCCAGTTCTCATGGTCGGGTATGGCAATGATGAACTGCCTCCTCTACCATGCACAGCTCACACCTGTCCGACATGCCAAGACTTAGAACAAAGACAGAGCTTGGCTGTGTTCTTGCAGACACCAATTTCACCTGGAGTGCCCATACAGATGCACACACAGCAGTTACATGGTTTAGTCACGAGACTTAAAGATCATTCTCTCTCAGTGGCCATTTGATACTTTATCCAAATGTGTGCCTGTTTCTCTTTCTTACTCACATGCACTCACTTACCTTTTGTGTCAGCCTAGGCTTCCTGTCCCCTCCCCCCACAACACCCTGTGCATGTGATGATAGCTGTGCCATATCCTTGCTTTCTATCTTTTGGATTCAGGGATACATAAGCTTTGTGTCTGATGCTCAGGGTACATAGCTGACTTAGTGCTTAGTATATCTGTGTTTGTGATGCTGCTTTGCTAAGTTTACTGCTTTCTTACATGTTTTTGAAATGTGTACATGATTCCCAGACTCTTACAGCAACAAAATTGGACCGGGCCATAAATAAAAGTAGGACACAGGCTGAATAATAGGGAGACTTTTTAAAAAAATTGGTCTTACAAAGTTAGACGGTTGAATCAAACAGTTTTTGCATCACTATATTTAAAATTTTTCTGAGGGATATGAAGTCTTAAACTGAAATGTGTGTCATTAATTTCTAACTTCTTTATTTAATGATTTGCCACTACAAATTATGAGTCCAAATTGAGGGCATTCATTGACCATCAGTACTTTTGAGTGATATGAATGTGTGACTCTGATGCCTAAGGCTTATTACTTGATAGAAGACACATGTATTCACATAAGTCACTGCTGGCACATGCTGAAGTCATTGCTGTACAAATCAACCACATTTTACTTACCTACATTACCAAGTAACAGTATGCAAGGATATGGCATTCATTTGTACTATTACACATTTTTTAATATTGTGGTTCGGCCTTTACCTTGTAAATCCAACAGTTGCTACAGTTATAGTTCAGGGTTGAGTCTGTCTGATGCTAGGAGTATGCAGCCATTATATGAGTAGATAAGGCTGTGAGCACTGCCTGGTGTCAATGTTACTGTGTGTGTGTGTAGGATGAAGGTTTTAGCCCCTTTGGTGGTAAGTGAGTGTGCTATGCATTGCCTCTTAGCCAATGCAAGGGCATATTGAGCATGCCTACATCTGCCTACACCAACAGCAGCTGCTGGTTCCCACTCTGACCCCTCACCTGTGTGGCTGTGGTGACATTGCCAGTGGTGGTGGGATGTGTGCCCCTTTCCCTTGTTCATCTTGCTGAAGGTGTTTTCTCAGGATGATGTTGTGAAGCATGGCAGTGATGGTAAAGATTTCAGTACATGTATGTTAACTGTACTGCAGGGCTCCCCAGATGTACCTAGGCACCAGAACGCCGACTTCAGCAGCCCAAACACATGCTCTATGATATTTCTGGTTTGAGCGTGTACCTCATTTTAGCATTCTTCAGTTGGTGTGTATGCATTTCTGATGAGCATCATCTGCCACAGTACCAGTGCATAAGCTGCATCCCCTGGTAAATGACCCTGTGGGATATCACCCTTAGTAAACATCTCATACAGTTGGGAGTTGTGCCAGATATGTGAGTCATGGTAACTGCCTGGGTTGCCAGCACACAAATTCAAGATGATTCTCTTAGTGTTACACATGACTTAGCTGTTCATGGAGTGGAATCCCTTTCTATTTATGTAGACCCTTCCCTGTTCCTGGGTGGTGCCTTAATTTCTATATGTATACAGTCTATGTCACCCAGTACTTTAGGGTAGGGTGCTACAGGGTATAACTCCTGCATATTTGTGGCCCTGTATTCAGGTGTATGGGGAAAATATATGTAGTTACTGGCATTCTGGAGAATAGCATTCAGGAATTGATGGAATATCCTGGATGCTGATGCCTGTGACACTCCCAACATGTCACCTGTTGGTATCTGAAAGGTTCCTGTAGCTAAAACCCTAAGTGGTACACATACTTTTGTCTCCACCTGTCTTGGTTCCCCTTGGCTTGCCCTTATTTTGAGTTTAGGATGACAGAGGTTGCAGAGTTCCTGTAGTGCTTCTCTATCCACCCTTAGCACCCTACAATTTCTATCTGATGTAGATTGTGATAAGTTAAACAGGGTCTAAAACTCTTCTTCTTGGCCTTGATCTGTTAGCAGCAGCACCAGCAGCATAGGCTTCAGCCTGTTGCACATACACACAAATTAAAGCAACAGCAGCCCCTAACATTTTTTCTATGTTGACACCTTTTCATGGCTGGATTCCAGTGGGTTTTGGAATTAGCAAGAAAAAACAGCAGTGAGTCTGCATGGTTGCTTTATATCTTGTTGAATAGCACATCCATCTTGGATTGGTTGATTAGCATACAGTTCAGCTGCTTATACTATAATTAGCATACCACCGTGTTTATCATGTTTACACAGCTCTACATGGTGTGTAGATCTGCTTACTGACTACAAAATGGTGCACTATTGCGTGCAAATTGCACCATGACATGTACACAGTCTTAGTGGTCCATGTAGGGTTTATTGAATTTGCCCCTTTGTGTTTTCTGTTAGTGGTCCAGTATGACATTTCTTAATTTTTTATACCATCTTGCTGTTTTTGAGAATTTTATTGAAGCAGCTAAAAGCCATAAAACATATTTGGGCATTGTAAAATCTGGTGAAATTCATGCATGACATAGTTTGTCTGTTTAGTTTTCAGCCTTTTAGTTAACTATTTGTTTCAGTGAGTACTTTCAGATGAATTTGTGTATGACTTTACCAAACAGTTCGTGGAGGATATTTGAAGTAGTCTTATAAATACAAGATGGCAATGGCTATTCATAACAGCACTGATTCACATGTGATTAAGAATATTATTAGTAGAAATTGGATGCTGTTTAGAACTAATGAGGAGTTACTTAACAAAATAGGAGAGAAACCTAGTTTTATACAAAAAAAGAGTTAAAAGTTATAAAAATTATTTTCAGGCTAAATTAAATCTTATTCAAGTACAAGAAAAGAGACATGGGATGATTAAATGTTTTAATTGTAACATGTGCAACTATTTATATATTGAGGGAAATTAAATAGAAGTGGGAAACACAAAAGTTAAAATACCTGGAACTTTTAATTGCAAAGTTTTTAATGTGATTTATTTGATTGTTTGCTTAGAATGTAATTCTATTTATGTCGGAAGGACAACACGTGAATTGTATAAGCGGATTTATTAGCATAAATATGCAATAGAGATAGGGGATGAAAGGAATGCAATGAGTAGACATTATAAAAACAAAAAGTGTAAAATAAATTTTAAGTTCTTGGTCTTAGAAAAATTAGTAAATGCTGCTAACATTGTGAATATTGAGGAAGAACTAGGTTGGTTAGAGTATTGTTGGCAGGTTAAATTGAATGCATGTTTCCCGCCAGGGTTAAATAATAGAGAGGAATTTATAAGTTATTTAAAAAAGAGTGGATTAAAACACTAACAGTTTTTAATTATAAAAAGAATGAGTTCTAATATTAAACAGTTTTATTGACAAGTTAGAATTTAAGTGTAACAAAAAATTTTTAGAATGTGATGATCAATTGATGTTTGGTGGTTTTAAATGTGTATATGTGTCACGTGATTAGATATGTCATGTGACTATTTATGTATAAAAGTGCACAGTACATTTTATATGGTTGTCTGAAGAAGTCTCTGTTTGGAGAATAGGTGGAGAGACGAAAGCGCTTACTGTTGGAGCTATTAAAGTATTGGTTTTCCTGAGCTGTTGCTTCCTTGTTTTCATTTTCATTAAAGTTGCAAAAGTAATATAAGGATATTTTGTGATTGTGCTGGTAAAAGTGTAACAGATTAACAGTAATTTATGGTTTAACAGTAATTTAGAATATTAAATAACATTTTATAGTTAATTACCAGTTAAAAAAAGTTACATAAAATTTTGAGAAATGCATTTATGTGTACTTGAGAATGTTGAAGAACAGGAGTTTAACAGGGAAAATTCAGAGCTGAGAACTTATTATTTTGTATGTCTATTCTATTCAGCGTTTAAGAATGAAAAAGTCAGTAATTAAATAAGGAATTTAACAAGTTGTGAAAAATATATCTAATGCTGTTTATTTATTTATTTATATTACATTTGTTAACCGGGCTAGTCTGGCTGAGCTTTTGGCTCATTTTCAGCAGAGACTTGGGGAGAAAAGCTCCTCTGGACTAGAAAACAATTTATTAAATTTTAGTAACATAGTAGTAACAATCAGCTATAGGATCTTACAAGCAGAGACCTGGACAGAACAAAAAAGCTCTTCAGGCAATTCAGTTATACAGAGTATTAACAACTGGCAGACAAGTATGTGAGTTGTTACAAACAAGGTTTTAAACCATTAGCAGAAGAAATTTTGACTAGTTACAATATTATTTTAGCTGCTTAGAGCAAAATGAGTTAATAGTTAGGCAGATGCTTATTTAAAGTGAGTTGGATCTAGTTGTATAGGAGTTTGGAAACAAGAAAGGAAAGTAGGAATGGCTAGTAGAAGATGTAGGGGAGGTAGAGTATAGGAGACAGACTAGACAGGTAGGTTGTTTTGAGACTGTAAGAATTAAGAATGGTTGGAGTTAGAGGAAGGGAAGAGGTAGAAGAGGCAGGTGAATAGTGTTAGAGATACATTAAGAGTGAGGTGGTGAAATAGGAGAAAAGATGGTGGTTTCAGGGTGGTTGGCTACAGTGGCAAGACCATTTTGTTTTTAGGTATTTCCTTGTGGCTAATTTGAAACTTTTGCTATGCTGGAGGGATTTTATTTCCAAGGGGAGTTGGTTCCAGGATATAGCTGGGTTATAGTTATAGAGAAGGCAGCCTATTTTGGTTTTGGGTTTGTAGATGTCTAATAATTCTTGATTTGAGCTGCGCAACATCCTAGCAGGGGAATATTTGGATAGGATAGTAGAGAGGCTGGGGCAGAAGGAGGGTAGATAGAGGATAGAGTGGATGATTTGTAGTTGGTATAGTTGGAGCAGCTGAGGGAATTCTAGCCAGTCTAGTTGTTCTATTGCTAAGCAGTGGTCTGACTTGTAGGTTTGGTTAGCTGCAAATCGGGCAATCTTATTATAGGTAGTTTCAAGCTTGGAAATAAGTGTAGAATTTAGGTTTGTGGATATGTGGCAGCTGTACAGGAGTGTTGGGAGCAATAAAGCCTGGGAGAGAGTTATTCAGGTAGTGTTAGTCAAGTATTTCTTGCTACGGAAATGGTGTCCAAGTTTCTGATGAGTTATTTTTACCGAGCTAGTAATATGGAGATCAAACTTAAGCTGATCATCTTTTGTAACACCTAGCAATTTAGTACTAGATTCTGCTGAGATGATAGTGTTGTTGCAGGATAAGATGGTAAATGTACTTTTGAGTGTGGTGATGTTTGTAGGGAGGAAGAGTAAGAGCTTAGTTATTTTTGGATAAAGTATTAGTTTGTTATCACTAAGCCAAGTCTCAATGGTGTGGAAAGATGCCTAGGTAGTTGAGTGGAGGTCAGTTGGGTTGTCAGCAATGGTTATAACAGTTGAGTCATCAGCATATTGCACAAGAGATGACTGGGGACAAGAGGAGTAGAGCAAGTTGGTGAAAATATTAAAGAGTAGTGGTTCAAGTATGGACCCTTGGGGGACTCCCATTTGTACAGTGAGAGGGGAGGATAGTGCAGAGAGCCATTTAACTGATTGCTGGTGGGTTGAGGGATAGCTGGAGAACCAGGAGATAGTAGGGGGAGAGAAATGTAATTTAGTGAGTTTATCTAGGAGGAGTGGGTGAGAGACAGTGTCAAAGGCTTTAGAAAGGTCAAGGAATAAGCATGAGACAAGTTTATTGTTATCACGAGCTAAGGAGACTATGTTGATGAATGATATGAGCGCAGTAGTTGTACTATGCTTGGGACGGAAACCATGCTGTGTGGGTGTGAGAAAGTTTTCCTGGTGAAGGTAATGCATTACCTGCTTGTGACTGCATTTCTCTAGGATTTTTGAGAGTGGAAAGAGTATGGCAATTGGTCTGAAGTTGGCTATGTCTGAGGAATTGCACCCTTTGTGAATGGGTAGAGTAAAGAAATTCTTCCACACAGTGGGGACATAGGATTCAGAAATGGATCGGTTGATTAAGATGGATACAGTATAGGCAAGAGGTTCAGCGGCAATCTGCTGGAAGTAAGAGGGTAGCTTGTCAACAGATGGGGAGCAAGGTTTAAGTTTAGAAAGTAATGACTTTACATAGTTATTTGATACTGCTTTTAGAGAGAAGGAGTTAGGAGAGTTTGGAAGAGGTATAGAGTTTGTGGGGGTGCTAGTGTTGTCTCTGGGGGGTGGATTTATTATGGAGGTTATTGAGTTTATAAAATGATTGTTAAATTTGTTGGCTATGTCTTCAGGTGTTGCATTGGGACATGGGTTAGGAGAGGAAGGGTTTCCTGGATGAAGAGTCTGTTTAATAGAGCTCAATAATTTCTTTGGGTCTGATTTAAGAGTAGAGAGAGGATTGGCATAGGAGTTTATTTTGTCATAATGGATGATTTTTTTTATTTTATTTCTGAGTTCTTTATATTTCTGAAGAAGAGAAGGGGTCCTAGTTTTAGTCCACATTTTTCAAATCCTATCCCGGTCATTCATGAGGGTTCTGGTAGATTTAGTGAGCCAGGCAGCGGTATTAGATTTGATTCTAATCTTGCAAAGAGTAGCAAGAGAGTTAAGAATGTTTAGGAATGTAGTGTTGAAGGAGTGGACAGCTTCATCTAAAGGAAGAGTGGTGAGGTAAGACCAGTTAATTTTGGAGAGTTGGTGAATAAAGGAGTTAGGACAGAAATGAGAAAGTGAGCGGGTGATAATAAATTTGTTAGGTTTGGTAAGGTGGGGAGTATGTCTGGTAACTGTTATAGGGCAGTGGTCGCTGAGGGCATTTGGAAGGGTTTGGGAGTTATGATAGTTTTGAGGGTGGGAGACCAATATCCAGTCAAGAAGAGAGCTAGGTAGGTGTGATTTATTAATGTAGGCTGTTATTTTTATTAATTCCTAAACTGATGGGTCTTGGATCTGACCTTGGATCTTGTTTGGTTGCTTTTTCTAGAGTCATGGATCCAACTTTCACGCTCATCCCTTTACCCAAAATGCCTCACTAACGTAACATATCTCAGATCTCATTTGCTGCCATATCACTCAGATGTGGATCCTTCTCTCTCAAGCAATCTGTGTTGTTTTTTTCAGGGCTGTAATTTTTTTATTGTATTACTCTTATCTGTCTTACTTTTCCTTTCACCTGTCCTCCTTTAACTTCTAGTTTTCAGGTTCTGTTCATCAGGCAGTGCTTTTTATTTCATACCCATAAGCTCTTGGGTATGTCCTTGATTATTATTGTTGATAATCTTTCCTTTCTTTCTATCCCTCTTAGTCCTATCATTTAGAGGGCATTTCTTTGTACCATTAAAAGACTTTCTCCTCTTCTAGAACCACCTTTTTTTCTATAATCATGACAGGTAAGCTAATTGGATTCAAAAAATGCATTTCCTGTGGGCATAAGATTCCCAACTCTGATGGCCACAGGAAGTGTGTTTACTGCTTGGACATGGCCCATTTAGATACCGATTGCACTGTCTGTGCAGGATTTAATTCTAGAGCTATTAGTGACCGAAGGAATAAATTGGTGTTGAAAGTTCTTCTTCCTTCTAATTCCTCTTCTTTACCTGCAGGGTTAAATCACTTCCAAGAGTTCTGAAAAGGGAAGCCTGAATTGACTGCAAAGGATAAGGACTCCAGAGAAAGATCTCCAGACTGCTCACCTACTTTGGCTCCAACTCGGATCCTACCTCCTTGAAGCCTCGGATTTTGTCACCCAGATACTCACTGGAGCTGATGTCTCTTTGACTTCCTTCTCCCTTTCTCCAGGAGACTGCAAGGAAACACTCCAGGCCACCACCTACCAGCTCCTCCCTTAGGTTCTCCAGGAACTTGTCTGAATAAGAGGTGGATAGGATGATGACAAAATTCCTCACAGCTCAAATCCAGATGGAGGTACTTCCCTGTCTGTCTCTGTCTCCCACTGGACCCATGTGCCTGCCATCCACCAACTCTCATTTAATATCTCCCTCTCCAATCTGTACCATGGTTTCAGAGCCCTTGATCTGAGATCCTTGAGAGTGTCCTTGCTGGATCTGAAGACAGGTCATTCTTTGACTCTGACCACTTCCTTGAGTCATCCAGCTCAGATCATTTCACAGCAGGAGGACTCTCAGAGCCAAAGCTTTGGGACTGGCTGCAAGAGGGTTGGGGTTGACAATTAAGTTATCAGAGACATTCTTGCCTCTGGGTGCTTTGACACTGGACAGCTTGGGTCTGACTCTATCCTCAAAAAGGGAGCCTGGATAGATTAAGGGCTAGTCTGCACAGGGAATTTCAGCTCCAATGCTGCCAGCTTCTTTTTGACTAGGGAGAGGACATCCTTGCCCTCTTCAGATCCTATCTCTATTCCATCATCAGGTCTTAGTTCTGCACTACTCACTTCTATGCCACTGGGACAGCCAACCTATTCAAATGTCCATTCAGTCCCACAGGACTCTGCTGTCACTTTCAATACCTCACCAGACCACCCCACTGATGAGGTCCCCAGGAAAAGAATGTTGAAAATGAGACATTTAGATTCACGTTAGGAATTTGTCACTGGGGACACTGGCTTCGATGAATGGGAAAGTTCCCCCAGATCTCCACCTGAGGATTTCTCCTGGAACTTCTGAAACAGAAAGGTGGATGGTCTTCTGACACCTGTTCTCAGTAGGAGTCAGTGTTCCTGGAGGCTTTCAGGTCTGTCTCAGCTATGTCTTGGGTGACCCCCCCCAGCTCATGAGCTAATAGACCTTGTCTCATGCCATGCACGTAAGCAGCTGGATGCTGTGGAACCTGTCCCCAAGTATCCAGGTAGAATTTTATCCCCACAAAGGACAGAGCACACTGGAGCAAGGGGGTTCCAGTAGATGACATGGTTGTGGTAGCAACCACAACAAAAGAACTCACAGAGCAGAGCTTATATGCCCACTGCTCTAACAGGGAGTCTAAGGTCTTCGACACTTCATCAAATATTGCCCTATGGTTGGTGAATTATTTGGCACATTTCACAATGTTTCAAAGAGATCTGCCTAAAGAGGTCTTCAAATCTTTTTCTGGGTCCATGTCTGTGAAGGATGAGAACAAAATATCTTCACAACTGGCTACTCTTCAGTCCATATCCAATGTGTTCATGAGGCTGATATCCCATGCTAAAGAGGGTACTTCATGGGTGGCAGGTTCAGCCATAGCCATCAGGAGACATGCCTGGATATGCTCTTGTGATTTTTGTGGTGCCCTTCAAGTCTTCATTCATTAGTGCTCCTTTTGATGGATCACCCTTGTTTGGCCCAAAGATGAAGGAAATGCTCTGCAGAAATGAGCAAGATAGAAAGACCTTCCCCGGGATTCATGAACCTTGCGCCAGGCGCACGCATAGCGTAGGCGCCACAATGCCAGATATGGCCGCCGAGCGATTCAGGTACGATCCAATTCCACGTGCACTACCGGCGTGCGCCTGAGTTGCGCCGCCTTCGGCGTAGGTATGTTAAACACCCCATGTGCAGTGTTGCACCATGCAAATGAAGGCATATAGTGATCCACAAAGTGGCGCAGGCGTAACATAAGAACGCGGCAATGTAAACCAAAAAAGCGGTTTACATATATCCAAACATGACATAGGAGTAGCGGAAGGCTGTCAGCGTCAGGTATCATACTGTTGCAATATGCCAATGGCGAAAGACACCGAGAATGTCAAAAAAAACATGCACAAAATGTAAATAATGACATAAATGGTATGTCCGCAGAAACCACAGCAGAACCCCAGGACATGTCCGCGGAAGGTGCGAAACAATGAAATAATATGACAATGTCATAAAAGAGCAGTATAATACACATCAGCTTCACAGCCACAATACACCATAGTATGCATGGAAAGCCACAACCACAGCGCAAGGGTTGCCAAGGAGTGGCGGCAGTGTTCGGCGCCGTAACTATGTATTAGTAGTCAATGCCATGCAAATGAGGCAGATAATACTGAATCGCAAAACCCCGCGTAAGGCTGCACCAAAGCGGCAGCGGTAATACACCGAGGAGTGGCCCAGAGGAATACATGTCAACCGCAGAGGGTGTGCCACTGTAGGAGGAAGCACATTGGAGCCCAGCAAACATGGGCTGTACAATGCACATCACAGCAGCAGGACCGCGTGTGGGGAAATAGTTGCGCTGAGAGCACACAATGCGGCGCAGAGATGCATGTGCACGAGGATGACTACGTTCCCCTAACCCAGTCATGTGGCCGCCCGTCAACAACAACGGATACAGGAAGGTGATGCGGAGAATATGAGGAAATCACGGAAGCAGTGTAATTGGAGTCGTAATGAGCAATCAACACCAATCAACCCACGAAGGGCAATTGGCGGCAGCTGACAACTCTGCATGCAGAAACCCAAAAGCGGGATAGGGAGGCATATGAATGCAAAGAAAGTAGGGGATGTAGCAGAATTGCAAAGAGTGAAGAACCGATACAGCACAGCCAAGTAGAGAGGTAGCATAGCGGCGGCAGACAAAATGCATGATATGCCATGTCCCAGAAGCGACACATGACAGGGCTCTGCAGGATGCAATCCAGGAAATAGTATGCAGCGTGCAGAAACAGTAAGGTAAGGTCTAAAGCTAAACCAATGCAGGCAAGTGTAATGTAACACCAAAGGCAACAGCGTTGCAGTGCCAATGATAAAACGCGGAAGATAATCCACAGATACGGCCGCACAGACACACCCAATGACATCACCGGGTGTACAGCACAACAGTATAAAGTGTGAATGCACAACACACAGCACACAGCGTATTCCCAAACGCCGCACTTTAGGTGTAAACACACGGGGAACTTTTAAAATGTATATGTTGGGTGCCGCCGTGGCGTGATACATCAGCATGTGTCAGAGACAGGCGGAGTTGCGGAGGAGGTGCCGACAACTACCGTAGGCCTCAGAGGAGAAGGAGAGTGTTCAGACCAAGGGTAACCTACCAGGGGCTACAAGACCTGGAGATAGTAGAGCGTTACAGGGTGGATAGGGACACGTTACAGCAAATAGCGGAGCTGTGCCGGCCACGCCTGAGAACAAGAAACAACAGAGGGGAGACCATCCCAGTGGACACAAAGGTATGTGTAAGCTTGCGAATACTGGCCACAGGTACCTTTCAAAGGCCAACTGGGGATATAATAGGCATCTCACAGGCATCAGCATCCAGGGTACTACACCAGTTTCTGGATGCCATGTTCTGACATGCCAATGAGCATATATACTTCCCCAGATCTCAGGAGGAGTTGGCTAGCAATATGCACCACTTCCACCGTGTGGCACAATACCGGAGGTACTGGGTGCGATAGACTATGCGCACATACAAATCAAGTCACCACCTGGGGAGCAGGGTAGGCGCTACATAAACCGCAAGGGATTCCCCTCCATCAATTGCCAGGTCGTGTGCAATCGCGGGGCATTATCATGGATGTGTGTGCTGGCAGCCCTGGAAGCTACCACGACTCCCATATCTGGCATGCCTCACAGCTGTATCAGGTATTAGCCAGGGGACATCACACAAGGCCACCTTGTGGGGATGCTGGCTATGCACTGGAGCCGTGGATGATGACACCCATCAGAAATGCACACACACACATGCAAGAACGCCATAATGAGGCACACGCACAAACCAGAATAATCATAGGGCATGTGTTTGGGATGCTGAAATCACGGTTCCGGTGCTTGGATACATCCGGTGGAGCCCTGCAGTACTCTCCAGGCACATGTGCCCACATATTCATAGTATGTGCCATGCTACATAATATGATCCTGAGGAAACAGCTGCTGCAGGGACATAATGGTGAAGGGCCACAAAGCCCACCACAACTGCCAAGGCAAGCACAGGCACAGAGGGTTCAGCGCCATGAACACACTGTGCCAGCCCCAGTAGGCAGGAGGCGTACCCAATATGCCTATGCCCTGGCAAAGAGGAGCGTATAGCACATACTCTGACAGCGTAGGCCCCATGGACTCACACCTCCCTACCTGCACACACAGTGAAATGGACGGCACACAAACATGGCCACCCGTAATGTGTACCGTATGGGTGGTCCCATGTGTGACTCCAACATAGGCAGCACCCAAACACTGCACACCCAACAGCCAGCGGGCATGGAGCGCCAACACCTTAACCGTCTGCGGGTCCTACAGCAGACGGCGTAGCCATATGCTGCCACGTTCGCCGCAAAGGTGTATACATATGTACATATGTGCATACACAGATATGGAGATAGATATCATTACACACATAGAAATATATGTACACATACACATATATAAAGTACAACAGGTAAGACAGGGAATCAGAGGGATGCAAGGTGACAGAGAAGTAAGGAGCGATAACTGTACATCGTAAACATTGTGAGCGACAACCTGAGTATCCGGGAGGGTTGACAGAACAGGAAACGCCACCCATGGAAAGGTCAACCTACCTAAATGCATAATCGCGAGTCGGGATGATCGCCAGGCCACGGTACAGTAACAGTACATGTGCGGGTAATATTATGAGGATATGAGGGTGGAGGTAGACACCGCCACCGGTGATCGCGGGCAACGCAGGTACTGTGTGCAACCGTCCCTGTGACAGCGGCAGTATGTGTATGTGTGCGGTGAGGGTGTCGTGTGTTCCGCTGTCGCGAGTGTAATGTGTGTGCCACTGTAAAATGTGTATGTAGGTGCCATGTGACAGGCGGAGTGGAATAACATGTGTAGGCATACAGTATAGGAACCACAGGCGTATGTACAGCAGTACCCCCAAAGTAGTACTGAGAGCCCCTCCTGGCTAGGCGTGGCGGCGTAAAATGATGCAAAGCGAAAATGTCCCAGAATGTACCACAGGAATATAGCCAACATGAAATGCAAAGGGCGTATGTACAAACCATGACCATATGTATGACACCAATATGTTAATTGCAAAGCGATACGTCGACAGCGTTACACAGCAATAGTCATGTACGCGGAAATCGCATGTGCTACCCGGCACCGATCGTGGCTACGTATCGGCCCGTAAACACCGCTGTGTGTTCTCACGAGTGTCAAACAAGCAATCGCCACCCGAATAGGTGGCAACCGGTAACATACAGGCCGTCCCAAGTACAGGACCACAATGACTGTAAATATCCGGGACAAAATGCCAAGGGATAGTCGACGCGTCTGAACAACCGCAGATATACTACCGATGTGATGGAGGAATACATGCAGGAAGCACACATGCAGGCGATACCGACACCAGACGACATCAACACAACCTACACTCCCAGAACAACAGACAGGTAACTGCCAGCTCCCCAGGCAGGGATGGAGCACACACACAAGCATACCGTGTATGTAGAAATGCAAGGCCCACAACCCGTACCCGTCACCCACAACCGCCGATATACCCCATCGCACATATCAAAGGGATACAAGCTGCAATAGCAGCACAAACATACAGGCAGTCAATGACAGCGGCATAACCGCAACATCTCGCGTGGGAAACACTATCAGCAGCGGATGCATACCTGCATCCGTTGTTTAAAGGAATACAAGAGCTATGTTACACATCCGAATGCAAAGCGCCATCGACAGGCGCCGCCAGGACAGGGACACCCACATGTCGAACATAATACCATACCCAACACACACAATCCACGGCTAACACCACTGCGAAATGTACCTGGCGCCACACATAGCGGCTGCAGTTACACATAACATAACACAATACAGACCATCTCCACGAAGGTAGTGCAAATAACCAGCGCCCAGGCGAGGAATGAACCATGCCCTAGTTACGGCGTACTGTGCGAATGGAGTAGATGCACAGGTGATATGCGCACAAGTACACACCGAGGAACAGCTATTGGTGTGATGAACCCACATGTCGCAGGTGACGGCGGATATAAGGATGACTCCTAGGATATTCAAACTGTATGCTCATACCGAACCACAAATAAAAAGCGGATCGAGTGAGAGACAACGCTATAGCGAGACTACATAGCGGAAAATGGAAGGAAACACAGGAAAGGTATGTAGAACCCACGAGATGTACTGGTGTGTAGCATGATGTGTATGTGAAGCTGCACTGTATGTGAGCGGTGTTTGTAAGTAAGGATACCTGTCCATAAAGCAGAGAGTGGTGAAAGGTGGTTATGTAGTGCTATCCCGCTGAGCATACCAACGACTGTGGACACTGTGTGCACAGCAGTGGGACATCATGTACACAGCAGGGATAACCCAAAGGCTGCCACAGGGGGGCATAACACAGAACAATGCCACCACCCACGCCGATGCTGGCAGTGGATGTCCAACAAGGAAGTGCCACAGCAGGGGATAGGACATGTATGTATACTGTCACAGCACACATGTGTATGGGCATATACCGTCGATGTCATACATAATGTGCGCATGGCGTGCACGTATGCCTCGCAGTAGGGGTTACTATGTCAAGTATGTGTAATGTAAAGCTGTCATGGTGGATATGACAGACATCATACACAGTATCACAGGCATAGCATGCATAATGGAGGTATGGCCTAGTGTTATGTACACTAACAGGATATGTATGGCCTGTACATATGGGACAGAGTAGTAGCAGAATAGCCACCCGAAATGGAAGGAACACCAAGTAACCATGTCCAAGCGATCTGTAGCAGGTGCAATGTGTGCAACAATGAAGTCCGGCAGGTCCATGTGTAAACACATGTGCAGTGTACACAGTAGTGTCACCTCCCCATGGTAGTGTCCACTGAACAGCAGAGGTGGATGTCAACTGCATGTCTACACAGTACTGCTGCTGTGGTGGTACCATGACTATGTGTCACCCTATCAGCAAGGGAGCTATCACATGAACAGTGCCACAGTGTGTCCCTGTGGGATGTGCACAGGACCTATGTTCCACAGCATGGTGTGTGTTGTGTCTGCGGAAGTAACACAGAAGCCCAGGCCATGCAATGTGGCATGTGTGCACATATGCAGGAGTGCTCCATTCACCCGCTCACTGCAATTGCCATGTATGAGTACTACATGCATCACTAATGCGGAGGACATGGCCCATGTCAGAGTAGATGACACCCCTGTGTATGTGGTATGCAGATGAGTACAGATGTGTTCCGTCTGTCATCCGCATATGTAAACTGTCTGAGCCTGGTATACATCACGGCATGATAATGCCGTGCCATGTAAAGTCGTAGCCGTTGTGGAAGGTACACCACGAATGTGTTATTGTAACCCTGCCCGTGTGTAGATGTGTGTATGGCACAGGTACAAAGGCTACCTATGTACCAGCAACACACACAGTACAGATATGTGTGGCCCTGCAGATGTGTACCCATGCCACAGTGGAATATGGCAACCACAGCACCATGTGGGGCATGTGTGTGTACAGCAACCATGTACAATGTGATATGCATGTATGGGGACAGTATCCATGTGATACCCAGTGGATGACTGTTGCTATGCAAAGGTGATGTGCATGCACCATGTGTGATGTATCCTGATGCAATGACATCCACACGATGTATCTGCCACACCGACACCTGTACGGTTGTTATCAGTATGAGCTGGTGGAGCTACAATGGTGCCAGGTATGTAGATGTGGGATATCTAGGCATGGACAGTACTCTGTGACAGCATGTTGTGTATGTAAGCAAATAGTGAACATGAGGGGCCACATGACTGAGGACTGTGTAATGCCACATGTACCTGACATGTAGTAGGTAGCATGATATGCTTGCACCACTGTGTGTCCTGTCCAGGATTCATATAGCCTAACATCCTGAGACACAGGGTATGATGTGATGGTGGATGTGTACATTGCCAATACCAGAATGTGGAATGGTGCTGAAGGGCAATGTGGGGACAATGTCTGATCTGTTACCCTCTGTACCACACCAACCACCCATGCAATGGTATGACAGGTGGCCAGCATGTGTATGTGGCGTGCTGTGGCACACAGAGGCCCAACAAGGGTGCCAGTAAAGGCATGGAGGTCATCAATGAGTGTGTGAAGCACGGATGTGAGGGCGTGCCCCAGTGCCATACTGAATGGTCCAGTCATGGGTGTATGAATGCAGTCCCACACGTGCAATGCAGTACCACCCATGTGTAGTGCGATAGATGCGGTAGTGTGGTGGTCAAGGTACACAGTGTCCAAGAACAGGCTAGCAGTTAATTCAGTGGGCTGCTGTGGAGACACATACCAAACAGGTTGGCGGGACATAACAGCTAGGGAGATCGGAAGGTGACATTGGGACAGTGTCTTAGGACATAACGTGTGCATGGCAGTACCATGTATGTGTCCACAGGGACACTGCGATGTCCATGTATGGATTGCAACCCTGTAGTGAGTGAGAGTGTGTATTGTTGGTAGGTACACCATTGCCTGGCATGTTGCCAACAACATCTCAGTCGGCAATGCCTGGGTGACTGTTGTACGCTACATCGAATGTGGATGTAGCCAAACAACACAGACATACCACCACACTGCCTGAGGGCCCACACTGCAATGTGCGGCAGTCATGTGTAGGTAGCTAGCCTTGGAGCATGTGATGGACCACGAGGACCCACCATGACTGTCAAGTGATGCACTCCACACATGTGAATATACTCACCGTGCAACAGCCTGCACATGTGCCCATACAGCAGATGTGCATGGAACATGACTACCACCGTGGCGTCTGTGAAAAGGCCAGTACCGCCATGTCTCTGTGTGGAATAGCATGGTCCCTACCATTGCGTACATGTTGCGGAAGTGCACTGTGATATGTGTCAGCATAGTCACGTACACTGTCCATCTGCTGGGGTGCCATGCCATTAACCACCCCGTCAGCAGACGTCAGTAGTACCGGCTGTAGAGCACATGTACCATGTATGCTGCGATGGGTGTGTGTCCAGGGTGTGGCTAGCAGGGCCGTGAAGCATATATGTTCATCTACCAGAGCACGGATATCCCTAGGTTTAACACAGCAGACACATGGAGGTATGGTGCATGCGAGGGTAGTGTAGGTATGGTATGTGTTGTGTAATGTGTCACCCAGCTAGGTGGAGTGCATGGCCAAGCATGTGTGGGTACATGGGAGTCCATACTAGGGAAGTGTGGGTTGCTGTCAGCACATGGCAGTAGCAGCTGTCCGAGGTGCAATGTACAGTATGACAACACAGCCAGCATGTAACCTGTGGTGTACAGTGTACTCTCTGTTGCGTGTTACAATGTGTCTAGCGGTCACAAACATGGGTATCCGAACATGGAGTACCTACGATGCATTGTGTTTGGAAAATATACAGTATGTGTGTAAAACATTGTGTGATGTGGGATCCCGCACCTGTGTGTGTTGCAGTCCAGGTATGTGCCTGGGAGGTATGATCCGTGTACAATCTGGACTGGCAGGTGTGCTGTGCAGAGCATGGAGGCAGGTCCCAGGCACCGCAGATAAATGTCAGGCGTGCACTAGTGTGCGTGCCTTGCTTGTGTGCAGCACAGTGGAAGGTGCAAGCATTGTCCCACATTACTGCATGCCGTGCCTGCCTGTTACAGCCCTGCTGGAGACAGACATGTGACACCGCCGCAGAGGCAGCATAGCATGTGAAGATGTACATGTGGGCTCCACACCCTAGGCAGATGTCTGCAGGTCATGTGTGCCACAGTAGTGTGGTCGACCACGACTGTCATACTGGTCAGATACCACATGCCTGCATAAGTACAGTATGAGCATAGTCAACAGTCGCAGTGACAGAGTAGGCCAATGTACAGTATCCCCGTGTGCAGACCACTGCCTACTGTACACCTGGCTAGACACACAATCGGAGGGTGAATATACCTGTGAGCCATCACATGTCCCAGTCCACGTAGCCTGTACAATGCCATCACAGGGTGGTCACAGTAGCGTGTGGTAAGACAGACACGTTGTACCAGGTGATGTGTCATGTGTGCATATGTTGAGTTGCACAGCCGTTCACACGTCTGCAACATATCGGTGCATGATGTATAGTGTAACATGATGTGTGGAACTGCACTGTGATCCACAACAGGGTCATCTGAGACAGGTGTGTTGTGAATGGTGTAACCCATGGTCACCAGGATACACACTGGTGCTGTTGGCAGCCATGCTGGTGGCCACCAGTGGTGCCTGCAGTGGTCATACAGACATACTGCACACAGTGTTCTGGCAGGAATGTCCATTGTTGTGGATGATGTGTTGCTACGTGAAGGTAGGTGTGTGTTGTGAATGTTACACATCCAGATGTGACCATCTGGCGCAGTCATGGTCGTTGACAGCATCACACACATCCACAGCGGTCAGAACCCTGTCCCCAGAATGGGTGTCAGCCACCCTCGTACTGTGTGGCGTATGTGCAGATGGCAGAACACCTCCCACTGGCTGGATAACAGTGTCAGCTAGGATGGCTACGTGATGGCTGGAATACGCCGTGATAATGTACAATGCTGGTATCCCAATGAAGTACCTGGAATCACACACAGTGCGCCATGGCTGCCATGTAAACCATGTACAACAATGACTGTGTGACAGACACAAACAATGCGTGAACATGTTGAACATGCACACATGAGAACACCCAATGAGGTATGTTGCACATATCGATGTACAACTGTCATCTATGGCCATAGCATGGATGCAGGCGCACATGCCCACAGGCAGTACCACGCGATGTAGGTAGGGGGCATTGCGTGTACATGTGACAGTTGCTGTACCGCCACATGTCCTGCATAGCCGTCATGTAGGGGTAGCAGTGATGCGTGACTGTTGGACATGCCTGTACATTTGACCATGTCCCACAGGATATGTGTTACGTGTGTACAACATGTGTTGTGCCGTCATCAAGCTGTGAAGTGTACGGCTGCCAGTGTACCTGTGTGACATGTTCTGCGATGGGTGCAAAGGCACGCAGTACTGCATTGCATGCCCACATGCCCCACACAGGTGCATAGCCTGAACATACAATACAAAGAGGGTGTTGGATGATAGCAACTCACAAGAGGAGATGGAGTGCGGGTGGCAACCCACTACCACCTGTTCGGGTACGGTGTGCATGTCTATGACACATTAGCACCCGAGAAGCTAGCGGTACAGCAGTACAGGGTTGCATGCATATATGTTCACCAATACCCCTGTGTGTCCCACCACTGGCCCGTGGACAGACAGACACCAACACAATGTGCAGATTTGATATGTGCACAGCACATCACCGATGGCTACTGTACAACAGGCTTACTGTGTAGACATGTGCACAGTCGGTCTGCGCCAGCCACACTCAAACACGTTATGTGCCGAACCACACCAATAGTCCAGCCCATGCCACAGACAGATGTGCACGCATCTGTGTATGCGTCTGGGAATGTCTCCGGCATAGCAGTATAGCTGTGTCAGTGTTGCGAACAGCATACTGAATGGGTTGTATGTGTGAGGGGTGCGTCATACATGTATGGTCAGATCGACGATACCATCAGTGCCCCTGCTATGTGAACATCCCTGTCCCCATACATGGATACCTATGCTGTGCCCAACACCACGTTCCCCGTGGGAGGGATGGCGCTGTGCGGTGCACCAGCTGACATGGGGGTGGCAGCAAGCACTGGATGTAGACATATGTGGTACCCATGTCAGTCAGGCAACCATCCATGTGCGGGATAGCAGTGTGTGGGCACATACAGCACTGTGTTGAACAATATCGCAGCACATAGCACCTGTCAGGGTTAATGTGTATGCATGGATGTGCGATACCTGCATGCACCAGACACACCCCCACCAAGCAGCGTGCAGCCTACCTTGCAGAAGGCCAGTGTCCACACCATGATGATAGACATGTGTAATGTCCATATACACATAGCAATGACATATGGAATGGACAGCCACCCTGCCAATATCAGTACCCCCAGGTGGGTCACATCCCAGTGCCATGTATGTGACATACCCTGCCATACCATGCAGCCCTGCCCAGCAAGGCTGCAGGTGCTATCACAGTCCTACATGGTGCGATGGACAAAAGGCACTTTCACTATCAACCGTCCACAGCAGTAATGTGGCAGTGATGCACCCTGTGGTGTTACAGGTGCTGTGTGTTGCTGTGGACAGCGTGCGTGCGCACATGCTATGCATGACCTTTCCTGCTAATGTCACATGGTTACACATTGTCCCATGTGTATCACATGTGCAACACAGGTGAGCCGTGGCAGGTTGCCCAACACCCGTACAGTGCTGTGTGGATGTACATGGCACAACACATGCATGTACAGGTGTCCATGTGTATGTGTGCAGTGCCACGCTGGCGTTCATAATGGCGTGCGGGATGCCTAGTGACATATACACAGCATCCAGGTGAACAGTAGAACTGTTGTCACATGGGGACCTGTGCCAACTGATATGGACACAGGTGCAGGCAGGTACACATGTCCACAGCAGGCTAACATCAACATGGTGCGTGTACAGTGTGATGAGGTGACACACAGATATGATATGAGACCCACTGCTCAATGGTGTGGCGGCAGCACGTCGGCTGTGTCACTGCCATGATGCATCGCAGAGATTACTGTGCAGATGTTGTACATGTCATAGCAATGTATGTCCAGCAGTATGCCAGTACAGCAGTGTAAATGTGACCTGTCAACATCATTATGTCTTACAGATAATGCCACGTTCGGCTGCCTGCCTTCAGCCGACAGGAGGATGAAGTGATTATACCGTTGCTCCACGACAACTACGACATACTCTTCAGCCATGTGCCACTACAGGCACAGCAGCGTGATGACGTGTGGCAGGATTTGCGCAGGAGGGTGAACAACGTGGGCGGCCACAACCGCACCTACCAGCAGATCCGCAGACACTGCACAGACCTAATTCGGCATGCGAAACAGCGTGCCGCCGCAATCGCCAGACAACAAGGTGGGACAGGTGGTGGGCCACCAACCCAGCCCCACTGACACACGGAGGAGCTCCTGGCCAGTCTGGGGACACCCAGGGAACAACATGCAGAAACCCTCGCTGCCATCGTGGAGGTGGGTGTCTCCCAACCAACGAGCCTGGAGCTGCCTGGTAAGTCAGTCTTGCATGTTTGTATGATAACTGACGTAGGTGTGGGTGTCATAGTACACCACATAATGTAGCAACACATGCCAGGTATATGGCCACACAAGCTGCATACTACAGTATGCTACGTTGTTTGCAGACATGTGCATAGCACATGCTAACACACAGGTGCATGATGTGACATGCACAGTGCTTACCGTGGCGATAGTAATGGATAATGTGTATACTGTTGTGTCGCCCCTATACAGGTACCTCTGGCGTGTCGCACAGACATGGGTCTGTCGCAGGTGAGACTGTTGCTAGTAATAGGCATGATACGGTGTATAGATATTCCCCATGTGTCCAGGTATGACATGCACACCTGGGTCTGCCCCAGTCACGGTATACAGGTTGCACCACCGACACACGCCACCCATGTACAGTAGATACAACCGTTAGTATAGACCGGCATGACACCACATAACCCATCGGTGTGATATGTGCAGTCAGCTATGCATACAATGGTGGAGGTGTTCCACAATGGCTGCATGTGTAGTATGCATCGGTATGCCTTTGCGGTATGCACACAGTACCACATAGTGAGCTGTGATCTGGCCAGCACACAGGTGTTACCACTGTGACCTATGCCCCTGCATTGGGTGCACACGTTGTGACATGGCACATGACATGTCCCATGCGTGGTGGTCTGTCCGCAACATTGTCACACCATGACATGACCTCATGCGACATAGCAGACATCCACAATGTCTGCATAGCCTTCGAATGTGACACCTCAGACTAGTATGCGGGTGTAAGACACATGGGCCACCACAGGGATGTGTACACGATGCCCATCACACACAATTGTCCATGAACCAGACAAACATGGCCATGGGTGATACCTACAGGCATGTTGCCACACAGTACATCCGCGGTGGGTAGTCACCGTTGCAGCCTGTCCACACAAAGTGCGGTCATCGCTGTAGTGGACCCCTGGACATCTGATGTGGTACACCAGACAAATGGAATGCCTGTCTGCAGCCATTAGAGGTGCCACCAATGTCTACCATATCGTGCTGTGGAACAGCATGACTGAGTTGCAGACATGGCAATGCAATGCGTCCAGGTTACGCATCGCACAGAAACATACCTGTGTCCTGCTGCCGTGCAGTGGCACAGTGCCCGTACTCCCCACTGTACAGCTATGTACACAGCTCACACCAACCACACCTGCACAGACATCCTTGTTACACATGCATTCTATCTGTAGCCTGTACACATAACACTGCACTGTGACATCCGTTATGATGTGGTGCATGTGGTGGGACACCATTGTCACATGTCCACATGATACCGCACATGTTTGCGGTTTACATGACATAGTGGCGCCAGCCATGTGTACTGTTAACCGCCCGTGGCCACGGTGTATCACGGTGATGCATGCAAACTACCATGAATGTGTGTACTGCAAGCCTACTAAAAGACACCTGCTTGATGTAGTGTGCACTCCAGGGCAGTATGCATACTACCACTATCAATGTCTGGGCTGCATTCACTGGGCTGTGGTGTGGGAATGCTGCATGCCACCTGCAATATCACATGCATGATGTGTCTGCATGTGTGTGTGTCTGCGTGTGTATGTCAGCGTGTGTGTGTCCGCATGTGTGTGTGTGTGTGTCTGTGTGTGTGTCTGCGTGTGTGTGTGTGTGTCTGCGTGTGTGTAATGTAACCTACGGTATGTCTTTGTATTCACAGGTGCTGTAGGTGCGTTCCCCTCCTGCGGTCCATCTGATGCTAGTGTCCCCACAGATACTAGCGGTGATGACCATGTGCATGAGGCACAGGCAGGGTCGTCACGGGCAGAAGCTGTGCCATTGGATAACATCCCACCTATGTCCCCTTCATCTCCGCTGCGGTTCAGATGCCGACACATACCACATCACCGTTGCCCATAGAGGAAGGACAGTCAGCGTCTGTTGGCACCGAGCAGGAATGTGTGGTGGCTGCAGAAGGTGCGGTACACACCATGTTGCCGGTGTAATGACTGGTGATGTGCCACACAGGCTTGTGGCTGGTGCTGCTCGTGGGAGGAGCACTGGTAGACATGCACCTGCGGTACAGGGTGCAGCAGCTGGTATCACCAGGCGCATGTTTCAGACTGTAATGGCGGCACAGGCACGTGCGAGCAGCAGAACCAAGAAGGGCAGAGGCTGCAGAGGGCCGCAATCCGTTCCTTAAATGAGAACATCCAGTCATTGGCGAATGCTCAACAGCAGCTTGCCGATGTTCTGGATAGGAGATTAGGTGAGATGGTTGGAATCCTCGACCGAGGCATGTCAATCCGCGAGCGTGAGCTGTCTGTGCTGGAACACCTGGTAGGAGTGAGGCGTAGGACACGTGGCCGTAGGCCAGCAACACCACCTAGTGCAGGTTGGCGTGTGCGTGCCACCTCTCATGCCCACTCCCACAGTCCTGGTAGCAGCAGCAGTGCAGCTGGTGCTACACCAACCACGCCAGGACACAGCAGGCCACGTGGGCGTGGCCCTGGATGGTCCCAGCATGGACACGGTTCCAGCGGACATGTGTCATCGGAGAGTGGCCACTCCATACCTCCTACCGGTAGCGCCCGTGCGACCCCCGGCAAGCACGGGTCACGTGGCATGGCGGACACAGTGAGCCATACAACCTGCACTGTACAGTCTGGGGCTGCCAAGTATACCCCGTGTAGGCATCACAGATGGCTGAACTGTGTACACACATACCCACACACAGCAGACACACCTGTAGGGCTCCACCACATCCACATGCATTCTGCACAGTCATGCCCAGTAAATGCACAGGCCCTTACACACACACATGATGTCATCCATTGGTACAGCCTATGCCCCTGGCACACATATCACCCTGGGCATATGATGAAGCCTCTGCCGCAGCACCGTGATCCACACCATCGGTGCGGTTATGCAAACATATTCTGATGCACAGGGTGGACAAGATAGTGAGAGGTGTATGTGATACCTGTGTCCGCATAGTGCAGCGATGTGTATGTTGCGGTGGTTGTGTATGACAGGTGACAGGTGCGTATGTGGCGTGGGTCATGCACTGACATCATGCAGCAGACATACCATGTAGTGCAGGTGCAGCATTCATTGTTCTGTGTACACGGTATGCGTGGCGGTTACATGTGTAGCACCATGTTGGTTCAGTTAACCCGTATGCCATTATGGTGTACTTGCATGTGCCTACTGGGAGCACTGTTATCAGTCCCCCACGTGTAGCTGTGGGGTACCCACAGGCACATCTGGCAATATCAGCATACCACAGGTACCCGCAACCTGCATGGACCCGTACATAGGTACATAGGCGCACATGTACATACCAGGCTATGTGCCCTACGGCATGTGTAAGCCTAGCCAGAGTGTGTGTGGCTGTTAACACCCCTTAGGATGAGGATACCACATCCATCGGTCCGCTGTCCCTCTGTCCAGCAGTGACACAGAGATGATGCCTGGCGCATACCTACGATCACACATCCACACGTCATGATTACTCTTGGACAAAGTCAGTCAGGGGCTCTGCTTCACATGGGCTGGGAATCCTCTCCATGTTGTAGGGGCCTCTGGGCGTTGACCCTGTTCCCCCAGCACGTCCTATTCATGTTCGTGTTGAGGTTTCTGACAGTCGCTTCTGTGCCCGTGTTTGCTTGGAGCCTAGGAGGTGGAACATGTCCATGTCACCCAGGTCGGACATGGCCGTGTATGTCAGGCACAGATCACCACAGAGCAGTCGTGCTGGGAAGGTATACAGCGGAGTCCCCTTGGTCGGGCAGCGTGTGACACATGTCTCAGCACCTTTATCCCTGTGTTGTGGAACGTTTGTGGTCCTTCCGAGTGCTGCAGGTGTCAGGTTAGGTACATCCCAGATGTGGCATTATACGCAATCATTGGTCTGATGTGTGAAGTGTACAGGGGTACAATGAACTCCCCTGATGTGGATGTGATTCCTTCCTGACCAGGTGGCCACAGTGGAATGTCTTCCCAACCACATTGGCATTGTGTGTGTCGACAGAGGTTACCGACAGGTGTGGTACCCATGTCCCTGAACCGTCCACCATGTTGAATGGATTACCACCTACATGTTACGTCGGGCGAACATGTCCTTCCCACTGGGTAGGTCTGCACCTTCCCTGGCATGTAGCATCAGGCCATGGCTCTGGCACCAGTTATCCATTTCTATGAGGCCCCAGGTGGATGTCCGTGTCAGATGGGGTGTTGGGTATGGTGGTCAGTGTGCAGTCATCTGCATACCTTGTCTGCCACAATCCCCTATGTTTGCATGCACATTGGAAGGTTGAATGCCGAACAGGAGGGGGCCCAGGACTGAGCCCTGTGGGCCTCCACTCGAGACCAGCTTGGAGTCTGACATGGCACCAGGAACACAAACCCTGTGTGGTGTGACCTCCATCCAGTTGGCAAACCATCGTGTGACATATGTCCCCACATATGCGCTGGCGAGCCTTTCCATGAGTCCCACGTGGAGTGTGGTTTGAGCGCTCCCGCCAGGTCATGGTAGTCTGTGCAAACCGGCGTACCCCATCAATGGCCTTAGTGACCCCTCCAGACAGGTCGAGCAGGTTTGGGAGGCAGGATCTGCCCTTGACTAAGTCGATGTGGGTATGTTCGGTATTGGCTGTACACCACTGTCTGTATTTATGGGCCCCAGTATGGACCTCCCGCAGCTTTGCAGACAAGGCATGTCAAGCTGATAGGGCAGGAATGTCTACAGTCCATAAGAGCACTACCCTGGCGTAGTGGGACCACAGCTGCCGTATGCCATCCAGCGGGGACCTAGCCCGTAGTAAGCCTAAGATGACACAGCGGCCTTATGTGTGGGGCGAGGGCCTCAATGAGGTTGAGTGGCACACAGCCAGGGACACCATCTGGGCCCATTGGTGCTGTGTTCACCGCTTAACAGATGTCAGATCACTCCTGGGCATACGAGATGTTTGGGAGGCTAGACTCTGGTGGGATGGTCCCCTCTTGGGGGGGGTAGATGTATGCATGGAACATGTCCGCTGGTTTGTTGACAATGTCTGTGGGTTCAGTGACCATTGTACCATTCTGGAGTAATTCGGGCATGACTGTGCGCTCCCACCCATGTCCCTACCACAGCTAAGGAAGGCCCTATGGTTGTCTCATGTGCCCTCTGCAGTACCACTCCCACAAGCGGCCTTGGATGATTGTATGTGTGACCGTATGTTAATGAGTGATGCCTTCCCTGGTACTGATATTGCTCTGTCATGTATTAGCTCCAACTGTTGTTGTACAGTTTGTCAATGGCTGGGGTCCACCAGACCATGTGCCTGCCTTTGGTGGACAAGGTCCTGATGTTATCATGATCGCTTGGTGCAGACATCCCTGGGGGTGCTCAGAGAAGGCATTTGTAAGGGTTTCAGCAGTGTGGCCTGTGTTTACCACTGGCATGGAGGCCTTGTAGGGTACCACACCGGTCGTATGGCGTGTGTGGTTCGCTGTGGAGAGGTGTCGTCACTTACGTCTCCCATGCGGTGTTGGGTGCAGGATGCGGATTACCAGTGGATCCACTATACGGTCTGACATCACCATTGAGGATGTACATCCTGTGTGGAGCATATCCTCCCCATGTGTGATGATCAGAACTGGTATCGTCCCCTAGTGGGTATGGTGCATGGGTGTTCCACAGCAGTCAGGTGTATGAACACCTGGGACCTGTGGCGTAGGGTGTTGTGTCCTGGGTAATGTTCTCGGTCTATGTATGGGTGGTTGATGTCACCCAATACGGCGGTGTTGTGAGCATGCACACCCACCTGTTTCCTCAGGACGGCTGTGCAGGTATCCTGGGATTGGGAGGGTGGTCTGTAGCATGCAACAAACTGTAGGGCAGTCCTAACCATGGTTAATTGCACCTGGATATTCCCCGCTGCTACGTGCATCTCTGCCAACATGGAGGTGTGTGTATCCGTCATGGAAATGGGGACTCCCCCTCCTTCTGTGTTATGTCCGGGTTATGGTCCTGAGCAGCGTGATATAGGGTATGACCCGACAGTGCTGGGGTGCTCTCAGCAGCCCTGACCAATGTTTCAGTCACAGCACTGACATCGATGTCCTCCATACTGAGGAGGGCATTTGAGGGTGTGCAGCTTGGCTGTAGACCACTGGCAGTGAGCTGTATTATCCTGTGTGTTCTCCAGGCTTGTAGTGTGGGGTGGTAGGTTTATCATTCCAGCCGTGCCTGCGGTGAGCACTGTGGGGGTGGCAGGTGCCTTTGCCAAACCCTTGTAGACCAGGGGCGACAGCTGCCAGCCATACCATGCGCACCGGCGTGGCGTGCCAAGCCTGTCATCCCAGGTAAATGGAATCCGGATCCCCTCAGACTGACACGGTAACCAGGACATTATCAAGGGTGACCACATTGAGCCAGTGTAGTGGCATCATACTTGATGAGGGTGGGATACTGCCCAGGGTCAGGGACATGCCGGCCTGGGCTACACAATCTGAGTGGCCCTCTATGTGTCCTGTAATGTATCCCAGGGTGGTATGCTACCAGGCGTGAACACCAGCATGGGCAATGACCGCGTCATACCTGCACATGCTGCGGAGTGACCTGAGTGCGTGTGTTATGTGGCGTATTCCAGCGCCCGGCAGGCAGCCTACTGTGATCATTCCCTTGTTCAGTATGGTGGGTGGGGCGTCGGTGTGTCTGGCAGTGGCGTCACCCATTACAGGTGTGTCTGGCAGTGTGTGCGTCGCCTTTGGGTCTCTGGGGGGTTAGCACACTGACGTTGGGAACCATGTGTTGCATGTCCTATGTCTTGTGGAGGCAGTAGCTTGTGTGTCTGCTTCAGAGGGCTCGTTAGGTTCGTGACATGTCCTACAGTGCCTCCAGGTATGTCTTAGTGTGTTCATGTGTTTGATTAGCATTTGCGATAGTCACATGTGACACTGGGTATGTGGTGTGCATTGTGTCCTTCCCCTCCCGCGTGGTCTTGCCGGTCATGGTTGGGGAGAGCACAGCCCCCTGTCTGGCTATATAGTTGCGTCTGTCACATGTATTATGTTCATTGGGGGAGGTGCGGCTTGTCCGTGTCCATGAGGCACCTGTAACAGTGGCCAGGATGCCCAGATTCACCATCTGAACAGGAGAGGTCGCTAGCAATTGACCCGTCGACATGCCAGAGGATGTGAATGCATTTGCTGCGTAACCGGGTCAGAAGGCACCTATAGGGAAGTGGGCACACAAGGGGATTCTAGGACAGTGTAGTACTCCATTGAGTATACATGTACTTTATCTGTGTGGGAATACTATGGGAGCAGGTGCAGAGCTTTTGTGATGTAGAGAACAGACAGTCGGGAATGCAAGAAGAGGTCATACACATAAACCTGCGAGCACGGGCGGATACAGTGTAGCGTTGCTTACGGTACATGGCACATGTCCACACATATACTGCACCTGACGCCTGTGGTCGGTGCCACAGGCTACGGTGGACAGAGACATCACATACATGGCATGACACAGTACAGGTATGGTGACATTCTGCGGGTGTCGTGCGCGGTGTGCTGGCTACTGACGCAGGTGTCACCTGGCTGCTGTGCTGCACAGTGTTCGAGTGTCGGTTGCTGTACCCCTGTAGGACTATTGCCGCATTCGCCGGGCGTACACCTCTATGGCACACACACCATTGTGTGCAGATGGGGACACCTGTCTGTGTGGTCGGCACCCTCACAAGACAATGCACCGATGCGCAATGTCACAGGGGGTGGTCTTGCACAGGTGGCCAGTAAGGCTCACAGGTATGGAAATGACAGGGCTGTACAATGCAGCACCACTACGGGATGTTCACCCTGTGTGGTCAGTGTCCAGTCACAACACGATATCTGCATACACCCTCTCAACAGGCAGCAGACATACACACATGTCGACACACCGACATGGTGGTGGCCACACATGTCTACGGAGGGATGGCGTGTTGCATGTACTACACCATCCACATCGGTGCACCCCACACTGAGGTAGGTACAGAGCTCTACCATGGTGTACAGTGATGTGTGGCACGTGGCACATAGTTCCCCGATCTGTGGCATACATGGGCACACATTCCTGCTCACATGTTGGTGCTAGGAATGCCACACCGCTACATGGGATTTGTGCAGGCGTGCAGCGGTATGTGGTGCATCCTGCGTACTACCACTGTATCCGGCATCTGTGCCAATATCTGCACTTGGGTGGTGGTAGGGGTTACAGTGGCAATGTGACATATGGTCGAACCGCATGGCGATGGGTATGCATCATGGCAGCGCTGTCATGTAAAGGCGACATAGCGGACTGTATGCACATGGCAGGGTAGGGCGGTGTGTGACACACCTGTGACCAGCACCTGCACACATGCATGTGGACAGGTGTTTAAACAAATGGTGTACACACAGACTGCCATGCGTGCTGTTACTATGCCACCATATGATGGCCCCATGATGGGTATGCATGTGGGAGGGGGTTGCAACTGTGTTACGGACACCAGACACCGCCCCTGCATGGCTGCACCGTGCACAGTACACGTGTCACATGTATCCCCTGTTGCCATGTGTGTATGCATTGCTACGTTGTGACATGTGTGTCAACATGCATGGAACATGGACTGTGGTTTGGTATCACAGCTGTCACAGGCAAACTGTACAAGGGTATGTGTCCCTGTGAACACCGCCACACCCTGTAGGGGTGCATACCACAGACATGTGTCCACCTTCCCTTCGTGTGTGTATTACCGCGTACGCCTGTGTCATGCATGTGGTCCATCACAGGCCTCGTATGTGTCCTGCGTGCAGTCCATGCACACAGCCTGGAAACCACATATGTGACATATCCGGACATTGTTTCACTGTGGTACAGCTGCAGTCATGTGTCATACCTGTGTCAGGCCCGTGGCATGTGTGGAGCACGCCTGTCCGTGTATACCGGTGCGGGTGGACTACATCACACCTGTGGGATCATTGATAGTACATGTGTACTCTGCACGATGGGCGTACACCGCCACATAGTCTTCTGGACATATGTCACATGCAGTTTCTGGACCGTGAGGCATACTGCTGCACCGATAACAAGGTGCTGGCATAGCAGCTACAGTGTTCACCGGTGTGTACATGTTCAGCCTGCACCCATGGCGCCTGTGCTGTCATCTGTGTGTGTGCGTGTGACTGCATGTGTGTCCACCCTGCGCGTGTGTGCGGGTTTACCTGGCCGTGACTTGCGGTGTGTGCACTCCGTCTGCATGCGGACGGCGCGTAGCACATACTACGTGTGTGAGCATGGCGGGTCGCTGTTGTGTGGCTGGACACACGGCGGTCCACAGTCTGCCTCCCATGCCGTCGCCCCATGTGTATGCATGTCTGCTCTGTGCCGATTCTAAGTGTCTGAGCATGCCCAGTGAGCAGCTGTGTAGATAGACACACAGTACAGTGCACACCGTGCCCGACTGCATTGATACCCCGGGTGCATGCCTGTTTCCCCTTCGCAACTGCCACGTCTGTGGCATGGCTGGGTTGCTGTTGTGTGGCTGGACACACGACGGTCCACAGTCTGCCTCCCATGCCGTTGCCCCATGTGTATGCATGTCTGCTCTGTGCCGATTCTAAGTGTCTGAGCATGCCCAGTAAGCAGCTGTGTAGATGGACACACAGTACAGTGCACCCCGCGCCCGACTGCGTTGATACCCCGTGAGCATGTCTGTCTCCCCTTTGCAACCGCTAGGTGTGAGAGGCATGGCCAGTACACCTGTCGGGGGTACACACGACAGTCGGCACCGATGTCTGCTACTAGGCGTGTAGCCATGGCCAATGACATCCTGCATAGCCATGGTGACCATCCAGGTGACTCATATGTGGCTGTCATGCCACATTGGCTGCCTACATCCTGCATGCCCTCTCATAGGGTATACTGTCATGTGGTGCATCCCGTATTCATGTCGTGATGTACTGCTCCGTAGCTATTTGGTATTCCCGACTGCAGCACTACCGTGTTACTGTCGGCCACCTTGGGATGGTAACAGGCTGTGTGACTGCGCACTCTGTCTTCATTCCCTATCGGCCGCATTGCCTCTGCAGATGATACCACCCACCTAGGGGTATGCCTCCTGACAGTGCTGTGCTCAGTAATCCCGGTAGCGTTCTGTAAATGCTTCATGCTGTAGTGAGTTCATGTAGGTAGGCGTAGGTTCGACTCTCGGTCCTTCTCTGTGTGTGTGTGTGTGTGTGTGTGTGTGTGTGTGTGTGTGTTTCCAGCTGCCTCTACAGATGAACATGCTTTAGGGCGCGCAACACATACCTTGGCTATTGCCAGCTATTCTCTTCTGGTGATGTCACCCGCCTAGAAGTATGCCTCTGACAGCTGTGCTCAGTAATCTCGGTAGCGTTCTGTAAATGCTTCATGCTGTAGTGAGTTCATGTAGGTAGGCGTAGGTTCGACTCTCGGCCCTTCCTGTGTGTGTGTGTGTGTGTGTGTGTGTGTTTCCAGCTGCCTCTGCAGATGAACATGCTTTAGGCAGCCGCAACACATACCTTGGCTATTGCCAGCTATTCTCTTCGGGTGATGTCACCCGCCTAGAAGTATGCCTCTGACAGCACTGTGCTCAGTAATCTCGGTAGCGTTCTGTAAATGCTTCATGCTGTAGTGAGTTCATGTAGGTAGGCGTAGGTTCGACTCTCGGCCCTTCCCTGTGTGTGTGTGTGTGTGTGTTTCCAGCTGCCTCTGCAGATGAACATGCTTTAGGCGCTTAACACATACCTTGGCTATTGCCAGCTATTCTCTTACGGGTGATGTCACCCACCTAGAAGTATGCCTCTGACAGCGCTGTGCTCAGTAATCTCGGTAGCGTTCTGTAAATGCTTCATGCTGTAGTGAGTTCATGTAGGTAGGCGTAGGTTCGACTCTCGGCCCTTCCGTGTGTGTGTGTGTGTGTGTGTGTGTGTGTGTGTGTGTGTTTCCAGCTGCCTCTGCAGATGAACATGCTTTAGGCAGCTTAACACATACCTTGGCTATTGCCAGCTATTCTCTTACAGGTGATGTCACCCGCCTAGAAGTATGCCTCTGACAGTGCTGTGCTCAGTAATCTCGGTAGCGCATTCTGTAAATGCTTCATGCTGTAGTGAGTTCATGTAGGTAGGCGTAGGTTCGACTCTCGGCCCTTCCCTGTGTGTGTGTGTGTGTGTTTCCAGCTGCCTCTGCAGATGAACATGCTTTTAGATGCTTCGCAACACATACCTTGGCTATTGCCAGCTATTCTCTTACGGGTGATGTCACCCGCCTAGAAGTATGCCTCTGACAGCGCTGTGCTCAGTAATCTCGGTAGCGAGTTCTGTAAATGCTTCATGCTGTAGTGAGTTCATGTAGGTAGGCGTAGGTTCGACTCTCGGCCCTTCCCTGTTTGTGTGTGTGTGTGTGTGTGTGTGTTTCCAGCTGCCTCTGCAGATGAACATGCCTTTAGACGCTACGCAACACATACCTTGGCTATTGCCAGCTATTCTCTTCTGGTGATGTCACCCGCCTAGAAGTATGCCTCTGACAGCTGTGCTCAGTAATCTCGGTAGCGTTCTGTAAATGCTTCATGCTGTAGTGAGTTCATGTAGGTAGGCGTAGGTTCGACTATCGGCCCTTCCTGTGTGTGTGTGTGTGTGTGTGTGTTTCCAGCTGCCTCTGCAGATGAACATGCTTTAGATGCTTCAACACATACCTTGGCTATTGCCAGCTATTATCTTACGGGTGATGTCACCTGCCTAGAAGTATGCCTCTGACAGCTGTGCTCAGTAATCTCAGTAGCGTTCTGTAAATGCTTCATGTTGTAGTGAGTTCATGTAGGTAGGCGTAGGTTTGACTGTCGGCCCTTCCCTATGTGTGTGTGTGTGTGTGTGTGTGTTTCCAGCTGCCTCTGCAGATGATCATGCTTTAGGTCACTTCGCAACACATACCTTGGCTATTGCCAGCTATTTTCTTACGGGTGATGTCACCCGCCTAGACGTATGCCTCTGACAGAGCTCTGTTCAGTAATCTCGGTAGCGCGTTCTGTAAATGCTTCATGCTGTAGTGAGTTCATGTAGATAGGCGTAGGTTCGACTCTCAGCCCTTCCCTGTGTGTGTGTGTGTGTTTCCAGCTGCCTCTGCAGATGAACATGCTTTAGGCGCCTTAACACATACCTTGGCTATTGCCAGCTATTATCTTCGGGTGATGTCACCCGCCTAGAAGTATGCCTCTGACAGCGCTGTGCTCAGTAATCTGGGTAGCACGTTCTGTAAATGCTTCATGCTGTAGTGAGTTCATGTAGATAGGCGTAGGTTCGACTCTCGGCCCTTCCTGTGTGTGTGTGTGTGTTTCCAGCTGCCTCTGCAGATGAACATGCTTTAGACGCTTTGCAACACATACCTTGGCTATTGCCAGCTATTATCTTACGGGTGATGTCACCCGCCTAGAAGTATGCCTCTGACAGCTCTGTGCTCAGTAATCTCCGTAGCGCGTTCTGTAAATGCTTCATGCTGTAGTGAGTTCATGTAGATAGGCGTAGGTTCGACTCTCGGCCCTTCCCTGTGTGTGTGTGTGTGTGTTTCCAGCTGCCTCTTCAGATGAACATGCTTTTAGACGCTTCGCAACACATACCTTGGCTATTGCCAGCTATTATCTTACGGGTGATGTCACCCGCCTAGAAGTATGCCTCTGACAGCGCTGTGCTCAGTAATCTCGGTAGCGCGTTCTGTAAATGCTTCATGCTGTAGTGAGTTCATGTAGATAGGCGTAGGTTCGACTCTCGGCCCTTCCCTGTGTGTGTGTGTGTTTCCAGCTGCCTCTGCAGATGAACATGCTTTTAGACACTTCGCAACACATACCTTGGCTATTGACAGCTGTATCTTACGGGTGATGTCACCCGCCTAGATGTATGCCTCTGACAGCGCTGTGCTCAGTAATCTCGGTAGCGCGTTCTGTAAATGCTTCATGCTGCAGTGAGTTCATGTAGATAGGTGTAGGTTCGACTCTCGGCCCTTCCCTGTGTGTGAGTGTGTGTGTGTGTGTTTCCAGCTGCCTCTGCAGATGAACAAGCTTTTAGACGCTTCGCAACACATACCTTGGCTATCAGCGGCCATTCCTTTACGGATGTTGTCACCCACCTGTACATGTGCCTCTGACGGTGGTGTGTTCGGTGGTCCACGTAGCGCATTCCATACCTGTGTCATACGTTTGTGCGGTTGGGTATGTGGGGGTGTGGTCAATCACCATGCCTGCCACATGTGTGTGTGTGTCCATGCTCCCAGCTGCATGGGTTCATAGGGTATGGCTTTGAGGTTTACGCAGAACACTCATATCCTGCCGCCATCCCTGTGTTTGTGGATGGTGAGATGCAGCTCGTGTACTGCTTGTGTGCCTGCTGTGGTTGGCGACCTCCGTAGCGTGTTCTCCACGTGCACCCTGCTATGGTGTGGTGGGGTGGTGCTGTGTACATTACACTCACGGGCCTGCCACATGTGTCCATCTGTATCTCTGTCATTGTATATCTACGTACCTATGTTGTGCCCGTACTGCTGCTCTAGCATGGACAGCTGTCTTTCCCATGTATCGCATATTTGCACGGCTGACACATATAACTGTGGTACATTGCATATCCACTCATTGTCCATGCACCGTCCGTATTCCAGAACACCCTAAAGACATCTGCTGGATATCATGGCAGACAGCTATCCTTGCTGTCCTGACACTGTACCCATACACGCCATACACCTTGTGTGTACTTGCCTATTTATGGTGTGTGTATGTCTACCTGTGCTGCATGCATGGCCGTGTGTGTGTCCCGCTATAGCCATCTGTGCAGGTGTCGCCACTATGGGTAATCCTTGTGGACCGCTGTTTCATGTGCACGTCTGCACATACCTGCAGACCGTACTACCCCTCCCTGACAGCGGCCTTAGATCGACTGCTGCCCTAGGCTGTAGGGCTCCATGGCGCCCACCACCACAACACATGGTGCCCCCATCTTGGTATACCTACATGAAAACCAAAACAAACCAAACTTGAAAAAAGAAACCAAAGTGATAGTAACAAATAACGCCAAGTCGATGCTAAGAGAAATCTTTTTACTTGTTAGCGCTTTCATGCACGCCAATGCATGCACTTCTTCAGACAAGTTTATACAGAAAAATACGCGGATATATATACATGCTGAAAATACAGCTTTAATTAAACAATTAGATAATAATTATGTATTTTATACATATATTTTTTTCTTATACAAATTTATTTCTGCTCTTTGCTTGTAAAGTAAGCTGTTCTTTTAAAATTCATTGGTCTAATAAGAAAATCAATGTTCAAAAAGTTTTTTAATGAATATGGATTTATGGTGAATGTTAGTAAGAATAGTAGATGCAAAAATTCACAAAATAATTTTGTTGTAGCATATTAGAATAGAGTAATTAATTTGAGCTGTTTAATGATCAATTATCTAATTGTTTAATTAAAGCTGTATTTTCAGCATGTATATATATCCGCGTATTTTTCTGTATAAACTTGTCTGAAGAAGTGCATGCATGAAGGCGTAACAACAAAATTTCTCTTAGCATCAACTTGGCTATTTGTTACTATCACTGTTTCTTTCAAGTTTGTTTTGGTTTTCATGGCTGAAATTTGTGATAGTCAACAGTCGCAGTCGATGTTTTTGGTTAGTCCTATTCCTACTAGGACTTCCAGCCAAGATGTGGATCCATCTAGTAATTCTACTGGTAATCTTACAGCTCTCATTCAACAACTTACACAGCGAGTGGAAAATTTAGCAGAAAAAGTGGAAAACCTGAATACGGAAAGAGCCTCAACAGTTCGTCCCAACAATCTAGTAACCAGCTCTAACATCCCCGTGGTACGACCAAGAACCGGGGTGAGATTCAACCCGGTGCCCGGTGAATTGACTTCAACTGGTAGCCTTCAAACAGCAGGCACCGAAGTACAGACTGGACAAGGTAATGCTCTTTCCACTAGTATTCCACCAGCCCAACCAAGAACTGGGAATATGGATAATTTTAATCAAAACAGTTCCTTTAACAATGAAGCTGTTAACAATGTCAATCCCCCGATAGGTAATGGTTTGCCTGAACTGAATGCTTTTTTTAACATGCCGACTGGTATGTTTGGTGACTCCCAAAGTAACGTATCTGGAGCTCAAGTCAATTCACAAAATAACAACATTGTATGTAATATAGTTTCTAATTTGAAACTATTTGACAATTATTTGCTGAAATACAAGAAACTTCAAATTGAGATATTGTATTTCCGTGAATGCCTTAAACTAAACATCGTTCCCAAAGGATTAAGGCAATGGAAATATCCTTCAGGAATAATCAAGCAATCACAATTTTATTCCCAACTAATCAAATTCTTCAACAAACAAGGACTAAATTTGCTTCAACTTCTAATTGATGACTATACCAAGCAAATGTTAGACCTTAAAGAACAATTAATAATAATTGATAATGACATCAAAACTGATCTAGATTTCAGAAGATATGAATTCGATTATACTAGGATTTTTTCTAGCATAAATGTATTGCTCAATAAGATCTGCGAGACTAAGAAACGAAAAATAAACAGAGATAAGCAAGCATACAACGGAAGTGCTTATCCCGATCCACCATCTACTATTGGGCGGGGAGCAGATGTTGATTGCCCGCCTCGCAGAAATAATGACAATACAAACAGGAACACACACTTAAATATAGACGATGAACCTGAACTGTTTCCAACAACGCTTAACAGTCCTTTGCCGTCTAGTTCACCTGAACCTTCCACGTTAAGACGCAGTGAGCGCATTAACAACAACCAACAAAAACAACAAAATCAAGCCTCAAATTCTAAGCAGAACCAAGGTTCTTATCGACAAAACCAACAACAGGATTTTTCGTGGGGTCAGCCCAATTCGAAAAGGAATATGAAACGCAACAAGAAGGGATACAACAGAACAGTTTTCAACAAATACAGGAGGTAAACAGACTCCTTTGCCTTAAGTATCCCGATGTCATTTTAAGCAATGCTAATGATTTCAAAGTTTACAATTTTACCTCCATGGACATACCATTCAGTTTTGTAGAACTTTTAGCTAAAGGTTTCAGTTTTGTGTTGCCTCCGAAACTGGATATTGCCCGCTTGTTATGTGATCTTAAACTGTATACGCGGAAATTAAACCTCCAAATACTAATGAGGGATTCCATGAGTGCACCAAGAAATGATTTAGCTACTAGTGTCTACAACCCCCCACTTGATAACAACATACTATTATATGAAAAAATTTGTGAAGCCCAGTTTAGACATTTAAATAACCATGGTAAACTATGTAAACAAGTTACCGCAGATGAATTAGATTTAATAAAATGGGCAAAACTGTATGAAATACGGGTTATGAAACCCGATAAAGGTGGGGGCGCTATCTTGATGCATGAAAGTGATTATACAGCCAAGATGAATATCATGCTGTCAGCATCAAGCTATAGTAGAGTGTCCATTAATGAACTGAATCAAGCATATCAAAGAATCAAAAATGCTTTAAGTGATTTATTCATTGAGGGAAGTATTTCAACCGAAACGTACCATTATTTGGTCATGCCAGCCCCACTTTTGCCAGTTATGTTTGGTGTTCCCAAATTACATAAAAATGTGCAGGATCCTCCATTCAGGCCCATCATTGATGGGCGGAATTCTATTACATACCCAAGTGCTAAATGGGTAGACAATAAGTTGAAGGAATATTTAAAAACGGAACCACAGATTTGCAGGGATTCGTGGCATGTTTTACAACATCTAAATAACATCCCATTTGACAATGATTATAAATTTCTAACAGCAGACATCAGGGATTTATATACTGTCATTCCACAAAGTATAGGTTTGGAATGGGTCTGTGACTTCCTGTTAATAAAACGTTGTCCAGGAGAAGAGATTGATTTAATAATTAATCTACTAGAATTAGTTTTAAACAACAACTATTTCATTTTTAAAAGAGACATTTATTTGCAGCAATCCGGAATAGCTATGGGCTCCCCATGTGGTGGCAGCTTCGCTAATTCCGTGATGGCATTTTGGGAGCATACATTTCTTTTTCCTCATACATTATATCGTCAAATTATAGTCTGGTATACATGTTACCAGGACGATATTTTAATGATTATAAAAGGTACAGAGGAAGAAGCTTCCGAGTTAATCAAAGCAATGAATTCCTTTACTTCTTTCCTGGACTTCACACATGAATTGGGCTCAATTTCTATTAATTTTTTGGATATTGTCATTGAGAAAAATATGGAATATGGAAGGTTCAATACGAAAATATTTAGAAAACCTTTATATAGCAATTCATTTCTACATTTTTCAAGCTGTCACCCCTTTTTTCAAAAGAAAGGGGTAGTTAAAGGACAACTTGTACGAGCATCTCGTATGTGTTCAGATGATAATATTTTTGAAGAAGAATGCTCCAAGTTAAGTGATATGTTTCTAAATAGAGGGTACCCCACTAAACTAATTCATACAGTTATGTGGGAAGTTAAACGTAAAAGGCAAAGTGGACATTTTAGTCCAATTCTTAGGACAGGTTACAATCAACCTTTGTTAGAAATGGTGGAATCCCAAGATAACAACATAAGTGTGGAAAATGAAAGTTATAGAAGTATTGATTATAAAACCAGCTTCCTTATTCAATTTAATGATAAAGCAACTCAGATTAGAGAAGTGCTGTATAACAATTGGGAATTTCTTTTACACGAAAATCAATTTAATACCATTTTAGGTGTAAAACCCAGTATTGTTTTTAAAAAAGCACCATCACTTAAAAACCTACTTGAAACTCCAATTCAAACATATAAAGTGAACAAGGGCATGTATAAGTGCGGCCACTGCCATTACTGTAAATTTATTCAAGTTGGGGCAACGTTCTCGATTAGAGATGTTAAATATTACATAAAAGATAAATGTAATTGTGAAAGTCAGGGCGTGGTTTATTTAGCAACATGTAAAATATGTTCCGTATTTTATTTAGGAAAAACGGAACGCCAGTTAAAACAGCGTATTTACGAGCATTTATACGCCATTTCTAAGCAGAATATTTCCAACGCCCTTGCAAAACACATACTTGAGAATAACACACACAGTTTTCTATTTAATGTTGTAGAAATAGTACACAAAAACCCTAGAGGGGGACCTTGGCATTTGATACTCCAGGAACGTGAACTGCTATGGCAGTTCAAAACGAACGCACATTCATATCCTGGGATAAATGATATGTGCTCGATCAAATGTTTATTAAAATTGAGAGCTCTTGATAGATAAAATATTTATTATAGATTTATTATAAAAAATTTTTTAACAATAATTATTAATTTTCTTTTGATTTAAGTTTATTATTGTATTAACATTTGGTAAGAAAGTATAACATATATATATATATATATATATTTTTAACAATTAATTTTGGTATGGTTTAATTGGTATTTTTTAAAATAAACATATATATATTTTATACATATATTTTTTTCTTATACAAATTTATTTCTGCTCTTTGCTTGTAAAGTAAGCTGTTCTTTTAAAATTCATTGGTCTAATAAGAAAATCAATGTTCAAAAAGTTTTTTAATGAATATGGATTTATGGTGAATGTTAGTAAGAATAGTAGATGCAAAAATTCACAAAATAATGTTGTTGTAGCATATTAGAATAGAGTAATTAATTTGAGCTGTTTAATGATCAATTATCTAATTGTTTAATTAAAGCTGTATTTTCAGCATATATATATATCCGCGTATTTTTCTGTATAAACTTGTCTGAAGAAGTGCATGCATTGGCGTGCATGAAAGCGCTAACAAGTAAAAAGATTTCTCTTAGCATCGACTTGGCATTATTTGTTACTATCACTTTGGTTTCTTTTTGGTATACCTACATGACACACCTACTAGACAGGTGGCCCTACTAGTGCGGCGCCCTGGGTAGCCGCAGGATTGGCGTATGCCTACGGCCGGCTATGGGCACATCACAAGGCATACGTCTACATTCGGTGTTTTACGACGTCTAGGTTATAATACCAGAGGGGGGAACCTCATCAGCTATGCTATAGAATGCGGATTTAGATGGATTAGTAGGTGGAGGGTTGGCCACACACCAGGGCTGACCGATGGAACACTGATGAGGCCTCTTTTGAGAAGCAGGTGGAGCAAACCCCCGTAACAGGAATGTAGTTTAGGTACATATGTAGAGTTAACACACATTTGTCCACTCTTTCAGTTCTGTACCGCTGTATTACAGTGGTATGCTATGCATATCTTCCATATACATTGTTAGATCTTTGATTGATGAGTATTCGGCATAGTACAATATGATATAATACATGTGTTAATAGGATGCTTTCTGAGATGTTAACATATGTGTGTGTGGTTAACATTGCGTCTGTGCTTTCTATGCTGTGGTTACATGTTCATTGTTTGCATAGAAAGTAACAAATGGAAGTGTAAGGGGGGATATTTAAAGCCTGGATGCTTCTATGTTATGTGTAAGTCTCACGGAGCTCTGGTGAAAGCGCTTACATGTCTATGAAGTAACCTTTGGATACCATATGTGACCTGTCGTGGACAAAATGTCTACGTTGACTGTTTCATCTACCTATGTGTGACTTGGTTTGTGTGCCATAAGGTGCCAGCGGGTCTTTGATGTTGATTAGGTGTATTCCATGGTCAATTGACATTAATCCTATTAATTCACTGAAGGATGTTCTTCATTGGTGGGAACGCCATAGTTTGACCATCGTATGGCTTTCCTAGCTGACGTTGATATTGTGCCATTGGTATGTGTTCCACAGGTCACCCATTTGTTCTGCGGTATGGAAGCGTGTGATCCCCATTTTGGTGCTGGCAGATTGAGTGCTGTGTACGCCGGTATTCACACAGCGGTCTGGCTTTGTATGGGGAGTGTCTACTGTAGTCCCTATCTGTATTTCCTGTGTTATGCCTCACTGCAGCTGTGTGGTTACACCAGGTTCGCAGTTATGGGTGCCATCTTGGTCCTACGCTTGTCCATCCCTAGCGATTGCCTACTGGACACTGGTATGGAGCAGTACACATTTCACACCTGCATTTAGCATTACCGGTGGATGCTTTGCACAATCAGTGGGGAGTAAGGCACGTGCTACTCCCACATCCCTCCCACGGTGCGGGACAACGTATTATCTGCCAAACAACACCGAGCTCCGTTTCTGCATACCCAGGATCCCATGGCTGCAACCCTCGACGGTACCCATTACACTTCCGGCATGTGTGCGGGAATGGGATGTGGACGCACCTCTATGGACTCTACAATCTGGGAATATCTGTTCATATGTCCTGCATTCCGTGGACAGTTGTCATCAACCCTGAACACGCTGGGGGTGCATATGTCTGGCTGTACCGTAGTCACGGCTGTCAGTTCTTCTGGGTCTCTCGATCGCAGCTGGTTGACATTGCATACGGATGACTCTCTGGGGTCCTACTATGAACACCATTGTGCATATGTACAGTGTAGACCTTGTTGGACTGTGTCCATCTGGCTAGTGGGTTTGACTGCTGCTGTATGTTCCCCAATCGCGGATGTCTGCTTCCTACCCATATTATGTAGTGCTACGTTAACCAGGTTATTCTAAACTGAAACCGGATGGTGTAAATCCAATGATGCAGGCTAACAATTGCTTTAACTAATCCGCAGATATCCCATTGGGACATTCCCGCCTCTGTATTGTCAAATTAACACGAACGAAACATGTAGATCCTATTAATTAATTGAAGGATGTTCTTTATATGTGGGTGCGCCATAGCTTAACCATCCTATAACCTTCCTAGTTTACATTGTTGGTGTGCCATTAGTATGTGTTCCGCAGGTCGCCCATTTGTTCCGCGGTATGGAAGCGAGTGATCCCCATTCTCTTGCTGGCAGATTGAGTGCTGTGTACGCCTGTATTCGCACGGCGGTCTGACTTTGTATGTGTAGTCTCTACTGTAGTCCCTATCTGTATTCCCTGTGTTATGCCTTACTACAGCTGTGTGATTCCACCAGGTTTGCAGGTATGGGTGCCATCTTGGCCGTACGTTTGTCCATCCATGGGAACTGCCTAATGGACACTGTTATAGGGCTGTACACATTTCACAGCTGCATTTAGCATTCTCCGGTGGATGATTTGCATTATTAGTGTGGAGTAATGCATATGCCATACCCACATCCCTCACACGGGGTGGGACAACGGATCATCTGCCAATCAACTCCGACACCCATTTCTGCATACCCACGATCCCATGGCTGCAACCCTCGACAGTACCCATTGCACATCCTCCATGTGTGCAGGAATGGGATGTGGACGCACATCTATGGACTCGACAATCTGGGGATTTCTGTGCATATGTCCTGCATTTCATGGACAGTTGTCATCAACCTTGAACACGCTGGTGGTGCATATATGTAGCTGTGCCGTAGTCACGGCTGTCACTTCATCTGGGTCTCTCGATCACAGCCGGTTGACATTGCGTACGGATAAATTTTTGGGTCCTACAATGGACAACAATGTGCATATGTAAAGTGTAGAACATGTTGGACTGTGTCCATCTGGCCAGTGGTTTTGACCGCTGCTGTATGTTCCCCAATCGCGGATGTGTGTTTGACTACACATATTATGTTGTGCTACGAAACCCATGTTTTACTACGATTAACCCAAATGGTGTTAATGTAATACTGCAGGTTGGCAACTGCTTTAAGTAATCCTCAGAAGGCCCAGTAGGACATATATGCCACTGTATCGTCAATATAACACAGCCAGAACATGTAGACCCTATTGATTCATTGAAGGATGTTCTTTATAAGCGGGAATGCCAGTGTTTAACCATCCTATGACCTTCCTAGTTTACGTTGTTGGTGTGCCATTGGTATGTGTTCCACTGGTCGCCCATTTGTTCCGCAGTATGGCAGCGAGTAATCCCCATGTTGTTGCTGGCAGATTGAGTGCTGTGTACGCCGGTATTCGCACGGTGGTCTGGATTTCTATGGGGAGTGTCTACTGTAGTTGCCATCTGCATTTCCTGTGTTATGCCTTACTGCAGCTGTGTAATTCTACCGGGCTTGCAGGTATGGGTGCCATCCTGGTCGTAGGCTTGTCCATCCATGGGGATTGCCTACTGGACACTGTTATGGCCTGTACACATTCCACACCTGCATTTAGCATTATCCGGTGGATGCTTTGCATTATTAGTGGGGAGTAGGTCATGTGCTACACCCACATCACTCCCACGGGGCGTGACAACAGCTTATCTGCCAAACAACACCGAGCCCCATTTCTGCATACCCAAGATCCCATGGCTGCAACCCTCGACAGTACCCATTACACATCCTTCATGTGTGCGGGACTGGGATGTGGATGCACATGTATGGACACGTCGATCTGGGGATTTCTGTTCATATGTCCTGCATTTCATGGACACCTGTCATCAACCTTAAACACGCTGGTGGTGCATATGTCTAACTGTGCCGTAGTCACGGCTATCGCATCATCTGGTGGTCAGAAACGGCTGGATGGAATTCTGTTAGGAGAAGTTTTTGGGTCCTACAATGGACACCAATGTGCATATGTAAAGTTAGATGTTGCTGGACTGTGTCCTACTGGCCATTGGTTTTGACTGCTGCTGTATGTTCCCCAATCGCGGATGTCTGTTTGACTATCCATTCTACGTGGTGCTACGTAAAGCAGGTGTTTTAGAACTGTGAACAAATGGTGTACATCCAAAGATGCAGGTTAGCAACTGCTTTAAATAAACCTCAGACGTCCCAATAGGACATATCCGTCACTGTATTTTCAACATAACACCACCAGAACATGTTGATCCCCTATGTATTCATTGAAGCATGTTTTCTTTATAGGTGGGAACGCCATAGTTTACATATCCTAGTTGACGTTGTTGGTGTGCCATTAGTATGTGTTCCACAGGTCGCCCATCTGTTCCGCAGTATGGTAGCGAGTACTCCCCATTTTGTTGCTGGCAGATTGAGTGCTGTGTGCGCCGTGTGTTACGGCGGTCCAACTTTGTATGGGGAATGTCAACTGTAGTCCCTATGTGTATTTCCTGTGTTATGCCTTACTGCGGCTGTGTAATTCCACTGGGTTTGCAGTTATGGGTGCCATCTTGGTCGTACGCTTGTCCATCCATGAGGATTGCCTACTGGACACTGGTATAGGGCTGTACACATTTCACACCTGCATTTAGCATTCTCCAGTGGATGCTTTGCATTATTAGTGGGGAGTAAGGCAGGTGCTACGCCCACATCCCTCCCACGGGGCGGGACAATGGATTATCTGCCAAACAACACAGAGCCCTGTTTCTACATACCTAGGATCCCTTGGCTGCAACAGTCGACAGTACCCATTACACATCCTTCATGTGTGCGGGACTGGGATGTGGACGCACTTCTATGGACTCGGAACTCTGGGGATTTCTGTGCATATGTGCTGCATTTCATGGACAGTTGTCATCAACATTGAACACGCTGGTGGTGCATATGTCTAGCTGTGCCATGGTCACGACTGTTGCTTCTCCTGGTTGGACGATGAAGGCTGGCAGGTATTCCATACGGGACAATTTTTGGGTCCTACAATGGACACCAATGTGCATATGTAAAGTGTAGAGCTTGTCGGACTGTGTCCATGTGGCCAGTGGTTTTGACTGCTGCTGTGTGTTCACCAATCGCGGATGTCTGCTTGACTACCCATAGTGTGTAGTGCTACGGAAACCATGTTTTCCAAAACCGGAACCAAATGGTGTACATCCAATGATGCAGGTTAACAACCGCTTTAATTAATCCCCAGAGGTCCCAGTAGGGAAGTATCGCCACTTTATTGTCAGAATGACACCACCATACCAGGTAAGTCACGGGCACTTTGGCCCAGTCTTACCGGCCATTTGCAAGTGTAATTAGCAGACACGTGTCAATACATGTATAATAATACATATTGTAATACCGACGTTAATCTATGTTATTTGGACAATGGCTTCTGCTATTGACATACGTTGCTGTGGGTGTTGCCGGTTACCATACACATGGCTTTCTCAAAGGCCGAATTCACAATTCCGAACACTACTGTGGTCTCCTTTAAGGACCCTGAGCCAGTGGTCAACAGTACTCAAGCCACTGCTTCACTTACATATGCCTTCTACCGGTACCTACAGGACTGCATGGATCAGGCATTCCCTTACCCAACTGTGGTTCATTGTACCAATGCCAAGCATCCAGTGTGGTGTACCCCAGCCATACACAAGCTGTACAATGAGAGGAGGTGGCTACTACAAGGCAGAGCAGACACCTTGTGAGGTATGACACCCTTGCTCATTATATGTGAAGAGCTACAGGCTGTCATGACATGGTCCGGGGCAGGTTCCACAGATATATCTCCATGGACTCGGCAGACAATCATACAGCCTTCATTTGCTATGCTGGACACCTGGGAGGTAACTCACACATATGCTCTGACTGGGTTCACAATGATGTGGAGTTTACTGAACATACACACATTGCCAACATACGGGCTGACAGGTTTGGTGAAGACATCTCCACCCCCTCCCCCCCACATGGAGAGATGTCTGTACCAGCGGTTTGTGGTCCCCGAATGTTCTGTAACGCACGGATGGGACATGCTCTCTCCAGGGTAGTGAACACAGCATCCATGGGACCAGCTGGTGTCCCGACTGTGTACTCCGTGATCTCATTGAGGAATTAGACCCACAGTTAGGACAGCTGTTTATTCTTAGCCTCACCTCGGGTAACGTACCCAAGTTGTGTCGCACGGCGACTGTAGTCCCACTTCACAGGGCCAGTGCCTCCACTGACCCTGGTTATTACTGTCCCATTACCATGAGAAGACTTATCTGCAAAGACATGGGGAGGGATCATACTGCGGCCGTAGATGTCGACATAGGGGACCTGCGTACTTTGCATCCAACCCAGTTTGGCTTGGTCAGGGGCGGTTCATGCATTTAAATCCTGGTTGACGTTTTAGGGACAGTCACCGAGGCCATTGATGGGGGTCTTGCAGTCCATACAGCCTACCTCGACCTGGCAAAGGCCTTCAACACAATACCCCCCTCGGGTATCATTGATAAACCCATTGGCTTGGATGTGAACACGTACATCGCAGGATGGGTTGCAAACTGGCTAGGTGACACGACCCACGCGGTCATAGTTGCTGGCAGCATGTCGAACTTACTGCCTGCCACAGGCGGTGTCCCACGGGGCTCTGCCCTGGGTCCACTCTTTTTCTACATCTACATTTCCACAGTACAAGCACACACAGGGGTGTTATGGCTGACATTGTTTGTAGATGACTGCAAACCGGGTGCCATACTGGGACGGACATCTGACACAGATATCCTTCAAAGGGGCCTCCCAGATATGTATATCTGCTGTGAGGGACATGGCCTACAGCTAAATGCCAGGTAATGCATAGTCATACCCGTCGGGAAGAACGAGGTCACCCCTGTCCGGCATATGGGTGGCAGTCCACTGAGCATGGGGGTAATTACCAGGGATCTGGGGACCCAGGTTGTCGGTCACCATTCGTTCGACACACACGTTGCTATCGTGGTTCGGTAGAAATTCTACATTGCCCACCTGATCGTGCAGGGATTCACATCTAGATCAGGGTAGGTCATCGTCTCCTTGTACTCATTACATGTTACACCTATGATTGAGTACATTGCCCCATTCGGAGGGTATCTGACCCGACACCTACAGCAGCTGGGAAGGCCCCATAGGTTAATCATCAGACAGATGCAGGGTGTCAGGGATTTGTGTTATGCTGCCCCACTGTTAGGACTCCTGCTCCATTCAGTCACATACCTCTTGTTCGGTGTTGACCTGTGCCTGACATATGAGGCCATGTCGACCCATATTTGATGACTATGCTTCACCTACTGGATCTACATCCCTCGGAACCACAAGGGCAGGTGACGTGAACCTTGACACGGTCATTAATAGGATGTGTTGGAGTGACACATACGTCACCCAGACACTCACTATGCTGTGGATCTACATCACAGTACATGTGAGGCAGAGAACCTTGCTAGCCTTGTTCGAGGGGCATCTTGTCCATTGGATGGGGGATTGCAGATATACCCCAGGGATTACATCATTGTCACTGCTTGACAGAGGTACAGCAATATAATAGGCATTTTATCTCCGGACCGGAGGGTTGGCAAAGGAATCCTAACTATGGCCTAGGGTTATGGCTGACCTTGGGTAGATAGCCTACTCTGTACCTATGGACCTATGAACCTATGTTCATAGTTTGTCCCATTCACACTTGTCTATCCACTATCCTCTTTCTCATGTGTATATTTCTGTGGCACGTGATTGACCTCTGTATTACCTGCAGGTATGCTGTCTACAGTGCACATACGTCACGGTTGATTACAGTGTATCTGTGTCCCTACCTCTGTGATACTGAGGACTACCACACATCCTTCACAGCATTACATGCATATGTCCATTCTATTATTCTTTGGCCTATGGGGGGGTGTTAAGGCAACGGTCACACGTGTACCTGTTTGTGCGCGCGTCATGGTGGTCTTTGACCAGCCTCCGTTGCGATCGTGGGATGGACGGTAGTGTTGGTGTGTGTTTGGCATGTGTTTTCACTGCCGGTACATCTGTGGGAGGTGGGGTTGGCACATGTTCCTCTTTGCAGGGGCCCCATCCTGGAGTTTTGTGTCATGCATCTACACTTGGCACGTGCCATATGTCCTGTGCTATTCCCACAGTCGTGTATGCCTTCATGCATTACTACTGCGTGTTACTGGCTGTTTGTATGTGGTACACATGGCTATTATGGTGGTTGGCTTGGCCTATTCCCATGCTATGACATACCCATCCATCCGGGCATATGCATGTTATTCCGTCCTTTGCGTTGGCCGTGGGTGTTTGGCCGTCCGGCAACGCTACTCTCAACATGTGATGTCCCACCTTCCCCTTCTGTGCCTGTGGCACCCTGTTAGGGCGTCCTGTTTGGTAGGCAGATGTTCCGCTATATGTGTTGTGTTTGACATGTCTGCATAGCTAATCATTGGTACGGTGGTTGAACATACCGCCTTGTTCAGATGTGTACAGTTATGTGCACTGTGGCGTGTGCACGCCTATGGGGTTTGGACAGGTCCATACCACATGCGGGATGTACACATTCTGCCGACACATTCACATGCAGCCATTTGCATATCTGTACCTGAGGTGGGTTGTTAACATGTGGGGTACATATTTGCCCACGTGGCACTGCCTAAGACAATACTTCTTACCACATTTCAGGTATGCCCATTGTGTGTAGGTGTGTAGCTGCGCAAGGCTGCTAGCTGGGTCGGGTGCACGGTCGTACATGGGTGTGGGATACATGCTATGATGGGGCTATTGTGTATTACATTTGCATGCATGGGTTCTGCTTTTGGATATTACGCTTAGACATATGCCGTCCTATGTGTATGCGACGAGCACGTTGCTGGGTGTGGTACATGTTGCTATGCACATGTTTGCCTGTGTTTAGGGTATCTTGTTTCCTTCTTGTTGTTATATCGACACGACTACCTGGCTATGTACTCTCACTACTGCTGGTGACCATGCCCATGTCGCTACTTCTATGTCGGTGCGGCGCACTGACATGCTGCGGTACACCTTCACTGGGTATGCCCACTGACAGTGCATTGCGGGACGGACACGGTATTACGCGTATCCTTTGTTCCTTGGACAAGTACACTTAGGGCTTCGTGGGTTGATGTTTGGTTCTCCGTTTTGTTGGGACGGGTACTATGTTGCATAGTCTGCGTACGTTTCATTCTCCATGGGCCCTGGCTGGTGCTGTTACTATTACGGGCGGCCTGTGGAAGTCAGCACTTTAGGTTGCTCATCGCCTGCCGGCTTGGCCACACCTCCGGACGCATCCTACTTGGGCTCGCTCACGTGCCCTACGCACGTGTCTGTGGTTGCGGCGCGCACTCATTACTATGCATATGGCGCTGCTACGCCGACTATTCACTGCACCGCCGGCGCAAGCCTTACACCGGCCTTGCACCGAGCTTCATGAATCCCGGGGCTTGTCTATCATTGGGATCCATTTTTCTACTCTTCAGAGATCTCTTCCTCAGAATCAATGAGGAGGCAGAAAGATGTGGTTTTGTAAGTTCCTAAGGTCATTTGCAAGACTCATGAGGGAATGTTTCCTTCCGAGGCAGAGATGAGAACTCTAACAGAAGATGCCACCCTCATAGCAAAGGTGGTCTGCAGAACAGGGTTTCTGGGATTCCTTCTTGAAAGGTTGCCTGGGTGTTGTTCTCTGGAGGCAGTTGGGGGGAGGGGGACTTGTCTCTGCACCACAAAGCCTTGGCATCCATCACAAAAGATACTTGGATGCAGAGGATCATATCCAGATGTTATTTTGTATCCATTTTCTTCCAAATTCCTCCTACAATAATCCAAAGAATCATAATGCCCCAGGCAATCAGAGGAATGCACCAGCCACTAGAAAGTCATCCAGAAGGTTTCCCCAGACCAGACAGGATCTGGAACCTACTCAAAATTCTTTTTAGTGCCAAAGAAGACAGAGGACGTGAGACTCCTTCTGGATCTCAGCAAACTAAACCAATAGATAAAATATTCAAGGTTTTGGATGGTCATGGTTTATAGTCCATTTTCCTCTACTGTGAAAGGATGATTGGATGTGTTCAGTAGATCTAGAGAATGTGTACTATCACATCAAAATGAACAGACACCAGATATCTGCACTTCTGGCTGGGAGCCAGTCATTACTTGTTCAGAGCAGTACCCTTTGGCCTCACCACAGCCCCCATAGTGTTCAACAAATGTATGGTATTGGTAGCAGCTCACCTATGACTGCTTGGATTCAGAGTGTTTCTGTATATAGATGACTGGTTCCTGTCTGCCCCAACCAGACATCTACTTTTAAAAGCAAGGGGCTACTTGCTGCAATTATCTCTCCATTTAGGCATCACAGTCAACTACAGTAAGTCACAGTTCACATCTATGCAGAATCTAGAGTTCATAAGGGCTCTTCTTGACACAGTCAATCAGATAGCATCACTTCCTGCAACAAGAGCACAAACCCTCAAATCCCAGGTCATGGAAGTGATGTTCCATTCTTCTCCTACAGCACAACTAGTCTTGCAAGCCTTATGGTCCATGGCAGTAGCAATTACTCTATCTACTTTAGCCAGATTTCATATGTGGATTCTGCAGTGGACTCTGTCATAGGTTCATAGGTTCATAGGTAGGTACTAGGCTATCGGCCCTAGGGCCCATACAATCCTAGCCAAAAAATGTACCCTGGCTTTCGCCACCCAAGAAAATTATTTTCCTGTGCCCCTGTTGAGCAGAGCCACAGAAGTGATCCCTGTGGTAAATTTCCCATTTCCCATCCAATCATCAAGATTTTTCTTGAAGAGTGCTAATGAGGAGCTCTGTTTGACATAGATAGGTAGTCTGTTCCAGAGTATGGGAAGTATCTGGGACAGGAATCTATCCCTCCAGCATGTTCTGTTTATTGTGATGACAAGATTAAGGTCCCTAGAGCGTGTAGCTCGGAGGGATTGGGATTTCTTTAAGTGGAGCATGTCCAACAGCTCTGGGTTTGACATAGCTTTGTATGTTAGGCAGAGATCGCCCCTGAGTAGGTGATATGCAATGGAGTAAAGCTGTAGTTTTTTGAGACGGTCTGCATAGGGCATCTGTTTGAGGCCAGTAATCTTCTTTGTGAGGTATTTCTGTGGTCTTTCCAGTTGTTGTAGATGTCTTGTGAGGTACATACCAAAAGGGGCATTGTACTCTATAATGGGTCTAATGAGTGATGAGTAGAGGGGAACAATGACCTCTTTTTTTCTGGATGAGAATCCTTTTGTGATGAGATGAGCCACGTAGAAGGATTTCCTGACTACTGTGGCGATGTAATTATCAAAGGAGAGACTACTGTCCACCTGTGTCCCAAGGTCTCTTATCACATTTTCAGCATTAAGTAGACTACCAGCTATGTGGTAGTTCATAGGTACAGAGTTTTTACCAAAGGGGATGACAATACACTTTTTGGCATTGAGCTTCAGTACAGTGGTCTACTCCCCATCAGCCTGTGTATGCACCAGTCTGGATTTCACAAGTTTGCGAGAAATATCTTCTTTCATGGATCCACTCAGATGAAGTTTCTCAAGGCCATCCATATGTTCTAATGCTGCCAGCAGCCATGGTGACCATGGATATCAGCCATGTGGGGTGGTGGGACATTACTTGTGAAGGACAGTCCAAGGTACATGGTCCCCACAACAGGCCAATGCACAAATCAATGTCCTGGAAATGGGAGCAGTTCTCCTAGCATTGAAAGCCTTTCAAGATGCTCTACCCTCTGGGATGACTGGGTTTCAAATGGACAATATGTCTGTAGTCTGGCACATCAACAAAGAATGGGGAACAAGATCTTATCAGCTATGTTGAGAGGCAATGAGAGTGTAGCAATAGGCGATCTCTTCTGCCTACTTTCTCATAGCAATGTGCATACCAGGGAAAGCCAATGTGCTTGCAGAAAAAGTAATCAGGTCCATTGTGATGCCTCACAAGTGGTGTCTCAATGTCAAAGTGGTGGAGAGAATTTTCCATCGATGGGGCCAGCCAAGCTGTGACCTTTTTGGTTCTCCCATCAACACCAAGTGTAGCAGGTTCTTTACCCCGGTTCCCCCTTTGGGGGAGTCAGTGAGAAATGCTCTAGTTCATGATTGGCCTTCCAGTCTCCTTTATGCTTATCTCTAATCACCAAATTCATACAGAAAGCATACATATCATCAGTGAACCTTTTTAACCTTGTCAATTTTTTGTTTCCCTTCCTGTGGCCTTATCATCTGCATCTGCCCTGGATACTGGACCCCAGACCAGACCTCCTGTCTCATCTGATGGGCATGACTCATTCAGCAATAACAAGCCTCGAGCTGACTATATGGTTTCTCCAGTTTAACTGATGGCTAGACAATCCAGCCTTTCCTTCCCAGTCCAACACAGAAAAATCTACAAAAGTAAATGGAAGAGATTTTTAATTTGGGCCTTTAAGAGAGATTTGGACTCCTTTTCTACCCCTATACCTGCAGTTCTTGAATTTTTAACTTCAATTTTTTGCTTTTCTACTATTAAAGTGTAGTTGGCTGACATTTCAAACTTCCATCCATGTGAAAATCCTTCTTCCTTGGCTTCTTCTAGGTTGTGTAAGGCCTTTCTGAAAGGTACTTTCTTACTCATGGTCCCCAGTCAAGGACTCTACTCCTCCATTGGATTTAATTATCTTGCTTCAAGCTCTTACTCAAAGCCCCTTTGAACCTTCAGTCAGGATAGACCTGAAAGTTTTGTCCTAGAAAACCTTTTCTAGTTGCTGTTATATCAGCCAGACAAGTATCTAAACTCCAGGCTCTTTTCTCCAAATCTCCCTACCTGTTTTTTTTTTTTTTTCATAAGGATAGAGCTTCCTTACATACCAGTCCATTCTTTTTGCCAAAGGTGACTTTTAAGTCTAACATTAATCAAGTCATTAACTTTCCAGTTTTCTTTCTGAATAAATGGTTTCTAATAAAGGTGAATACATAGTCCATATTTTGGATGTACTCAGGCAACTTTGATTTTTGTCTACATCTGACCAAAGATTTCAGGAAAACTAACCAATTGTTTGTATCCTTTTCATGGAACAGATTGGGCATGACAGTTTCCAAAGTGACCTTAGCCAGATGATTAACTGATTGCATATCCTTTGTCTATAGACTGAGAGGATTGTCTTTGCCTAAGCCCCCTAGAGCACATTCCACAAGGTCTATGGCTGTTTCTTTAACCTTTTGGTCAAGCACATCATTTGATGACATTTGTGCTGCTGCCACTTGGTCCTATTCTCATACTGTTATTGTTCATTACAAGTTGTATTTGGTTTCTAGGAACAAATCTGACTTTGTTACCACAGTACTCTGAAATATCCTTCCATGAGGACCATCCAAGGTTCATCTAGTTGGGGACTCTGTCGCATCAGTTGAGGAATGAATGAAAATGACAGTAGCAGATAGAAACGTTATGTACTCACCATAATGATGCATCAGTGTTGTCCATTTTCATTCTTCCTCAACTTCCTGCCCTCCTAACCACCTTGATATAAGAAACACTACTTTGGGAACTAGTGTTCCTTGTTTAAGCTCCACTTTTATCTCTATTACTGTATCTCTGCTTTATAGACTCCTTATAGTATCAGCCATGTATTACTGGGCCAGCAAACTCGATCTGAGGTATTTTAGGTTAGTGGGGCAGTATGGATAAAGGGAGGAGATCGAGAGTTGGATCCGTGATTCTGGAAAAAGTGGCTGAGCTGGATCCAAAGATCCATCAGCTGAGGAAGAATAAAAATAGACAACACATATGCATAGTTATGGTGAGTTCATAACTTTTGCTTTTAGGATTATCTTCTTAGTGGTGGATGTGAAGATTTGAGAGTACTGAAACAAGCAAGCCAGGCAGTGGACTTTTTTATGTTCTTGTTGGGGTATGAGTCTGAAAAATTTGTATTCAAGTGCATAAAAAAGAAGTGTTGAAACAAATCATAATTTTTATCCTAGGTTATATTTGGATGCAAATTTAGCATCAGTTTGCCTTTGCTGATTGTTGCTCTTCCTGCTTCTTTACATTGATAATATATTTTTTGTCTCCTCACCACAGCTGTCACTTCATTGTACCAGCCCAGCACCCCAGTACCCATCCTTGCTGGATCTACTGCTGTATCCTTGCTGGATCTACCAGCTGCTTACCCCCTTCCTTAAATTTAATCCAGTATTTCTGGGGCCAGTTGCAGAACTAGGTATCTGGAGGCTCAGCATGTCTGTGCATCCATATGGCGGGTCCACTAATGACCTACCCATTTCTTCCTCCATTTGCAAACCTAATAGTATACCTATGGGCTGGGTGTACAGTGGAGACATGTGAAGTACTGTCCCTCCTCTATAGCACCTCAGCCATGTCTCCACCTTATACTGTTCTGTAGGCATGCCTACTAGTGTATCTTCCTCAACATCCACCAAGTATAGACACAGTAGCAACTCATAAGTTCATCCATCCACCCCAGGATGGTTACGTTCATCCCTCCCAGCCACCTGAGATGCTAATCTAACTTGGGTCATCTGGGTCATGGTAACAGAAACAAGAGAGAAACAGATGTGGTGAAACCAATCCCTGAGAAGCCTGATATGATCTTAGCACCCCCTAAAGATTCACCACATTGGAAAAAGGGGCTGACAACTGATGCCATCATGATAGCAACAGCCACCAAACAGATATTTATGGACATATTTCCTTGGTTCATCCCCTGAACAGGGAGTCGAGGGCTTTGGAACATTTAAGAAAGCACACCTATGACTCATCAACATTTGCGCTGCATACTCTAAACTATTTAGCTTATTTGACAAGACTTCAGTGGGACCTAGAGTTGGAAGTGTCAAATGTAGTGGGCAAAGCAGGCCCCAGAGATGCAGAAGACTCTTAAGGCACAGTAGTCTACCATGCAATCTATTACTATTGTGTCTATGTGTCTGCTCTCCAATGCAGCCAGTGCCATGTCTCATGCAGTGGGCACTAGCATTGCTATGCGCAAACACAGCTGGATGCAGTCATACAATTTTGTGGACTGCTTTAAGGTATCCTATATCAATGTCCCATTCAGTGGTTCTTCCCTTTCTGACCCAAAGGTCAAGGACACCTTAACTTGGACTTAGCAGGATGGAAAGTTACTGTCTGTTGTTAGAGCTTGCTTTGCTATACCCCCCCAACAGTTCTTCTTCAGGATTAAGAAAGGGGAAGAGCATCTCTTTTTTCACAAGTCACAGCAGACTTTTCAAAATGCTCATGGTGAAGGTTCCCCCTTGCTGCAAGAGGGCAACCAGAATGGACACTTCCCATATTGCAGAGACAGTCTGCAGAGCCAAGGCTTCCATGCAATTTTTTCCATGAGGTATTTTCAGTGTACCTGAAGAATTGCCTCTCTGGAGGCAGCTGAAGGTCACTTGGCTCTCCACCCAAAAGCTTGGGAGACCATCACCTCAGATGCATGGGTGTTGACAGCTGTATCCAGAGGTTAGAAAATTCCATTTTTGTTTGCCCTAACAGAAATAAGAAAATTACTCCCAGACATTCCACACTTTCAGAGGGAAGATGTAGCAGCTGAGATTCAAAACCTGCTGGAAAAACAAGTCATCAAAGAGGTTCCAGCAGAGCAGTGAAGAACAAGAACCTAAGACCAGTTTTGGATTTGAGCATGTTGAACCATTATGTTGAATAGACCAAGTTCACATTACAGTCCATTCTATCTCTGTTGAGGAAGAATGACCAATGTGCTCAATATATCTCAAAGATGCCTGCCATCATGTAAAGACTGTGAGGCACTCCAGTAGATTTCTGTGCTTTTGGGTTGGAGCCAATTATTATCATCTGCAAGCACTGATCTTTGGGCTCACCACAGCCCCCTTTGTGTTCATGAAATGCATGGCTGTCATGGCAGCTTGGTGTAGGTTGCAGGGGTTTCAAGTTTTTCCATACCTAGATGATTGCCTCCTTACCAACTCCATGAGAGTGTTGTTAGTCAAAGCTTGGGACTCCAGTTGTGTCAGTCCTTAGGCATCACGGTGAACTAGGAGAAGTCTTGTTTATGGTCCATTCAAGTATTGGAGTTCACAGGCTGCAATTTTGATACCATTTTTTACATGACCAAACTTCCAGTTCACAGATTAAGGTCTCTTTGAGCACAAATGTCTCATCTGCTTCTATCACACAAACCCCAGGCCTTTATGATTCTGAGGCTCCAGGGACATGTGGCAGCAATAATTTGTCTGGCACACTTGGCGATGTTTGCTATGCAGCTTCTGCAGTGGACATCAGCAACTCAATAGTCATACCTAACATATACCATGAATTTCCCAGTCATCATAACAGATATTTGCTGGGTGCAGGTGAGATGGTGGTTGGAATCACCTCTTGTTGCTCCCAGGCATCCCTTTGTTCTTTCCCAACCTCAGACCATGGTGACTACACATGCCTCTTTTCTGGAGTGGGTTGGGCATTATGAAGTGAAGACAGTTGAGGGAATGTGGTCATCCTCCAAGGTCAATTTCCCCATCAATGTCTAGGATATGAGAAAGGTTTTCCTAGTGTTGCATGCACTTCTCCAAGGCCAATTACAAAGTCCTATGTGACGGCATAAATAGCTTCATAGCCCCTCCCTCCACTAATGGAGGAGACACCTATGCTGAGTAATACACCAGTGCTTTATACAATCACCTCTATAGTTGCATTGACTCTGCTGCATATGATAGAACCAAAGCAAGATCTTCAAGGAAAAACAAACCTGCCTTTGTGGACAACTGTCATTAATTGGCTATACAATAGGAGAAAGGAACTGCTGTCTAAGAGTAGGAAGGAATGGTCTCAAAACAGGAAACACTCCCTCCTCAACTTAAGCAAGCAAATACAACTAATAGTAAAGTCCTCCAAAGCTAACCACAAATCCAGATTAGCTTCCCTAACCAAGGATAACCACAAAGTGTTGTTTAGTTGCATCCATAACCTCAAAGGTAAGGCCCAGATCTGCACTGAACTCATAGTCAATGGTACTACATATACAGAACCTGTGCATATAGCAAACCTGCTGGCTGACAGGTTCAGTGGAACCTTCACTCCCCTGTCCTCACCACATATACCCCAAAGTATCCCTAACTTCAGTCCCCCGCCTAGTCTCTCCGAGAAGTAGGTCTTAAATGCTCTCTCCATGGCCAAAAACAAAGCCTCTATGGGACCAGACAACATCCTGGGCTGTGGTCTACATGGGTTAAAACAGGAATTAGCATCACCATTGTATACTCTCTTCAAGCAGAGCCTAAGCACTGGCTTTATCCCAGTGTAATGGAAAACAGCTATTGTCATCCCTTTGCACAAAGTGGGTGCATCCATGGTCCCCGGGAACTATAGACCCATTAGCCTGACCATCTTTATCTGCAAGGTCATGAAACAAATCATCATGGACCTTATTAATAAAGATATAGGAAACCTCCAAATGCTTGACCCCACCCAATTTGGCTTTATCAAGGGGAGATCATGCCTGTCAAACTTGGTGGACTTCTTTGAGACAGTCATCAAAACTCTAGATGAGAGCAAATCTGTGCATACAGCATACCTAGACTTAGCCAAGGCCTTTGACACAATTTCCCACTCAGGCATCATTGATAAAATCAGCCAGCTGGGTATCAACTCCTATAGTGTCAGGTGGGTTGCAAAGTGGCTCACTGATAGAACTCATACAGTCAAAATAGGGTACTCCACTTCCTCCAGCAGACTCGTAACCAGTGGTGTTCCACATGGATCAGTTCTTGGACCCCTACTTTTTGGAATCTATTTCTCTGAAGTACAGGCTAAAACTAAAGGATTGTGGCTGACAAAGTTTGCTGATGACTGAAAACTGGGAGTGATCACTGAAACCCTTAGTGATGTCAGCATCCTGCAAGGAGGTCTTAAACAGAATAATGACTGGTGCCAAAGTCATGGTCTTAAATTTAATGCAAAAAAAATGCATTATTATCCCCTTCAGCAAGGGCGATATTCCTGCAGAGTACCACATCAGTAGCAATACCTTAAGCACAGTCAGTGGTGAGAGATCTGGGCACACAGGTTGACTGCAACCTTAACTTCGATCACCATGTCTCTGCAGTGGTAAGAAGGGCATTTTATATTGCTCACTTTACTCTGTCATACAGACTGCTCAGAGGCGACCTATGCCTTGCATACAGAGCAATCTCTGCCCCAGCTCTAATGGAAATGCTACACATTTGCAAGCCAAATGGCACATGGGTTACTCGCTCAAACCACCTTAAACTGGTATGTGATATCAACAGAACTTGCTGGAGAGACAGATTTGTCTCACAGAGGTTGCCCCACTTTTGGAACACGCTTCCTATTCATGTTAAACAAAGCCCCTTGTTGGCCTTATTTAAGTGTAATTTGGATGATTGGATGGGTAACTGGAAATTCACCCTGGGGGCTCCACCTGTGTCCCTCTTGGACAGGGGCAATAGGTGCTGATTTTAGTGTCTGCTTGAACCAGACACCCTTAGGACCACGGGTTGAACTTGGGTAGGCTTGTAAGAAACCTCGGGCCATCAGCCTAGTAACCCGCTATGATCTTATGATCCTATGATCATAGGGTCCTATGCCTGTCAGGACCTTCTCCCTAAGGGTGTGATCTCAGTCCAAATGTACTGCATATCTTTGATTTGATACCTGAAGAAGCAGGGGAGAACTCAGTCTTACCCCTTTTGTTAGGAAGCCATGAGGGTATGCAGTATGCAATCTCCTCTCATCAGTTTCTGATCCTAACACACACCCCAGGGAAGTTCAACAACTTGGCAGACAGTTTAAGCAGGAACATCCTCCTTCCTCATGAGTGGTCCCTGAATCTAAAAGTAGCAGCTCAGATTTTATAATGTTAGGGTACCCCTTGCTGTGATCTGTTTGCCATAGCATTCAACAAAAAGTGCACCAGTTTTTTGTCCTGGTTGCCCCCAAGGGACAGTTGCAGAGGGATGTTCTTATGTATGCTTGGCCCCTGGGTCTCTTGTACACCTACCCACTGACTTTTCTCATAGCAAATGTCTTCAGAAAGCAGCCCATTGCACCGCTACTATAATTCTCATTGCCCTTTTCTGGCCCCGACAAGTCTGGTTCCACTTTCTATGGCCTTCTTTCCAACACCCACCCTGGGTGCTCAGTCCCATTTTGGGGTTGATTTCCCATCCTGAGGGATCTCTACATACAAGCTTTATACCCTCAGGCTAACTGGAAGGTTTCTTTAGTTCCAGCGATGGCCAGGAATCCCAACCTCTCTGAAAGCATTTTCAGCATTTTGTTCTGTTTCCAGAAATCTTCTAGATGGAAGATCTATACTAGTAAGTGGAAACACAATGCAGTGTGGGCTTCATCTAAGTCTGGACCCTTTTTCAACATCACATGATGCTGTTCTGGATTTCCATGCTGATCTCTTTCAATGCAGCTTGAGTTATTTTATTAAGGTTCAACTTGCTGCTTTTTCTAATTTTCACTTTGGCAGAGATAACACTGCTGTAGCTGCTTTAAAGATCTCTAAAGATTGAGTGGTACCCTATTGTTGCAATCACCAGTTTGGAATCCTGACCTTCCTTGGGATTTGCCATTGATGTTGCAAGTATTAACTAGCCCTTCTTTAAAATCTAGGCCATGATTCACTTGACACTGCAATCTTGGAACACAATTTTCATGGTTACTTTTACATCAGCAAAACAAGTCTCTGAGCTGCATGCATTATCATATGTCCTTCCTTATTTGATTTTCCATAAGGACAGGGTTGCCCTCAGGACTAATCCCTCCTATTTGTCCAAGGTAGTCTCAAAGTATACTCTGAACCAGCTTTTTCATTTACCTGTCTTCTTCCTGAACCTTAGTAATAAGAGTGAAAGTTTACTGTACAGTCTGGACATTCATAGACAACTGAGATTCTATTTGTACAGGACCAAAGCCTCTAGGAAAAACAGAATGGCTCTTGGTTTCTTTTTCCAGGGCCAGAGTGAGTAGGCCAGTGTCTAAAGCAACCTTACCAAATGAGTTTATGATTGCATTTCCTTTGTGTATAACTTGACAGGAAGGACTTTACCTGCAAAACCCAAAGGCTATTCTTCTATGGCAGTGGAAACCTGTACTGTGTTTTTCTCCAGAGTCTGTATTGATGACATCTGTTACACTGCCACTTGGGCAAGTACTCATAACTTTGTGTCCCATTACAATCTAGATGTACAATCAAGGTCCAGGGGCTCTTTTGGTTCCACCAGTCTGTGAAATGCTCTCTCCTAGGGCAACCCTTGGATATGCGGCTGAGGACTTTGTCTGACAGGTAGAAGCTAGACAAAAAAGACAACATCAGCTACTCCAGGTCAAAATAACTATAGGCAAAACACCCTATCACACCATACCTAGCTACAGGTCCCCAACCATGAACCAGGAGAAACACACTGCCTACTTGGACTTGCTTGATTTGCTCAGTATACAGCCAAACACTTTAATCATGGAAGACTTCAACTACCCATCCATCTGCTGATCGACTTAGACAAGTACAAATACAACTGCATTGACGTTCCTGGACTTTGTTAACTCAAATGCATTGGAATAGTTAGTCTGCACCACAACAAAGGGCTCAAATGTCCTAGACCTAGCACTACCAACATGGAGGGACTAGTGCACTACCTTCAGTGTGCTGCCCTCCATAGTTAAGTCAGACCATAAATCTATCTCATTTGAAGTAAAGATCAGACCTGACACCCACACAGAAGCAAAAATAAATAAATAAATAAATAAATAAATAAATAATAATAATAATAACATTTCTCCAAAGCAAACTATTGCCTCCTAAGCAATGGTACAAATGATTTCAAAGCCCCTGCTAATACAGGTAACAATGACTATGATGCAGCGAAGTACACAAATGCCCAATATAGCTACTTAAGCAAATGTATTGACTTGGCAGTACCTGACAAGTCTAAAACCATGTCATCTTGCACAAACAAGCCACCCTGGTGGATTGCAAGTATTAATAAGTTATATAACAAAAGAAAGAAACTGATATCTAAGAGCAAAAGGAAAGCACTCAGCAAAGGAAGACAATGCTACACAGCCTACACAAGCAAATCAGAAACCTTATAAAGTCCTCCAAAGCAAGTTATGGGACCAGACTGGCATTCCTAGCTAAATACAATCATAAGGCATTCTTTAGCTACATCCGAAACCTCAAAGGGAATACCCAGCTGTGTGTCGAACTTATAGTGGATGACACCACTCACACGGAACCTGAAGAAATTGCCAACCTGTTGGCTGACAGATATGGTAACAATTTCACCCTCCTGTACCCACCAGCCATACCCCATAACATTCCTGACACTTTTCCTCTAACATTTCTCTCCAAAGAACATGTTATTCAAACACTTTCC
>NC_056735.1:1332300712-1332366022 GCF_019279795.1 Protopterus annectens
AGGCTTAGTGGATTTTGTCACATTCAAAACTACATTCAAACCCAAAATGGGTTTAAATTTATCATCCCTACCTTCCCTAACTTCCCTCTCTATAGACTCAATAAGATATTTAGGGTAGCCTCGATCCAAAAAACATATTGTGTAAAATGTTACACTCTTCATCAAAATCACACTCTCTTGATGTCATACAGCCCCCCCTCATGTATTGGCCTTTAACAATACCTTTTTTCTGATGGTAAGGGTGAGCACTATTAAAGGGCAAATACGAATTTGAAAATGTTGCCTTCCTGAAAATCTTTGAATAAAAAGAACCATCCCTTTTGCCTATAGTAATATCCAGATAGTTTAAAAATTCTTTGTCCTCTTTGTAGGTAAATTTAAAAAAATCAGTAGAATCTGAGATGTACTTAAAAAATTCCAAAAATTCGTCCTTCGTACCCACCCATAAAAAGCACATATCATCCAAGAAGTGCTTATAAAATTTTCAATTGTGGGCATAATTTGAATTAATAAGATATTTATCTTCCCAAGCTGTTAAAATTATGTTAACATATGTGGGGGCACATCTTGCTCCCATCCCTACCCCCCTGAATCTGTTTAAAAAACTCCCCCTCATAATGAATACAATTATTATTCAAAACTAAATCCATAAGAACTAGAATCAAATAAAAATCATTCTTATTAAATCTACCATATTTTAACAAGGCTTCTTCAAACCACATCATCCCATCATTGTGTGGTATAGATGCAAAAAGGTCCACTATATCAATAGTAATAAAAATAATATTATCATCATAAAGAACCTGTGTTAATCTATGCAATAAATCCCAAGAGTCTTTTATAGTCCCCTGGCCTCCCATAGATAAGGACTTTAACTTTACATCCAACCATCTAGCCAGTGGAGCAGTAACTGAGCCCTCTGATGCGACAATAGGTCTCAAGGGAGGATTTTCCACATTTTTATGTACTTTTGGTATCCCAAATATATTGGGAACCTTAGGTTTCTCAACATAAAGATATTTAAAAGTTTCAACATCAAATGAACCTTCCAAAAGCAAGTCATTTAAAACCACAAATATTTTCCTGTTACCTATATTAATCTCGTTTATAGAGGCTCAGACATATTTTTCTAAATCCTCTAAAATTTCCATCATCTTAGCTTCATATAATATATTGTCCATAATAACAGAACCCCCACCTTTATCTGGTTTCATAACTCTCACTGTAACATCCTCCCTAATTTCCTTTAATAACATATATTCTTCTTTAGAAAGATTATATAAAATTTTATTCTTTGAGAGTGCAGCTCTAAGTTTACTTTCCATTATGGCCTCAAAATTTCTTAATTGTGGGTGTAGAGGCGGGTTAAACAAACTTTTCCTTCTCAATACTTCACAATTCTTCCCACTACTATTTTGACCCTGAAAGAGTAGTTCTAAATTTTTCTTTCTTAAAAATAACTTAAGATCAATCAACACCTTGCTAATATCTGCCTTGGTGTTAGGTACAAATTTAAGGCCTTTTGATAATAAAGAAAAATGAACTTTGTTTAATTCATAATTACTGTAATTATAAACAGTATAGCCTTGATACTTATTAATACAGCCTTGGGAAAAATAAAATCTGTATTAATACAATTATTCAGCATTTGTTCACCTATCAATTCCACTAAGTGTGGAAGATGTTCCCAGTGCCCCTATATCTGTACCAAGCATACAATTTTTATAGAATGTAGGGACAGATTGATTCAGAGCAAATATTTTGCTAACTGTCATACCTCTGGGATAGTGTATTTAGGTTTGTGTGACCATTGTGATGCATTTTATGTAGGGAAATCGGAAAGAAAGTTAAAGAATAGAATATATGAGCATTATTATGAGATGAGAATAAAATGTACTAATAATGCTTTATTCCGTCACAAAATAACTTGTCAGGAAGCTAAATTTAGCTTCTTTGTGTTGGAAGTAGTGGAAAAAGATGTAAGGGGTGGCCCATGGGCGACCTCGATTGAATATAAGGAGCTTTTGTGGCAGCTTTTCTTGGAGGCGAACAAACCTCCAGGATTAAACGATGCCATCTCTTTAGTGCCTGTGCTTAAGCTGAGATCAGCTAAGCTATATTTTTTTATCTTTTCTTTTCCTTTTATGTAAATTTTTCTTACTGTTTTACTTTAAATGTATTTTAAATGTATTTTAAATGTACTTCAAAATTATGTATTTTAAAATTATGTTATATTTTAGAATTAAGGTAGTTTATTATACTACACATAATATTTGATTGTATTATGAGCACTTGCTCTTTAAATGTAGATGCTTCTCGCTCACCCTTTTATTGATTAATTATTTTAATGAGTATATAAATGGAGTATTTTGTGTAGGTATGCATTTGTCTCCATCTGAAGAAGTTGTTTAAACAAAAAACGCAGTGTTGCTGTAATTGCGTTAGTGGACTGCACAGTCATTTTACTAACTGTTCGTGTTTGTTGGACTGAAGAGTCGGTTTATTAAAGTATTTTTGTGTGGATCTTGGATTTGTGCCTTCTTCAAACTGTTCTACATTTTGGTGTTTGGTGAACATTTGAGCAGCGATTCCTTTTGGTTGTGGTTGTTCTTTAATATGGAATCTGAAGAGGCTACGAATTCCAAGCAAGCCCCCCAGCAGAGGGGCGAGGAAACTGATAAGTTTGACATGCTTTTGAACCAATTATCGCAGCTTATTGAGCTGCTGATGCCTGCAAGCCAGCCCTTACTGACACCAACTCCTGGTGTTCCAGGGAACCAGGAAATGCTTACCAGGTCTAAACATGAGAATGGCGTGAAAGGAGTTTCTTTTGCTACTGCGCATAGCAAGACACTTAAATCTCATGTAAGCGTTAATAATAGTGATGCTAGTTTGGATGTACCATCGCTTTTTAGGTCTGTGAATGCTGTGAGTGCTGGTTCCAACAACAAAGGGACAATTAACAGCAATGGACATATAGAGGCTGGTGAGATTCGTAAAATTGACTTTAAAAGTTTTTTTCAAAAGCAATATTGTTTTAAAGACTTTAAATTGCCCTCATCACATGAGGGTGATTATGAACTGAAATTTGACTATAATATAAAATTGTTAGATGAAATCCTTTTTAAATATAAAAATTATGATATGGAGAATGCATACCTAAGGGAATGTTTACGCTTAAAAATTGTACCTAAAGGCTTGAGGGTGGTTAAGTATCCTAACAAAGTGAAAGAAGGAAGTATTTTTCACCAGGAATTGTTAGAAATTTTTGATAATTGTGGGTTTGAAATATTAAAAGCTATTATTAGAGAAAATGAAAGGGAAATGAATATTCTATCCAGTAAAATTGAAAGTATTAATAAAAAATTACAGAAGATTTGTTATTCTCTGTGGAGGAAGGGCAGAAACAGTATTTTGACATGCTGACTAAGATTGATAATAATATAAATAAAGCATATTTTAGGAAAAGTAAGAAATTAGATAGAGATATCAAAGAATATAAAAATAAAGTGTGTTACTCCAAACCAAGATACTATTCGTATAAAAACCAGGATGGTTTTGGTACGGATAGGAGAGAGGATGCACATTTTGGGTTGCATGGAGAAGATGAGGTAGGTGACTTAAACAATTTGGATGAATATCCCTCTTTAAGGAGGTCAGAGAGAATAAATAATTATCAGAAAAAAACTATCAGTATAGGGGGGTACAGAGGGGCAAGGGGCAATCAAAGCAACAACTACAAATACAACAGCAGCAGCAATGGGAGATTCAAACAGTGGAATTGATAGGTGAACAAATGCTGAATAATTGTATTAATACAGATTTTATTTTTTCCCAAGGCTGTATTAATAAGTTTCAAGGCTATACTATTTATAATTAAAGTCATTATGAATTAAACAAAGTTCATTTTTCTTTATTATCAAAAGGCCTTAAATTTGTACCTAATACCAAGGCAGATATTAGCAATGTGTTGATTGATCTTAAGTTATTTTTAAGAAAGAAAAATTTAGAACTCCTCTTTCAGGGTCAAAATAGTAGTGGGAAGAATTGTGAAGTATTGAGAAGGAAAAGTTTGTTTAACCCGCCTCTACACCCACAATTAAGAAATTTTGAGGCCATAATGGAAAGTAAACTTAGAGCTGAACTCTCAAAGAATAAAATTTTATATAATCTTTCTAAAGAAGAATATATGTTATTAAAGGAAATTAGGGAGGATGTTACAGTGAGAGTTATGAAACCAGATAAAGGTGGGGGTTCTGTTATTATGGACAATATATTATATGAAGCTAAGATGATGGAAATTTTAGGGGATTTAGAAAAATATGTCGGAGCCTCTATAAATGAGACTAATATAGGTAACTGGAAAATATTTGTGGTTTTGAATGACTTGCTTTTGGAAGGTTCAATGGATGTTGAAACTTTTAAATATCTTTATGTTGAGAAACCTAAGGTTCCCAATATATTTGGGATACCAAAAGTACATAAAGATGTGGAAAATCCTCCCTTGAGACCTACTGTCACATCAGAGGGCTCAGTTACTGCTCCGCTGGCTAGATGGTTGGATGTAAAGTTAAAGTCCTTATCTATGGGAGGCCAGGGGACTGTAAAAGACTCTTGGGATTTATTGCGTAGCTTAACACAGATTCTTTATGATGATAATATTATTTTATTACTATTGATATAGTGGACCTTTTTTCATCTATACCACACAATGATGGGATGATGTGGTTTGAAGAAGCCTTGTTAAAATATGGTAGATTTAGTAAGAATGATTTTTATTTGATTCTAGTTCTTATGGATTTAGTTTTGAATAATAATTTTATTCATTATGAGGGAGAATTTTTTAAACAGATTCAGGGGGTAGGGATGGGAGCAAGATGTGCCCCCACATATGTTAACATAATTTTAACAGCTTGGGAAGATAAATATATTATTAATTAAAATTATGCCCACAATTGGAAATTTTATAAGCGCTTCTTGGATGATATGTGCTTTTTATGGGTGGGTACGAAGGACAAATTTTTGGAATTTTTTAAGTACATCTCAGATTCTACTGATTTTTTAAAATTTACCTACAAAGAGGACAGAGAATTTTTAAACTATTTGGATATTACTATAGGCAAAGGGGATGGTTCTTTTTATTCAAAGATTTTCAGGAAGGCAACATTTTCAAATTCGTATTTGCCCTTTAATAGTGCTCACCCTTACCATCAGAAAAAAGGTATTGTTAAAGGCCAATACATGAGGGGGAGCTGTATGACATCAAGAGAGTGTGATTTTGATGAAGAGTGTAACATTTTACACAATATGTTTTTGGATCGAGGCTACCCTAAAGATCTTATTGAGTCTATAAAGAGGGAAGTTAGGGAAGGTAGGGATGATAAATTTAAACCCATTTTGGGTTTGAATGTAGTTTTGAATGTGACAAAATCAACTAAGCCTAGTAGTGATGGTACAGGGAATTTAGTAGTGGACTACAATGGTAGTGCACCCAGAATTAGGAAGATTCTGGAGGAAGAATGGTATAGGTTTGGTCAGATTTCAGCCTTGAAATGTATTTTTGATGAGCCTTTGAAGTGTACATATAGAAGGGGCAAAAGTTTAAAGACTATTCTAGAGTGTAAATATGATATGAAAAAAGTAAAGGAAGGTAAACTGGGAACCTTTAAGTGTGGAAGATGTTCCCAATGCCCCTATATCTGTACCAAACATACAATTTTTATAGAGAGTAGGGACAGATTGATTCAGAGCAAATATTTTGCTAACTGAAATACCTCTGGGATAGTGTATTTCGGTTTGTGTGACCATTGTGATGCATTTTATGTAGGGAAATCGGAAAGAAAGTTAAAGAATAGAATATATGAGCATTATTATGAGATGAGAATAAAATGTACTAATAATGCTTTATTCCATCACAAACTAACTTGTCAGGAAGCTAAATTTAGCTTCTTTGTGTTGGAAGTAGTGGAAAAAGATGTAAGGGGTGGCCCATGGGAGACCTCTATTGAATATAAGGAGCTTTTGTGGCAGCTTTTCTTGGAGGCGAACAAACCTCCAGGATTAAACGATGCCATCTCTTTGGTACCTGTGCTTAAGCTGAGATCAGCTAAGCTATAATTTTTTATCTTTTCTTTTCCTTTTATGTAAATTTTTCTTACTGTTTTACTTTAAATGTATTTTAAATGTATTTTAAATGTACTTCAAAATTATGTATTTTAAAATTATGTTATATTTTAGAATTAAGGTAGTTTATTATACTACACATTATATTTGATTGTATTATGAGCACTAGCTCTTTAAATGTAGATGCTTCTAGCTCACCCTTTTATTGATTAATTAATTGTTTAATTATTCTAATGAGTATATAAATGGAGTGTTTTGTGTAGGTATGCATTTGTCTCCATCTGAAGAAGTTGTTTAAACGAAAACGTAGTGTTGCTGTAATTGCGTTAGTGGACTGCACAGTCATTTTACTAACTGTTCATGTTTGTTGGACTGAAGAGTCGGTTTATTAAAGTATTTTTGTGTGGATCTTGGATTTGTGCCTTCTTCAAACTGTTCTATGTTTTGGTATATTTTTTATCAATCTTTGTTAGGTATTACTACTACTATTGCTATCATTAAAAGCGCTCACATTTCTAATTTTATAAAGAGCATTGTGATAATTAGGGTTAACATTTCAAAAGTAATTGATGTATAATCAAATCAAGGGATGCTCTGTCAAAATACTGGATAAATGTTTAATTAAGCTCCTACTTTCACCATTCACATTTTCACACTGTTAGTTATTGTAAATGGATAGTTTCCAATACTGACAATATCAGGTTTAACTCAAAAAGTAACCGACTGATAAACATATGAAGCTGCAAATAATGCAGATATATAAATAAACATTCCTGGATATCATTAGGGTTAAATTATAATATATTTTATTGCAAAGGTAATTTTAATTATTGCATAAAATATGTTTTGTATGTAGCCACATGTGCTTCTCCCCTGGAAAATGTGTTAAGAACTAGAATATATAAACATGCATAAGTTATACGCAGGAAAGATACTATGACTGCACTAGCAAGGCATTCCATATTATGTTCTGATTTTAATAAGTGTATCCCCGGGATTCATGAACCTTGCGCCAGGCGCACGCATAGCGTAGGCGCCACAACGCCAGACATGGCCGCCGAGCGATTCAGGTACGATCCAATTCCACGTGCACCACCGGCGTATGCCTGAGTTGCGCCGCCTCCGGCGTAGGTATGTTAAACACCCCATGTGCGGTGTTGCACCATGCAAATGAAGGCATGTAGTGATTCACGAAGTGGCGCAGGCGTAGCATAAGGGCACGGCAATGTAAACCAAAAAAAACGGTTTACATATATCCAAACATGACATAGGAGTAACGGAAGGCTGTCATCGTCAGGTGTCATACTGGTGCAACATGCCAATGGCGAAAGACACCGAGAATGTCAAAAGAAAACATGCAGAAAATGTAAATAATGACATAAATGGTATATGCGCAGAAACCACAGCAGAACCCCAGGACATGTCCGCGGAAGGTGCGGAACAATGAAATAATATGACAATGTCATAAAAGAGCAGTATAATACACATCAGCTTCACAGCCACAATACACCATAGTATGCATGGAAAGCCACAACCACAGCCCAAGGGTTGCCAAGGAGTGGCGGCAGTGTCTGGCGCCGTAACCATGTATTACTAGTCAATGCCATGCAAATGAGGCAGATAATACTGAATCGCAAAACCCCGCCGGCGTAAGGCTGGACCAGGCGGCGCAGCGGTAATACATCGAGGAGTGGCCTAGAGGGAATACATGTCAATCACAGAGGGGTGTGCCACTGTAGGAGGAAGCACATTGGAGCCCAGCAAACATGGGCTGTACAATGCACATCACAGCATCAGGACCGCGTGTGAGGAAATAGATGCGCTGAGAGTACACAATGCGGCGCACAGATGCATGTGCACGAGGATGACTCGTTCCCCAACCCAGTCATGTGACGCCGCCCGTCAACAACCACGGATACAGGAAGGTGATGCGGAGAATATGAGGAAATCACGGAAGCAGTGTAATTGGAGTCGTAATGAGCAATCAACACCAATCAACCCACGAAGGGCAATCGGCGGCAGCTGACAACTCTGCATGCAGAATCCTCAAAGCGGGAAAGGGAGGCATATGAATGCAAAGAAAGTAGGGGATGTAGCAGAATTGCAAAGGCGAAGAACCGATACAGCACAGCCAAGTAGAGAGGTAGCATAATGGCGGCAGACAAAATGCATGATATGCCATGTGCCTGCAGGATGCACTCCAGGCAATAGTAGGTGCAGCGTGCAGAAACAGTAAGGTAAGGTGTAAAGCTAAACCAATGCAGGCAAGTGTAATGTAACACCAAAGGCAACAGCGTTGCAGTGCCAACGGTAAAACACGGAAGATAATCCACAGATACGGCCGCACAGACACACCCAATGACATCACCGGGTGTACAGCACAACAGTATAAAGTGTGAATGCACACAACACACAGCGTATTCCCAAACGCTGCACTTTAGGGTGTAAACACACGGGGAACTTTTAAAATGTATATGTTGGGTGCCGCCGTGGGCGTGATGGAGCGGCATGTGTCAGAGAGAGGCAGAGTTGCGGAGGAGGGTGCCGACAACTACCGTAGGCCTCAGAGGAGAAGGAGAGTGTTCAGACCAAGGGTAACCTACCAGGGGCTTCAAGACCTGGAGATAGTAGAGCGTTACAGGGTGGACAGGGACACGTTACAGCAAATAGTGGAGCTGTGCCGGCCACGCCTGAGAACAAGAGACAACAGAGGGAGCCCATCCCAGTGGACACAAAGGTATGTGTAAGCTTGCGAATACTGGCAACAGGTACCTTTCAAAGGCCAACCGGGGATATAATGGGCATCTCACAGGCATCAGCATCCAGGGTACTACACCAGTTTCTGGATGCCATGTTCTGACATGCCCATGAGTATATATACTTCCCCAGATCTCAGGAGGAGTTGGCTAGCAATATCGCCACTTCCACCGTGTGGCACAATACCGGAGGTACTGGGTGCGATAGACTGTGCGCACATAGAAATCAAGTCACCACCCGGGAGCAGGGTAGGCGCTACATAAACCGCAAGGGATTCCCCTCCATCAATTGCCAGGTCGTGTGCAATGCGCGGGGCATTATCATGGATGTGTGTGCTGGCAGCCCTGGAAGCTACCACGACTCCCATATCTGGCATGCCTCACAGCTGTATCAGGTATTAGCCAGGGGACATCACACAAGGTCACCTTGTGGGGATGCTGGCTATGCACTGGAGCCGTGGATGATGACACCCATCAGAAATGCACACACACACATGCAAGACCGCCATAATGAGGCACACGCACAAACCAGAATAATCATAGGCGTGTGTTTGGGATGTTGAAATCACGGTTCCGGTGCTTGGATACATCCGGTGGAGCCCTGCAGTACTCTCCAGGCACATGTGCCCACATATTCATAGTATGTGCCATGCTACATAATATGATCCTGCGGAAACAGCTGCTGCAGGGACATAATGGTGTAGGGCCACCAAGCCCGCCACAACTGCCAAGGCAAGCACAGGCACAGAGCGTTCAGCGCCATGAACACACTGTGCCAGCCCCAGTAGGCAGGCGGGCGTACCCAATATGCCTATGCCTTGGCAAAGAGGGAGCGTATAGCACATACTCTGACAGCGTAGGCCCCATGGACTGACACCTCCCTACCTGCACACACAGTGAAATGGACGGCACACAAACATGGCCGCCCGTAATGTGTACCGTATGGGCGGTCCCATGTGTGACTCCAACATAGGTAGCACCCAAACACTGCACACCCAACAGCCAGCGGAGCATGGAGCGCCAACACCTCAACCGTCGCGGGTCCTACAGCAGGCGGCGTAGCCGTATGCTGCCACGTTCGCCGCAAGGTGTATACATATGTACATATGTGCATACACAGATATGGAGATAGATATCATTACACACGTAGAAATATATGTACACATACACAGATATAAAGTACAACAGGTAAAACAGGGAATCACAGGGATGCAAGGTGACAGAGAAGTAAGGCGCGAAATCTCTACATAGTAAACATAGTGAGCGACAACCCGAGTATCCGGGAGGGTGGACAGAACAGGGAACGCCACCCATGGAAAGGTCAACCTACCTAAATGCATATTCGCGAGTCGGGATGATCGCCAGGCCGCGGTACAGTAACAGGACATGTGCGGGTAATATTCTTAGGATATGAGGGCGGAGGTAGACACCGCCGCCGGTGATGCGGGCAACGTAGGTACTGTGTGCAACCGTCCCTGCGACAGCGGCAGTATGTGTATGTGTGAGGTGAGGGTGTCGTGTGTTCCGCTGTGCGAGTGTAATGTGTGTGCCACTGTAAAATGTGTATGTAGGTGACATGTGACAGGCGGAGTGGAATAACATGTGTAGGCATACAGTATAGGAACCACAGGCGTATGTACAGCAGTACCCACAAAGTAGTACTGAGAGCTCCTCCCTGGCTAGGCGCGTGGCGACGTAAAATGATGCAAAGCGAAAATGTCCCAGAATGTACCACAGGAGTATAGCCAACATGAGATGCAAAGGGCGCATGTACAAACCATGACCGTATGTATGGCACCGATATGTTAATTTCAAAGCGATACGTCGGACAGCGTTACACAGCAATAGTCATGTACGCGGAAATACATGTGCTACCCGGCACCGATCGTGGCCGCGTATCGTCCGTAAACACCGCTGTGTGTTCTCGAGTGTTAAACAAGCAATCGCCACCCGAATAGGTGGCAACCGGTAGCACACAGGCCGTCCCAAGTACAGGACCACAATGACCGTAAATATCCGTGACAAAATGCCAAGGGATAGTCGGCACGTATGAACAGCCGCAGATATACTACCGATGTGACTGAGGAATACATGCAGGAAGCACACATGCAGGCGATACCGACGCAGACGACATCAACAAAACCTACACTCCTAGAACAACAGACAGGTAACTTGCAGCTCCCCAGGCAGGGATGGAGCACACACACAAGCATACCGTGTATGTATAAATGCAAGGCCCACAACCCGTACCCGTCACCCACAGCCGCCGATATACCCCATCGCACATATCAAAGGGATACAAGCCGCAATAGCAGCAAAAACATACAGGCAGTCAATGACAGCGGCATAACCGCAACATCTCGCGTGGGAAACACTATCAGCAGCGGATGCATACCTGCATCCGTTGTGTAAAGGAATACAAGAGCTATGTTACACATCCGAATGCAAAACGCCATCGACAGGCGCCGCCAGGACAGGGACACCCACATGTCGAACATAATACCATACCCAACACACACAATCCACGGCTAACACCACAGCGAAATGTACCTGACGCCACACATAGCGGCTGCAGTCACACATAACATAACACAATACATACCATCCCCACGAAGGTAGTGCAAATAACCAACGCCCAGCCGAGGAATGAACCATGCCCTAGTTCCGACGTGTACTGTACGAATGGAGGAGATGCACAGGTGATATGCGCATAAGTACACACCGAGGAACAGCTATTGGTGTGATGAACCCACATGTCGCAGGTGACGGCGGATATAAGGAAGACTCCTAGGATATTCAAACTGTATGTTCATACCGAACAAATACAACCAAGCGGCTCAAGTGAGAAGAAAGTATCTAGCGAGGCGCGAGCGGAATACGGAAGGCAACACAGGAAAGGTATGTAGAACCCACGAGATGTACTGGTGTGTAGCATGATATGTATGTGAAGCTGCACTGTATGTGAGCGGTGTTTGTAGGTAAAGATACCTGTCCATAAAGCAGAGAGTGGTGAAAGGTGGTTATGTAGTGCTAACCCGCTGAGCATACCAGCGACTGTGGACACCGTGTGCACAGCAGTGGGACATCATGTACACAGCGGGATAACCCAAGGGCTGCCATAGGGGGCAAAACACAGAACAATGCCACCACCCACGCCGATGCTGGCAGTGGATGTCCAACAAGGAAGTGCCACAGCAGGGGATAGGACATGTATGTATACTGTCACAGCACACATGTGTATGGGCATATACCGTCGATGTCATACGTAATGTGCGGCGTGCACGTATGCCTCGCAGTAGGGGTTACTATGTCAAGTATGTGTAATGTAAAGCTGTCATGATGGATATGTTCAGACATCATACACAGTATCACAGGCATAGCATGCATAATGGAGGTATGGCCTAGTGTTATGTACACTAACAGGATATGTATGGCCTGCACATATGGGACAGAGTAGTAGCAGAATAGCCACCGAAATGGAAGGAACACCAAGTAACCATGTCCAAACGATCTGTAGCAGGTGCAATGTGTGCAACAATGGCATCCGGCAGGTCCATGTGTAAACACATGTGCAATGTACACAGTAGTGTCACCTCCCCATGGTAGTGTCCACTGAACAGCAGAGGTGGATGTCAACTGCATGTCTACACAGTACTGCCGCTGTGGTGGTACCATGTCTATGTGTCACCCTATCAGCAAGGGAGCTATCACATGACCAGTGCCACAGTGTGTCCCTGTGGGATGTGCACAGGACCTACGTTCCACAGCATGGTGTGTGTCTAGTCTGCGGAGGTAACACAGAAGCCCAGGCTAAGCAACGTGGCATGTGTGCACATATGCAGGAGCGCTTCATTCACCCCGCCCACTGCAAATGCCATGTAGGAGTACTACATGCATCACTAATCACGGAGGACATGGCCCATGTCAGAGTAGATGACACCCCTGTGTAAGTGGTATGCAGATGAGTACAGATGTGTTCCCGTCTGTCATCTGCATATGTAAACTGTCTGAGCCTGGTATACATCACGGCATGACTATACCGTGCCATGTAAAGTTGTAGCCGTTGTGGAAGGTACACCACGAATGTGTTATTGTAACCCTGCCCGTGTGTAGATGTGTGTATGGCACAGGTACAAAGGCTACCAATGTACCAGCAACACACACAGTACAGATATGTGTGGCCCTGCAGATGTGTACCCACGCCACAGTGGAATATGGCAACCACAGCACCATGTGGGGCATGTGTGTGTACAGCAACCATGTACAATGTGATATGCATGTATGGGGACAATATCCATGTGATACCCAGTGGATGACTGTCGCTATGCAAAGGTGATGTGTATGCACCATGTGTGATGTATCCGGCCTTAATGACATCTACGATATATCTGCCACACCGACACCTGTATGGTTGTTAGCAGTATGAGCTGGTGGAGCTAGAATGCTGCCAGGTATGTAGATGTGGGATATGTAGGCATGGACAGTACTCTGTGACAGCATGTTGTGTATGTAAGCAAATAGTGAACATGAGGGGCCACATGACTGAGGACTGTGTAATGCCACATGTACCTGACATGTAGTAGGTAGCATGATATGCTTGCACCACTGTGTGACCTGTCCAGGAGTCATATAGCCTAACATCCTGAGACACAGGGTATGATGTGATGGTGGATGTGTACATTGGCAATACCAGAATGTGGAATGGTGCTGAAGGGCAATGTGGGGATAATGTCTGATCTGTTACCCTCTGTACCACACCAACCACCCATGCAATGGTATGACAGGTGGCCAGCATGTGGATGTGGCGTGCTGTGGCACACAGAGGCCCAACAAGGGTGCCAGTAAAGGCATGGAGGTCATCAATGAGTGTGTGAAGCACGGATGTGAGGATGTGCCCCAGTGCCATACTGAATGGTCCAGTCATGGGTGTCTGAATGCAGTCCCACATGTGCAATGCAGTACCACCCATGTGTAGTGTGATAGATGCGGTAGTGTGGTGGTCAAGGTACACAACGTCCATGAATAGGCTAGCAGTTAATTCAGTGGGCTGCTGCAGAGACACATACCAACCAGGTTGGCGGGACATAACAGCTAGGGAGATTGGAGGTGACATTGGGACAGTGTCCTAGGACATAACGTGTGCATGGCAGTACCATGTATGTGTCCACAGGGACAATGCGATGTCCATGTATGGATTGGAACCCTGTAGTGAGTGAGAGTGTGTATTGTTGGTAGGTACCCCATTGGCTGGCATGTTGCCAACAACATCTCAGTTGGCAATGCCTGGGTGACTGTTGTATGCTACATCGAATGTGGATGTAGCCAAACAACACAGACATACCACCACACTGCGTGAGGGCCCACACTGCAATGTCTGGCGGTCATGTGTAGGTAGCTAGCTGTGGAGCATGTGATGGACCACGAGGACCCACCATGACTGTCAAGTGATGCACCCCACACATTTGAATATACCCACCGTGCAACAGCCTGCACATGCGCCCATACAGCACATGTGCATGGAACATGAATACCACCGTGGCGTCTGTGAAAAGGCCAGTACCGCCATGTCTCTGTGTGGAATAGCATGGTCCCTACCATTGCGTACATGTAGCGGAAGTGCACTGTGATATGTGTCAGCATAGTCACGTATACTGTCCAGCTGCCGGGGTGCCATGCCATTAACCACCCCCGTCAGCAGACGTCAGTAGTACCGGCCGTTGAGCACATGTACCATGTATGCTGCGATGGGTGTGTGTCCAGGGTGTGGCTAGCAGGGCCGCGAAGCATATATGTTCATCTACCAGAGGGGGGATATCCGTAGGTTTAACACACAGACACATGGAGGTATGGTGCATGCCGAGGGTAGTGTAGGTATGGTATGTGTTGTGTAATGTGTCACCCAGCTATGTGTAGTGCATGGCCAAGCATGTGTGGGTACATGGGAGTCCATACTAGGGAAGTGTGGGTTGCTGTCAGCACATGGCAGTAGCAACTGTCCGAGGTGCAATGTACAGTATGACAACACAGCCAGCATGTAACCTGTGGTGTACAGTGTACTCTCTGTTGCGTGTCACAATGTGTCTAGCGGTCACAAACATGGGTATCCGAACATGGAGTACCTATGATGCATTGTGTTGGAAAATATACAGTATGTGTGTAAATCATTGTGTGATGTGGGATCCCCTCACCTGTGTGTGTTGCAGTCCAGGTATGTGCCTGGGAGGTATGATCTGTGTACAATCTGGACTGGCAGGTGTGCTGTGCAGAGCATGGAGGCAGGTCCCAGGCACCGCAGATAAATGTCAGGCGTGCCTTACTGTGTGTGCAGTGCTTGTGTGCAGCACAGTGGAGGGTGCAAGCATTGTCACACATCACTGCATGCCGTGCCTGCCTGTGACAGCCCTGCTGGAGACAGACATGTGACACCGCTGCAGAGGCAGCATAGCATGTGAAGATGTACATGTGGGCCCCACACCCTAGGCAGATGTCCGCAGGTCATGTGTGCCACAGTAGTGTGGTTGACCACGACTGTCATACTGGACAAATACCACATGCCTGTATAAGTACAGTATGAGCATAGTCAACAGTCGCAGTGACAGAGTAGGCCAATGTACAGTATCCCGTGTGCAGACCACTGCCTACTGTACACCTGGCTAGACACACACCGGAGGGTGAATATACCTTTGAGCCATCACATGTCCCAGTCCACGTAGCCTGTACAATGTCATCACAGGGTGGTCACAATAGCGTGTGGTAAGACAGACACGTTGTACCAGGTGATGTGTCATGTGTGCATATGTTGAGTTGCACAGCCGTTCACATGTCCGCAACATATCGGTGCATGATGTATACTGTTACATGATGTGTGGAACTGCACTGTGACCCACAACAGGGCCATCTGACACAGGTGTGTTGTGAATGGTGTAACCCATGTTCACACAGGATACACACTGCTGCTGTTGGCAGCCATGCTGGTGGCTACCAGTGGTGCCTGCAGTGGTCATACAGACATACTGCACACAGTGTTCATGCAGGGATGTCCATTGTTGTGGATGATGTGTTGCTACGTGAAGGTAGGTGTGTGTTGTGAATGTTACACATCCAGATGTCACCATCTGGCGCAGTCATGGTCGTCGACAGCATCACACACATCCACAGCGGTCAGAACCCTGTCCTGAGAATGTGTGTCAGTCACCCTCGTACTGTGTGACATATGTGCACATGGCAGAACACCTCCCACTGGCGGATAACAGTGTCAGCTAGGATGGCTACGTGATGGCTGGAATATGCTGTGATAATGTACAATGCTGGTAGCCCAATGAAGTACCTGGAATCACACACAGTACGCCATGGCTGCCATGTAAACCATGCACAACAATGACTGTCTGACAGACACAAACAATGCGTTGACATGTTGAACATGCACACATGAGAACACCCAATGAGGTATGTTGCACATATCGATGTACAACTGTCATCTATGGCCATAGCATGGATGCAGACGCACATGCCCCACAGGCAGTACCACGTGATGTAGGTAGGGGGCATTGCTCGTGTACATGTGACAGTTGCTGTACCGCCACATGTCCTGCATAGCCGTCATGTAGGGGTAGCAGTGGCATGTGACTGTTGGACATGCCTGTACATTTGACCATGTCCCACAGGACATGTGTTACGTGTGTACAACATGTGTTGTGCCGTCATCAAGCTGTGAAGTGTACGGCTGCCAGTGTACCTGTGTGACTTGTTCTGCGATGGGTGCAAAGGCACGTAGTACTGCATTGCATGCCCACATGCCCCACACAGGTGCATAGCCTGAACATACAATACAAAGAGGGTGTTGGATGATAGCAACCCACAAGAGGAGATGGGTGCGGGTGGCAACCAACTACCACATGTTCGAGTACGGTGTGCATGTCTATGACACATTAGCACCCGAGAAGCTAGCGGTACAGCAGTACAGGGTTGCATGCATATATGTTCAACAATATCCCTGTGTGTCCCACCACTGGCCCGTGGACAGACAGACACCAACACAATGTGCAGATATGATATGTGCACAGCACATCACCGATGCCTACTGTAGAACAGGCTTACTGTGTAGACATGTGCACAGTAGGTCTGCGCCAACCGCACTCAAACACGTTATGTGCGAACCACACCAATAGTCCAGGCCATGCCACAGGCGGACGTGCACGCATCTGTGTATGTCGTCTGTGAATGTCTCCGCATAGCAGTATAGCTGTGTCAGTGTTGTGAACAACATAATGAATGGGTTGTATGTGTGAGGGGTGCGTCATACGTGTATGGTCAGATCGGCGATACCATCAGTGCCCCTGCTATGTGAACATCCCTGTCCCCATACATGGATACCTATGCTGTGCCCAACACCACGTTTCCATGGGAGGGATGGCGGTGTGCAGTGCACCAGCAGACATGGGGGTCGCAGCAGGCACTGGATGTAGACATATGTGGTACCCACGTCAGTCCAGGCAACCATCCATGTGCACGGGATAGCAGTGTGTGGCCACATACAGCACTGTGTTGATCAATATCGCAGCACATAGCACCTGTCAGGGTTAAAGTGTATGCATGGATGTGCGATACCTGCATGCACCAGACACACCCCCACCAAGCAGCGTGCAGCCTACCTTGCATAAGGCCAGTGTCCACACCATGATGATAGACATGTGTAATGTCCATATACACATAGCAATGACATATGGAATGGACAGCCACCCTGCCAATATCATTACCCCCCAGGTGGATCACATCCCAGTGCCATGTATGTGGCATACCCTGCCATACCATGCAGCCCTGCCCAGCAAGGCTGCACGTGCTATCACAGTCCTACATGGTGCGATGGACAAAAGGCACTGTCACTATCAACCGTCCACAGCAGTAATGTGGCGGTGATGCACCCTGTGGTGTTACAGGTGCTGTGTGTTGCTGTGGACAACGTGCGTGTGCACATGCTATGCATGACCTTTCCTGCTAATGTGACATGGTTACACATTGTCCCATGTGTATCACATGTGCAACACAGGTGAGCCGTGGCAAGTTGTCCAACACCCGTACAGTGCTGTGTGGATGTACATGGCACAACACATGCATGTGCAGGTGTCCATGTGTATGTGTGCAGTGCCACCGCTGGCATTCATAATGGCCGCGTACGTGATGTCTAGTGACATATACACAGCATCCAGGTGAACAGTAGAACTGTTGTCACATGGGGACCCGTGCCAACTGATATGGACACAGGTGCAGGCAGGTACACATGTCCACAGCAGGCTAACATCAACATGGTGCGTGTACAGTGTGATGAGGTGACACACAGATATGATATGACACCCACTGCTCAATGGTGTGACGGCAACACATCGGCTGTGTCACTGCCATGATGCATCGCAGAGATTACTGTGCAGATGTTGTACATGTCATAGCAATGTATGTCCAGCAGTATGCCAGCACAGCAGTGTAAATGTGACCTGTCACCATCATTATGTCTTACAGATAATGCCACGTTCCTGGCTGCCTGCCTTTAGCCGACAGGAAGATGAGGTGATAATACCGTTGCTCCATGATAACTATGACATCCTGTTCAGCCACGTGCCACTGCAGGCACAACAACGTGAAGACATGTGGCAGGATATGCGCAGGAGGGTGAACACCCTGGGCGGCCACAACCGCACATATCAACAGATCCGCAGGCACTGCACAGACCTAATTCGGCATGCGAGACAGCGTGCCGCTGCAATCGCCAGACAACAAGGTGGGACAGGTGGTGGGCCACAAACCCAGCCCCACTCACACCCACGGAGGAGCTCCTGGCCAGTCTGGGGACACCCATGGAACAACATGCTGAAACCCTCGCATCCATCGTGGAGGTGGGTGTCTCCCAACCAACGAGCTTGGAGCTGCCTGGTAAGTCAGTGTTGCATGTTTGTATGATAAGCGACGTAGGAGTGGGTGTCATAGTACAACACATAATATAGCAACACATGCCAGGTATATGGCCACACAAGATGCATACTACAGTATGCTATGTTGTGTTGCAGACATGTGCATAGCACATGCTAACACACAGGTGCATGATGTGACATGCACAGTGCTTACCGTGGCGATAGTAATGGATAATGTGTATACTTTTGTGTCATCCCTATACAGGTACGTCTGGCGTGTCGCACAGACATGGGTCTGTCGCAGGTAAGACTGTTGCTAGTAAAAGGCATGATACGGTGTATCGATATTCCCCATGTGTCCAGGTATGACATGCACACCTGGGTGTGCCCCAGTCACGGTATACAGGTTGCACCACCCGACACACACCACCCATGTACAGTAGATACAACCGTTAGTATAGACCGGCATGACACCACATAACCCATTGGTGTGATATGTGCAGTCAGCTATGCATACAATGGTGGAGGTGTTCCACAATGGCTGCATGTGTAGTATGCATCGGTATGCCTCTGCGGTATGCACACAGTACCACATAGTGAGCTGTGATCTGGCCAGAACACAGGTGTTACCACTGTGACCTATGCCCCTGCATTGGGTGCACACGTTGTGACATGGCACATGACATGTCCCATGCACGTGGATGTCTGTCCGCAACATTGTCACACCATGACATGACCTATGCACGACATAGCAGACATCCACAATGTCTGCATAGCCTTAGGGAATGTGACACCTCAGACTACTACGGTTGTATGTCACATGGGTCACCACAGGGCTGTGTGCACGATGCCCATCACACACAATTGTCGATGAACCAGACAAACATGGCCATGGGTGATACCTACAGGCATGTTGCCACACAGTACATCCACCGTGGCTAGTCACCGTTGCACCCTGTCCACACATAGTGGGCTCATCACTGTAGTGGACCCCCTGGACATCCGATGTGGTACACCAGAGAAATGGAATGCCTGTCTGCAGCCACTAGAGGTGCCACCAATGTCTACCATATACGTGCTGTTGAACAGCAGAACTGACTTGCAGACATGGCAGCGCAATGCGTCCAGGTCACGCATCGCACAGAAACATACCTGTGTCCTGCTGCCGTGCAGTGGCACAGTGCCCGTACTCCCCACTGTACAGCTATGTACACAGCTCACACCAACCACACCTGCACAGACATCCTTGTTACACATGCATTCTATCTGTAGACTGTACACATAACACTGCACTGTGACATCCGTTGTGATGTGGTGCATGTGGTGGGACACCATTGTCACATGTCCACATGATACCGCACATGTTTGCGGTGTACATGACATAGTGTCGCCAGCCATGTGTACTGTTAACCCGCCCGTGGCCACACGGTGTATCACGGTGATGCATGCAAACTACCATGAATGTGTGTACTGCAAGCCTACTAAAAGACACCTGCCTGATGTAGTGTGCACTCCAGGGCAGTATGCATACTGCCACTATTAATGTCTGGGCTGCATTCACTGGGCTGTGGTGTGGGAATGCTGCATGCCACCTGCAATATCACATGCATGATGTGTCTGCATGTGTGTGTGTCCGCGTGTGTATGTCAGCGTGTGTGTGTCCGCATGTGTGTGTGTGTGTGTGTGTGTGTGTGTGTGTGTGTGTGTGTCTGCGTGTGTGTAATGTAACTTACGGTATGTCTTTGTATTCACAGGTGCTGTAGGTGCGTTCCCCTCCTGCGGTCCATCTGATGCTAGTGTCCCCACAGATACTAGCGGTGATGACCATGTGCATGAGGCACAGGCAGGGTCGTCACGGGCAGACACTGTGCCATTGGAGAACATCACACTTATGTCCCCTTCATCCCCACGCATGGTTCAGATGCCGACACATACCACAACACCGTTGCCCATAGATGACGGACAGTCAGCGTCTGTTGGCACCGAGCAGGAATGTGTGGTGGCTGCAGAAGGTGCGGGTACACACCATGTTGCCAGTGTAATGACTGGTGAAGTGCCACACAGGCATGTGGCAGGTGCTGCTCGTAGGAGGAGCACTGCTAGACATACACCGGCAGTACAGGGTGCAGCAGCTGGTATAACCAGACGCATGTTCCAGACTGTAATGGCGGCACAGGCACGTGCCGAACGGCAGAACCAGGAAGGGCAGAGGCTGCAGAGGTCCGCAATCCGTTCCTTAAATGAGAACATCCAGTCATTGGCGAATGCCCAACAGCAGCTTGCCGATGTTCTGGATAGGAGATTAGGTGAGATGGCTGGGATCCTCGACCGAGGCATGGCCATCCGTGAGCTGTCCGTGCTGGAACACCTGGTAGGGGTGAGGCGTAGGGCACGTGGGCCAGCAACACCACCAAGTGCAGGTCGACGTGTGCGTGCCACCTCCCATGCCCACCCACACAGTGCTGGTAGCAGCAGCAGTGCAGCTGCTGCTACACCAACCACACCAGGACACAGCAGGCCACGTGGACGTGGCCCTGGATGGTCCCAGCGTGGACACGTTTCCAGCGGACATGTGTCATCGGAGAGTGGCCACTCTATACCTCCACCCGGTAGTGCCCGTGCGACCCCAGGCAGGCACGGGTCACGTCGCCGCAGGCGGACACAGTGAGCCGTACCACCTGCACTGTACAGTCTGGGGCTGCCAAGTATACCCCGTGTAGGCATCACAGATGACTGAACTGTGTACACACATACCCACACACAGCAGACACAACTGTAGGGCTCCACCACATCCACATGCATTCTGCACAGTCATGCCCAGTAAATGCACAGGCCCTTACACACACACATGATGTCATCCATTGGTACAGCCTATGCCCGTGGCACACATATCACCCTGTGCATATGATGAAGCCTCTGCCGCAGAACCGTGAGCTACACCATCGGTGGGCGGTTATGCAAACATATTCTGATGCACAGGGTGGACAAGATAGTGAGAGGTGTATGTGATACCTGTGTCCGCATAGTACGCGATGTGTATGTTGCGGTGGTTGTGTATGGCAGGTGACAGGTGCGTATGTGGCGGGGGTCATGCACTGACATCATGCAGCAGACATACCATGTAGTGCAGGTGCAGCATTCATTGTTTTGTGTACACGGTATGCGTGGTGGTTACATGTGTAGCACCATGTTGGTTCAGTTAACCCGTATGCCAATTATGGTGTACTTGCATGTGCCTACTGGGAGCACTGTTATCAGTTCCCCACGTGTAGTTGTGGGGTACCCACAGGCACATCTGGCAATATCAGCATAGCACAGGTACCCGCAACTGGCATGGACCCCTACATAGGTACATAGGCGCACATGTACATACCAGGCTATGTGCCCTACGGCATGTGTAATCCTAGCCAGAGTGTGTGTGGCTGCTAACACCCCTTAGGATGAGGATACCACATCCATCGGTCTCCTGTCCCCCGTCCAGCACTGACACAGAGATGATGCCTGGTGCATACCTATGATCACACATCCACACGTCATGATTACTCCTGGACAAAGTCAGTCAGGGCCTCTGCTTCACATGGGCTGGCAATCCTCTCCGTGTTGTAGGGGGTCTCTGGGCGTTGACCCTGTTCCCCCAGCACGTCCTAGTCATCTTCGTGGTGAGGTGTCTGACAGTCGCTTCTGTGCCCGTGTTTGCCTGGAGCCTAGGAGGTGGAACATGTCCATGTCACCCAGGTCGGACATGGCCGTGTATGTCAGGCACAGATCACCACAGAGCAGACGTGCTGGGAAGGTATACAGCCGGAGTCCCCTTGGTCGGGCAGCGTGTGACACATGTCCCAGCACCTTTATCCCCGCGTCGTGGAACGTTTGTGGTCCTTCCGAGTGCTGCAGGTGTCAGGTTAGGTACAGCCCAGATGTGCCATTGTACGCAATCATTCCTCTGGTGTGTGATGTGTACAGGGGTACAATGAACACCCCTGATGTGGATGTGATTCCTTCCAGACCAGGTGGCCACAGTGGAATGTCTTCCCACCCACATTGGCATTGTGTGTGTTGACAGAGGTTACCGACAGGTGTGGTACCCATTTCCCTGAACACGTCCACCATGTTGAATGGATTACCACCTACATGTTACGTCGGGGCAAACATGTCCTTCCCACTGGGTAGGTCTGCACCTTCTCTGGCATGTAGCAGCAGGCCATGGCTCTGGCACCAGTTATCCATGTCTATGAGGCCCCAGGTGGATGTCCGTGTCAGATGGGGTGTTGGGTATGGTGGCTGGTGTGCAGTCATCTGCATACCTTGTCTGCCACAATCCCCCTATGTTTGCATGCACATTGGAAGGTGGAATGCCGAACGGCAGGGGGCCCAGGACTGAGCCCTGTGGGCCTCCACTCGAGACCAGCTTTGAGTCTGACACGGCACCAGGAACACAAACCCTGTGTGGTGTGACCTCCATCCATTCGAAGAACCATCGTGTGACATATGTCCCCACATGTATGCTGGCGAGCCTTTCCATGAGTCCCACGTGGAGTGTGTTCTGAACGCTCCCGCCAGGTCATGGTAGTGTGTGCAAACCGACGTACCCCCATCAATGGCCTTAGTGACCGCTCCAGACAGGCCGAGCAGGTTTGGGAGGCAGGATCTGCCCTTGACTAAGTCGTTGTGGGTATGTTCCGGTATTGGCTGTACACCACTGTCTGTATTCATGGGCACCAGTATGGACCTCCCTGCAGCTTTGCAGACAAGGCTTGTCAAGCTGATAGGGCAGGAATGTCTACAGTCCATAAGAGCACTACCCTGGCGTAGTGGGACCACAGCTGCCGTATGCCATCCAGCGGGGACCTAGCCCGTAGTAAGGCTAACATGACACAGCGGCCTTATGTGTGGGGCGAGGGCCTCAATGAGGTTGGGTAGCACACAGCCAGGGACACCATCGGGGCCCATTGGTGCTGTGTTCACCGCCTAACAGATATCAGATCACTCCAGGGCATATGAGATGTTTTGGAGGCTAGACTCTGGTGGGATGGATACGTCCCCTCTTGGGGGGGGGGGTGGATGTATGCATGGAACATGTCCGCTGGTTTGTTGACAATGTCTGTGGGTGCAGTGACCGTTGTACCATTCTGGATTAATTCCGGCCATGACTGTGCGCTCCCACCCATGTCCCTACCACAGCTAAGGAAGGCCCTATGGTTGTCTCATGTGCCCTCTGCAGTACCACTCCCACAAGCGGCCTTGGATGATTGTATGTGTGGCCGTATGTTAACGCCGGTATGAATGGGTGATGGCTTCCCTGGTACTGATATTGCTCTGTCATGTATTAGCTCCAACTGTTGATGTACAGTTTGTCAGTGGCTGGGGTCCACAAGACCATGTGCCTGCCTTCGGTGGACAAGGTCCTGATGTTATCATGATCGCTTGGTGCAGACATCCCTGGGGTGCTCAGAGAAGGCATTCGTAAGGGTTTTGGCAGTGCGGCCTGTGTTCACCACTGGCATGGAGGACTTGTAGGGTACCACACCGGCCGTATGATGTGTGTGGTTTGCTGTGGAGAGGTCGTCACTTAGGTCTCCCATGCCGGTGTTGGGTGCAGGATGTGGATTACCAGTGGATCCACTATATGGTCTGACATCACCATTGAGGGATGTACATCCTGTGTGGAGCATATCCTCCCCATGTGTGATGAGCAGAACTGGTATACGTCCCCCCCTAGTGGGTATGGTTCATGGCTGTTTCACAGCAGTCAGGTGTATGAACACCCGGGACCTGTGGCGTAGGGTGTTGTGTCATGGGTACTGTTCTCAGTCTATGTATGGGTGGTTGATGTCACCCAATACGGCGGTGTTGTGAGAGCATGCACACTCACCAGTGTCCTCAGGACGGCTGTGCAGGTATCCTGGGTTTGGGAGGGTGGTCTGTAGCATGCAACAAACTGTAGGGCAGTCCTACCCATGGTTAATTGCACCTGGATATTCCCCGCTGCAACGGCCACGTCTGATGCATGGCCGGGTTGCTGTTGTGTGGCTGGACACACACGACGGTCCACAGTCTGCCACCCATGCCGTCGCACCATGTGTATGCATGTCTGCTCTGTGCCGAGTCTAAGTGTCTGAGCATGCCCAGTAAGCAGCTGTGTAGATGGACACACAGTACAGTGCACACCGCGCCCGACTGCATTAATACCCCGGGTGCATGCCTGTTTCCCCTTCGCAACGGCCACGTCTGTGGCATGGCCGGGTTGCTGTTGTGTGGCTGGACACACACGACGGTCCACATTCTGCCACCCATGCTGTCGCACCATGTGTATGCATGTCTGCTCTGTGCCGAGTCTAAGTGTCTGAGCATGCCCAGTAAGCAGCTGTGTAGATGGACACACAGTACAGTGCACACCGCGCCCGACTGCATTAATACCCCGGGTGCATGCCTGTTTCCCCTTCGCAACGGCCACGTCTGTGTCATGGCCGGGTTGCTGGTGTGTGGCTGGACACACGACGGTCCACATTCTGCCACCCATGCTGTCGCACCATGTGTATGCATGTCTGCTCTGTGCCGAGTCTAAGTGTCTGAGCATGCCCAGTAAGCAGCTGTGTAGATAGACACACAGTACAGTGCACACCGCGCCCGACTGCGTTGATACCCCGTGAGCATGTCTGTCTCCCCTTTGCAACCGCTAGGTGTGAGAGGCATGGCCAGTACACACGACAGTCGTCACCGATGTCTGCTACTAGGCGTGTAGCCATGGCCAATGGCATCCTGCATAGCCATGGTGACCATCCAGGTGACACATATGTGGCTGTCATGCAACATTGGCTGCCTACATCCTGCACGCCGGATGCCCTCTTATAGGGTATACTGTCATGTGGTGCATCCCGTATCCCTGTCGTGATGTACTGATCAGTAGTTATTTGGTATTCCCGACTGCAGCACTAACGTGTTACTGTACGGCCACCTTGGGATGGTAACAGGCTGCGTGACTGCGCACTCTGTCTTCATTCCCTATCGGACGCATTGCCTCTGCAGATGATACCACCCACCTAGGGGTATGCCTCCTGACAGTGCTGTGTTCAGTAATCCCGGTAGCGCGTTCTGTAAATGCTTCATGCTGTAGTGAGTTCATGTAGGTAGGCGTAGGTTCGACTCTCGGCCCTCTGTGTGTGTGTGTGTGTGTGTGTGTGTGTGTTTCCAGCTGCCTCTGCAGATGAACAAGCTTTTAGGCAGCAACACATACCTTGGCTATTGCCAGCTATTCTCTTACGGGTGATGTCACCCGCCTAGAAGTATGCCTCTGACAGCGCTGTGCTCAGTAAACTCGGTAGCGCATTCTGTAAATGCTTCATGCTGTAGTGAGTTCATGTAGGTAGGCGTAGGTTCGACTCTCGGCCCCTGTGTGTGTGTGTGTGTGTGTGTGTTTCCAGCTGTCTCTGCAGATGAACAAGCTTTTAGACGCTTCGCAACACATACCTTGGCTATTGCCAGCTATTCTCTTACGGGTGATGTCACCCGCCTAGAAGTATGCCTCTGACAGCGCTGTGCTCAGTAAACTCGGTAGCGTTCTGTAAATGCTTCATGCTGTAGTGAGTTCATGTAGGTAGGCGTAGGTTCGACTCTCGGCCCCTCTGTGTGTGTGTGTGTGTGTGTTTCCAGCTGCCTCTGCAGATGAACAAGCTTTTAGACGCTTCGCAACACATACCTTGGCTATTGCCAGCTATTCTCTTACGGGTGATGTCACCCGCCTAGAAGTATGCCTCTGACAGCGCTGTGCTCAGTAAACTCGGTAGCGCGTTCTGTAAATGCTTCATGCTGTAGTGAGTTCATGTAGGTAGGCGTAGGTTCGACTCTCGGCCCCTGTGTGTGTGTGTGTGTGTGTGTTTCCAGCTGCCTCTGCAGATGAACTAGCTTTAGGCAGCTTCGCAACACATACCTTGGCTATTGCCAGCTATTCTCTTACGGGTGATGTCACCCGCCTAGAAGTATGCCACTGACAGTACTGTGCACAGTAAACTTGGTAGCGTGTTCTGTAAATGCTTCATGCTGTAATGAGTTCATGTAGGTAGGCGTAGGTTCGACTCTCGGCCCCTCAGTGTGTGTGTGTGTGTGTGTTTCCAGCTGCCTCTGCAGATGAACAAGCTTTTAGGCAGCAACACATACCTTGGCTATTGCCAGCTATTCTCTTACGGGTGATGTCACCCGCCTAGAAGTATGCCTCTGACAGCGCTGTGCTCAGTAAACTCGGTAGCGTTCTGTAAATGCTTCATGCTGTAGTGAGTTCATGTAGGTAGGCGTAGGTTCGACTCTCGGCCCCTCTGTGTGTGTGTGTGTGTGTTTCCAGCTGCCTCTGCAGATGAACAAGCTTTTAGATGCTTCGCAACACATACCTTGGCTATTGCCAGCTATTCTCTTACGGGTGATGTCACCCGCCTAGAAGTATGCCTCTGACAGCGCTGTGCTCAGTAAACTCGGTAGCGCGTTCTGTAAATGCTTCATGCTGTAGTGAGTTCATGTAGGTAGGCGTAGGTTCGACTCTCGGCCCTCTGTGTGTGTGTGTGTGTGTGTTTCCAGCTGCCTCTGCAGATGAACAAGCTTTTAGACGCTTCGCAACACATACCTTGGCTATTGCCAGCTATTCTCTTACGGGTGATGTCACCCGCCTAGAAGTATGCCTCTGACAGCGCTGTGCTCAGTAAACTCGGTAGCGCGTTCTGTAAATGCTTCATGCTGTAGTGAGTTCATGTAGGTAGGCGTAGGTTCGACTCTCGGCCTGTGTGTGTGTGTGTGTGTGTGTGTGTTTCCAGCTGCCTCTGCAGATGAACAAGCTTTAGGCGCCGCAACACATACCTTGGCTATTGCCAGCTATTCTCTTACGGGTGATGTCACCCGCCTAGAAGTATGCCTCTGACAGCTCTGTGCTCAGTAAACTCGGTAGCGCGTTCTGTAAATGCTTCATGCTGTAGTGAGTTCATGTAGGTAGGCGTAGGTTCGACTCTCGGCCCCTCTGTGTGTGTGTGTGTGTGTTTCCAGCTGCCTCTGCAGATGAACAAGCTTTTAGATGCTTCGCAACACATACCTTGGCTATTGCCAGCTATTCTCTTACGGGTGATGTCACCCGCCTAGAAGTATGCCTCTGACAGCGCTGTGCTCAGTAAACTCGGTAGCGCGTTCTGTAAATGCTTCATGCTGTAGTGAGTTCATGTAGGTAGGCGTAGGTTCGACTCTCGGCCCCTCTGTGTGTGTGTGTGTGTTTCCAGCTGCCTCTGCAGATGAACAAGCTTTTAGACGCTTCGCAACACATACCTTGGCTATTGCCAGCTATTCTCTTACGGGTGATGTCACCCGCCTAGAAGTATGCCTCTGACAGCGCTGTGCTCAGTAAACTTGGTAGCGTTCTGTAAATGCTTCATGCTGTAGTGAGTTCATGTAGGTAGGCGTAGGTTCGACTCTCGGCCCCTCTGTGTGTGTGTGTGTGTGTGTGTGTGTTTCCAGCTGCCTCTGCAGATGAACAAGCTTTTAGATGCAACACATACCTTGGCTATTGCCAGCTATTCTCTTACGGGTGATGTCACCCGCCTAGAAGTATGCCTCTGACAGCGCTGTGCTCAGTAAACTCGGTAGCGCGTTCTGTAAATGCTTCATGCTGTAGTGAGTTCATGTAGGTAGGCGTAGGTTCGACTCTCGGCCCTCTGTGTGTGTGTGTGTGTTTCCAGCTGCCTCTGCAGATGAACAAGCTTTAGGCGGCTTACAACACATACCTTGGCTATTGCCAGCTATTCTCTTACGGGTGATGTCACCCGCCTAGAAGTATGCCTCTGACAGCGCTGTGCTCAGTAAACTCGGTAGCGCGTTCTGTAAATGCTTCATGCTGTAGTGAGTTCATGTAGGTAGGCGTAGGTTCGACTCCAGGCCCTTCCCTGTGTGTGTGTTTCCAGCTGCCTCTGCAGATGAACATGCTTTTAGACGCTTCGCAACACAAACCTTGGCTATCAGCGGCCATTCCTTTACGGATGGTGTCACCCACCTGTACATGTGCCTCTGATGGTGGTGTGCTCGGTGATCCACGTAGCGCATGCCATACCTGTGTCGTACGTTTGTGCGTTTGTGTATGTGGGGGTGTGGTCAATCACCACGCCTGCCACATGTGTGTGTGTGTCCATGCTCCCAGCTGCATGGGTTCATACGGTATTGCCTTGTGGTTTACGCAGAACACTCATATCCTGCCGCCATCCCTGTGTTTGTGGATGGTGGTACGCCTTCGTGTACTGCTTGTGTGCCTGTCGTGGTCGGCGACCGCCGTAGCGTGTTCTCCACGTGCACCATGCTATGGTGTGGTGGGGTGATGCTGTGTACAGTACACTCCCGGGCCTGCCACATGTGTCCGTCTGTATCTCTGTCATTGTATATCTACGTACATATGTTGTGCCCGTACTGCTGCTCTAGCATGGACGGCTGTCTTTCCCATGTATCACATATTTGCATGGCTGACACATATAACTGTAGTACGTTGCATATCCACTCATTGTCCATGCACTGTCCGTATTCCAGAACACCGTAATGACATCTGCTGGATATCGTGGCAGACAGCTATCCTTGCTGTCCTGACAGTGTACCTGTACACGCCATACACCTTGTGTGTACTTGCCTAGTTATGGTGTGTGTATGTCTACCTGTGCTGTATGCATGGCGTGTGTGTGTCCGCTACAGCCATCTGTGCATGTGTCGCCACTATGAGTAATCCTTGTGGACCGCTGTTTCATGTGCACGTCTGCACATACCTGCAGACCGTACTACCCCTCCTACGGCAGCGGACATAGGTCGACTGCTGCCCTAGGCTGTAGGGCTCCATGGCCCACCACCACAGCACATGGTGCCCCATGTTGGTATACCTACATGACACACCTACTAGACAGGTGGCCCTACTAGTGCGGCGCCCTGGGCAGCCGCAGGATTGCCGTATGCCTACGGCCGGATATGGGCACATCACAAGGCATACGTCTACATTCGGTGTTTTACGACGTCCAGTTTATAATACCAGAGGGGGGACCTCATCAGCTATGCTATAGAATGCGGATCTAGTTGGATTAGTAGGTGGAGGGTTGGCCACACACCAGGGCTGACCGATGGAGCACTGATGAGGCCTCCTTTGAGAGGCAGGTGGAGCAAGCCCCCGTAACGGGAATGTAGTTTAGGTACAGATGTAGGGTTAGCACACAGTTGTCCACTCTTACAGTTCTGTACCGCTGTATTACAGTGATATGCTATGCATATCTTCCATATACATTGTTAAATCTTTGATTGATGAGTATTCGGTATAGTACAATATCATATGATACATGTGTTAATAGGATGCCTTCTGAGATGTTAACATATGTGTGTGTGGTTAACATTGCGTCTGTGCTTTCTATGCTGTGGTTACATGTTCATTGTTTGCACAGACAGTAACACATGGAAGTGTAAGGGGGGATATATAAAGCATGGACGCCTCTATGTTATGTGTAAGTCTCACGGAGCCTACGGGTGATAGCGCTTACATGTCTATGGGGTAACCTTTGGATACCACATGTGACCTGTCGTGGACGAAATGTCTCGTTGACCGTTTCATCTACCTATGTGTGTCTTGGTTTGTGTGCCATAAGGTGCCAGCGGGTCTTTGATGTTGATTAGGTGTATTCCATGGTCAATTGACATTAATCCTATTAATTCACTGAAGGAAGTTCTTCATTGGTGGGAACGCCATAGTTTGACCATCGTATGGCTTTCCTAGCTGGCGGTGTTATTGTGCCATTGGTATGTGTTCCACAGGTCACACATTTGTTCCAGCGGTATGGGGCGTGTGAACCCCATTTCGGTGCTGGCAGATTGAGTGCTGTATGCGCGGTATTCGCACAGCGGTCTGGCTTTGTATGGGGAGTGTCTACTGTTGTCCCTATCTGTATTTCCTGTGTTATGCCTCACTGCAGCTGTGTGGTTACACCAGGTTCGCGGTTATGGGTGCCATCTTAGTCCTACGCTTGTCCATCCCTAGCGATTGTCTACTGGACACTGGTATGGAGCAGTACACATTTCACACCTGCATTTAGCATTAGCCGGTGGATGCTTTGCACTATCAGTGGGGAGTAAGGCACGTGCTACTCCCACATCCCTCCCACGGTGCGGGACAACGTATTATCTGCCAAACAACACTGAGCCCCGTTTCTGCATACCCAGGATCCCATGGCTGCAACCCTCGACGGTACCCATTACACATCCGGCATGTGTGCGGGAATGGGATGTGGACGCACCTCTATGGACCCTACAATCTGGGAATATCTGGACATATGTCCTGCATTCCGTGGACGGTTGTCGTCAAACCTAAACACGCTGGGGGTGCATATGTCTGGCTGTACCGTAGTCACGGCTGTCATTTCTTTCGGGTCTCTCGATCGTAGCTGGTTGACATTGCGTACGGATGAATCTCTGGGGTCCTACTATGAACACCATTGTGCATATGTACAGTGTAGACCTTGTTGGAATGTGTCCATCTGGCTAGTGGGTTTGACTGCTGCTGTATGTTCCCCAATCGCGGATGTCTGCTTGCTACCCATATTATGTAGTGCTACGTTAACCGGGGTATTCTAAACTGAAACCGGATGGTGTAAATCCAATGATGCAGGCTAGGAGATGCTTTAAGTAATCCTCAAATGTCCCATTAGGATATGTCCGCCACTGTATTGTCAAACTGACACAACCAAAACATGTAGATCCTATTAATTCATTGACGGATGTTCTTTATAAGCGTGAACGCCATAGTTTCAGGATCCTATGACTTTCCTACTTGACGTTGTTGGTGTGCCATTAGTATGTGTTCCGCAGGTCGCCCATTTGTTCCGCGGTATGGAAGCGAGTGATCCCCATCCTCTTTCTGGCAGATTGAGTGCTGTGTACGCCGGTATTCGCACAGCGGTCTGACTTTGTATGTGGAGTCTCTACTGTAGTCCCTATCTGTATTCCCTGTGTTTTGCCTTACTACAGCTGTGTGATTCCACCAGGTTTGCAGTTATGGGTGCCATCTTGGCTGTACGTTTGTCCATCCATGGGAACTGCCTAATGGACAGTAGTATAGGGCTGTACACATTTCACAGCTGCATTTAGCATTCTCCGGTGGATGATTTGCATCATTAGTGCGGAGTAACGCATATGCCATACCCACATCCCTCACACGGGGCGGGACAACGGATCATCTGCCAATCAACTCCGACACCCATTTCTGCATACCCACGATCCCATGGCTGCAACCCTCGACAGTACCCATTGCAAATCCTCCATGTGTGCGGCAATGGGATGTGGACGCACATCTATGGACTCGACAATCTGGGGATTTCTGTGCATATGTCCTGCATTTCATGGACAGTTGTCATCAACCTTGAACACGCTGGCGGTGCATATATGTAGCTGTGCCGTAGTCACGGCTGTAGTTCATCTTGGTCTCCCGATCGCAGCTGGTTGACATTGCGTACGGATAAATTTTTGGGTCCTACAATGGACACAAATGTGCATATGTAAAATGTAGAACATGTTGGACTGTGTCCATCTGGCCAGTGGTTGTGACCGCTGCTGTATGTTCCCCAATCGCGGATGTGTGTTTGACTACACATATTATGTTGTGCTATGAAACCCATGTTCTACTACGATTAACACAAATGGTATTAATGTAATGCTGCAGGTTGGCAACTGCTTTATGTAATCCTCAGAAGGCCCAGTAGGACATATACGCCACTGTATTGTCAATATAACACAGCCAGAACATGTAGACCCTATTGATTCATTGAAGGATGTTCTTTATAAGCGAGGACGCCAGTGTTTAAACATCCTATGACCTTCCTAGTTGGCGTTGTTGGTGTGCCATTGGTATGTGTTCCACTGGTCGCCCATTTGGTCCGCAGTATGGCAGCGAGTAATCCCCATGTTGTTGCTGGCAGATCGAGTGCTGTGTACGCTGGTATTCGCACGGCGGTCTGGATTTCTATGGGAGTGTCTACTGTAGTTTCCATCTGCATTTCCTGTGTTATGCCTTATTGCAGCTGTGTAATTCCACCAGGTTTCCAGTCATAGGTGCCATCTTGGTCGTACGCCTGTCCATCCATGGGAATTGCCTACTGGACACTGATATAGGGCTGTACACATTTCACACCTGCTTTTAGCATTATCCGGTGGATGCTTTGCATCATTAGTGGGGAGTAAGGCACGTGCTATACCCACATCCCTCCCACGGGGCGGGACAACGGATTATCTGCCAAACAACACCGAGCCCCATTTTTGCATACCCAGGATGCCATGGCTGCAACCCTGGATGGTACACATTACACATCCTTCATGTGTGCGGGACTGGGATGTGGACGCACTTCTATGGACTCGACAATCCGGGGATTTCTGTTCATATGTCCTGCATTTCATGGACAGTTGTCATCAACCTTAAACACGCTGGTGGTGCATATGTCTAGCTGTGCCGTAGTCACGGCTGTCACCTCGTCTGGGTCGATCGCAGCTGGTTGATATTGCGAATGGATCAATTTTGGAGTCCTACAATGGACACCAATATGCATATGTAAAGTGTAGAACTTGTTGGACTGTCACCATCTGGCCAGTGGTTTTGACTGCTGCTGTATGTTCCCCAATCGCGGATGTCTGTTTGACTACCCATATTATGTATTACTTGGCCTATCTATATCCATGTGCCAGTAAGCGGAAATACAGCGTACCTTGAGTCCTGGTCATCTTCATAAAAGACATTATTGAACATAAACCAGGCCAAAACAGACAATGACAAAAACGATACCCTCCACAGTCAAAAGATACTGAGCTCTTTCACCCACTAACATGGGGCATCGTCGGAGTATGAAATACATTAGATAGCCGTCCCTTATACACTTCCTTCAGAGTCAGTTTAAAGTCAATTAATCAATAAACTTGCTCATAGTTAAGTGGACAGTGCTCCAAGTCTTGATGATAAAGTGACATATACAAATCAGTGTTGCATACATTACTTAATGGAAACAATAATACAACAACAATGTGTTAATATAAATACAATATTGGTCAATACAATCAGTATATTGAAACATACTTGATAATTGTTGTGAGTAAACCTTAGAATGTAGTGTGTTGATAATGATATTGTATATCAATGTGTATAATTGTTGCATTAAGATTACAAAGCATGGAATAAATAAGTACAATTAAAGCATAGTTTGTATAAATATGAATGTAAATAGAAGTCACAATGTTAAATATGAATATGACTGTATTATAACTATATCAATATGAAATGGAATAAACTGTAGTTGTTTACATCTCGTTTTCAAGTGACAAATCTATGTCCATGCGTCATATCTACGGCCGTCGGACTGCTGTGTGTAGATATATACATGTGAACCCCTCGTTTCATACCTTTCTTTGTTACTGTCTGTGGATTACCTGTGTACACACATCAATTACCATGCCATACCTTTCCACTGTACAGGTTCTGGCATGGTGTACGGCTGGTTGGCCCTTAATCTTGCTGTGTGTTACATTGACCTGTGTCTATCTGGCAATTCGCTGGCGTGTCATGTGTGACCTTCTTGCTACTTTAGGGACCTGATCCCATAATTGTGACGTGCTTCCACTGGCCATATATTTCCCTGTCGTCTGTGATCTGTGTGTAACCAGTCCTTTCAGGACACTTTCTATTGTTGTTCTTTTTTGGTTACATATATGAGTACTTTGTTATGTTGTGCTATTATTGTGTGTGGAGCATTTCTCCACGGGCCTCTGCTGACAATGGACATATATCCAGCTAGCCTAGCCCGGTCAACAAGTGTGAGCCAACTGAACGCATTAAATGCAGGGGCACCTTCTGACAAGTGGGTCGGGTTACAGATGCATAACCGTCATCAATCCATACTACTAACACACACGTTATTCTATCCACATTCTATGTTTGTCTTATCACATAGCGTGTGTTTCTCACTATTTCTAACGGTACTTTACATGGCATTGCCCGATTCCATACTTTCAGAGGATGACAGTTTTGAGACATGTATGATTGGCGTGGAGGACACAGCCTTAACTATCCCTGCTTGAGTGGATCACACACGCACGCACTTGCATTTCCTAATTGTGGGTTACTGGCGCGCACATGCATATCCGTATTCTGTTTACATATGTTTACTGGGTCTGTGTGGTTACGTGGTCTGTGTTAGTTGTGACTGTTCGGTAACATATCTCTGATCCGGTTGACGGACGTGTGCGGAGCACTTTCACCTTTAAACATGTAACAGTCTTTGCGGCATGGGCGCATTACGTACCGTTCACATTTATATGTTCTATAGTCGTAATTCAAGCGGGACTGCATTCACGTTTGCGGTTAATGTGACCACTACACGTTAGCTGTTCGGTCTCATTTATATGCATACCCATGGTACTTAGCTACATTTACATATCCCCCCCCCCCGCACTCACGTACGTCACAGGCATCCATTCTCCTGCTGGGAAAGGTGCGGTACTACATGTTAAACATTCCTTATTCCCTGCCGCTCATGGCCCAGGATGCATATGTCGTGACCGCAGGGATATTCAGATCACAGGGGCTTATATCCCCTACGCATACAGGCCTTCGATTGTCAGGGTGTTCCTGTGGTGCTTTGGGTTTGGTCTCGTCCGCCTAGTGTACGGAACTGCCCTGACCGTGTACGAATGTCAGATGAGTCACATGGGCACAGTTTGTCCGTGTCTATGATACCATATCCCCCCACCCCCATTATCCCTAACCGTGTGCTGATTGGCCGGCGTACCCGTTGTAGATCTTGTTATAGTAATTGCACACGGTGTGGTCGAACAGACCTATTTCCATTACTAACCCTCGGTATTTATAACCTGTGTCGCTATATTACATGGGTTTAACATTGCGTGCCGGCTTTCACTGAGCCACGGACATGTCCGTTGCTTAGTTTGGCCCAGTCCCGCTCTGCTACACACATTTAACATGGCGGAACAGGTTGAACAGCTCAGCAACGGGGACATCGGGCTCTCCGTCGCTGTTTACTATTGAATCGCTATGTTGACTTTGTTTCACAGAGCGAGACAGTGTCGACATTGGTAACGGACATCTCGCGCGATGCGTCCGCACCGCGGGTGCCGTATGTCTGCGTTTGGGTGGCGGACACGCATTATGCTGTGCCATTATGTCTGGGAATATATGGTTTCTTTCCATAGATGGTATGGCATACTAGCAATGACCCGCGTCTGGGTGTGGGTACTGCTGTATTTACCCACGGAAAGAGTGGCCTTAGGTCAAGTGGTGCCCTAGGCAAAAGGACTCCATGGTGCCCCCGCCACATCACCCGCTACCCCCATCCTGGTCTACCTACACCAAATAAAGGCTGGAAAGGTGCCCTAGTAGAGCGGCGCCCTAGGCGGCTGCCTAGTTGGCCTATGCCTAAGGCCGGCTATGTGTGTGGTCCCTCGGGCGTCGGACTCGGGAACGCACCACGTCTGCCGTGGGTATATCTAGCATTACCCACATCCGGGCGTGGTTTATTGCTATGATGTTCCATGTGTACGGACACGTGTGTTTGGACAACCTACAATAGCTTCTGCTATTGGCATACAATGCTGTGGGTGGTGCTGGTTACCATACATATGCCTTTCTCAAAAGCCGACTTCACACTTCGAAACACTAGTGTGGTCTCCTTTAAGGCCCCTGAGCCACTGGTGAACATTACTCAAACCGCTGAATCAGTTACATATGCCTTCTACCAGCACCTACAGGACTGCATGGATCAGGCAATCCCATACAAAACTGAGACTCTTTGTACCAAAGCCAAGCATCTGGTCTGGTGGACCCTGGCCATGAACAAGCTCTACAATGGAAGGAGGTAGCTACTACAAGATAGAGCGGAATACTTGTAAGGTAAGACACCCTTGCTCATCATATGTGAAGAACTACAAGCTCTCATGAAATCATCCAGGGCAAATTCGGCAGAGAAATCACCAAGGACTCGACAGACAATCATAAGGCCTTGTTTAGCTATGTAGGACACCTGGGAGGACACTCCCAGATATGCTCAGACTGGGTTCCGAATGATGTGAAGATTACTGAACCTACACACATTGCCAACATCCTGGCTGACAGGTTCGGTGCAGACTTCTCCCCCACATGGAGAGATATCTATACCAGAGGATTGTAGATCCCGGAACATCTGTAACGCACAGGTGGGAAATGCTCTCTCCAAGGCAGTAAACACAGCATCCATGGGACCAGATGGTGTCCCAGCTGTGTACTCCACGAACTCATTGAGGAATCAAACCCACAGTCAGGACAGCTGTTTAATCTTAGCCTCACCTCAGGATACGTACCCAAGTAGTGGCGCAAGGCGACTGTAGTCCCACTTCACAAGTGCGGTGCCTCCAATGACCCTGGTACTTACCGTCCCATTAGCTTGACAAGCCTTATCTGCAAAGCCATGGGGAAGGATCATAATGGAACTCATAGATAAACACATAGGGGACTTGCATACTTTGGATCCAACCCAGTTTGGCTTGGTCAAAGGCAGATCATGCCTTTTAAACTTGGTTGACTTTTTAGGATCAGTCACCAAGGCCATTGAGGAGGGTAAAGCAGTCCATACAGCCTACCTCGACCTGGCAAGGGCCTTCGACACAATACCCCCCTCAGGTATCATTGATAAACTCATCAGCTTGAATGTAAATACATACATCGCCAGATGGGTTGCAAACTGACTAAGTGACAGAACCCACACGGTCATAGTTGCTGGCGCCATGTCATACTCACAGCCGGTCACAGGTGGTGTCCCACGGGGCTCAGTCCTGGGTCCACTCTTGTTCGGCATCTACATTTCCAAAGTACAAGCAAACACAGGGGGGTTATGGCTGACATTGTTTGCAGATGACTGCAAACTGGGCACCATAGTCGGACACACATCTGACACAGATATCCTTCAGAAGGGCCTCACAGATATGGATAACTGGTGCCAGAGACATGGCCTACAGCTAAATGCCGGGTAATGCATAGTCATACCCTTCGGGAAGAACAAGGTTACCCCTAGCTACCATATAGGTGGCAATCCACTGAGCACAGAGGGAGTTACCAGGGATCTGGGGACCCGGGTTGTCGGTAACCATTCATTCGACACACACGTTGCTAACGTAGTTAGGTAGACCTTCTACATTGCCCACCTGATCATGAAGGGATTCACATCTAGATCAGGGGAGGTCATCGTCCCCTTGTACTCATCACTCATTAGACCTATGATTGAGTACAATGCCCCGTTCGGAATGTATCTGACCCAACACCTGCAGCAGCTGGAAAGGCCCCAACAGTTCATCGACAAACGGATGCAGGGTCTCAGGAATATGTGTTATGCTGACCGACTGAAAGGACTCCAGCTCTATTCAGTCGCATACCACTTGCTCAGAGGTGACCTGTGCCTGGCATACAAGGCCATGCGGAACCCAGATTTGATGACTATGCTTCACCTAATGAATCTAGATCCCTCAGAACCACAAGGACAGGTGACGTAAACCTTGACACTGTCATTAATAGAACGTGCTGGAGGGACAGATTCATCACCCAGACACTCACTATGCTGTGGAACAACATCCCAGTACATGTGAGGCAGAGCACCTCGCTGGCCTTGTTTTAGTATTTTGACAAGGATGTATGAATTGATTTATTTCACTAACCTTCTAAATGAATTTTTACTTTACCACATTGTGAATTTATACATTTCATTGATATATTTTACATTAGTCACAATCATAAGGTTTATCTCTATATATTATAGTTCATTTATACTACTAGGTGTCTCTACTTTTTTTAATATATTGGCACAATCCCTAGAACATATATATGTAGCTTATACACTCAGACATTTGGAAAACATTATGTTGGTTCTTCTTTCATATATATACATATATTTTTATTTTTTTATGAAGAATATACTTTTTGAAGCAATGTCTGATTTACTCACTGTGTGGAATCTGTAACCCAGGTAAGGTTTTCTAGCTTGTTTGCCTTTAAGGCATTTAATTAATACTTAGCACATCTAATTAAATGACCAATTAAGGGTTTTAAATGTAGTAGGTTGGACTGCATTGTATGTATTCTGAAGATGTCTGCTTATGAAGCAGACGAAAAGCGCTTCAATAAACTCTGGTGGCTGAATTTAATTCCTGGTGGGCTCTGAGTGGTCACTGACCGTTTCTACAGTACCACATTTTTGCTTTGGACTTTCTCAACTGGTTCTCTGTGTTTTTTGTATGGGGAATGTCAAGTGTAGTCCCTATGTGTATTACCTGTGTTATGCCTTACTGCGGCTGTGTAATTCCACCGGGTTTGCAGTTATGGGTGCCATCTTGGTCGTACGCTTGTCCATCCATGAGAATTGCCTACTGGACACTGGTATAGGGCTGTACACATTTCACACCTGCATTTAGCATTCTCCAGGGGATGCTTTGCATTATTAGTGGGGAGTAAGGCAGGTGCTACGCCCACATCCCTCCCACGGGGCGGGACATAGGATTACCTGCCAAATGACACCGAGCCCTGTTTCTACATACCCAGGATCCCTTGCCTGCAACAGTCGACAGTACCCATTACACATCCTTCATGTGTGCGGGACTGTGATGTGGACGCACTTCTATGGACTTCGAACTCTGGGGATTTCTGTGCATATGTGCTGCATTTCATGGACAGCTATCATCAACATTGAACACGCTTGCGGTGCATATGTCTAGCTGTGACGTGGTCACGAGTATCGGTTCACGTGGTTGGTGAAGAATGCGGGCACACATTCCGTAGTGGAAATTTTTGGGTCCTACAATGGACACCAATGTGCATATGTAAAGTGTAGAACATGTTGGACTGAGTCCATCTGGCCAGTGGTTGTGACCGCTGCTGTGTGTTCCCCAATCGCGGATGTGTGTTTGACTACACATATTATGTTGTGCTACGAAACCCATGCTCTACTACGATTAACCCAAATGGTATTAATGTAATGCTGCAGGTTGGCAACTGCTTTAAGTAATCCTCAGAAGGCCCAGTAGGACATATACGCCACTGTATTGTCAATATAACACAGCCAGAACATGTAGACCCTATTGATTCATTGAAGGATGTTCTTTATAAGCGGGAACGCGTGTTTAAACATCCTATGACCTTCCTAGTTGACGTTGTTGGTGTGCCATTGGTATGTGTTCCACTGGTCGCCCATGTGTTCCGCAGTATGGCAGCGAGTAATCCCCATGTTGTTGCTGGCAGATCGAGTGCTGTGTACGCTGGTATTCGCACGGCGGTCTGGATTTCTATGGGGAGTGTCTACTGTAGTTTCCATCTGCATTTCCTGTGTTATGCCTTACTGCAGCTGTGTAATTCCACTGGGCTTGCAGGTATGGGTGCCATCCTGGTCGTAGGCCTGTCCATCCATGGGGATTGCCTACTGGACACTGTTATGGCCTGTACACATTCCACACCTGCATTTAGCATTATCCGGTGGATGCTTTGCATCATTAGTGGGGAGTAAGGCAGGTGCTACGCCCACATCCCTCCCACGGAGCGGGACAAAGGATTACCTGCCAACCGACACCGAGCCCTGTTTCTACATACCCAGGATCCCTTGACTGCAACAGTCGACAGTACCCATTACACATCCTTCATGTGTGCGGGACTGTGATGTGGACGCACTTCTATGGACTCGGAACTCTGGGGATTTCTGTGCATATGTGCTGCATTTCATGGACAGCTATCATCAACATTGAACACGCTTGCGGTACATATGTCTAGCTGTGACGTGGTCACGACTATCGGTTCACGTGGGTGACGATGGAGGCTGGCACGCATTCCGTATGGGAAAATTTTTGGGTCCTACAATGGACACCAATGTGCATATGTAAAGTGTAGAGCTTGTCGGACTGTGTCCGTGTGGCTAGTGGGTTTGACTGCTGCTGTGTGTTCACCGATCGCGGATGTCTGCTTGACTAACCATAGTGTGTAGTGCTACGGAAACCATGTTTTCCGGGACCGGAAACAAATGGTGTACATCCAATGTTGCAGGTTAACAACCGCTTTAATTAATCCCCAGAGGTCCCGGTTGTGCAGTATCGCCACTTTATTGTCGGAACGACACCTCCGGCCTAGGTAAATCACGGGCACGTTGGCACGGTCTTAACGGCCATTTGCAAATGTAATTAGCAGACACGTGTCAATACATGTATAATAATACATATTGTCATGCCGAAGTTAATGTATGTTATTTGGACAATGGCTTCTGCTATTGACATCCGTTGCTGTGGGTGTTGGCGGTTACCATACACATGGCTTTCTCAAAGGCCGAATTCACAATTCTGAACACTACTGTGGTCTCCTTTAAGGACCCTGAGCCAGTGGTCAACAGTACTGCAGCCACTGCATCACTTACATATGGCGTCTGCGGTACCTACAGGACTGCATTGATCAGGCATTCCCCTACCCAACTGTGGTTCATTGTACCAATGCCAAACATCCAGTGTAGTGTACCCCAGCCATACACAAGCTGTACAATGAGTGGAGGTGGCTACTACAAGGCAGAGCAGACACCTTGTGAGGTATGACACCCTTGGTCATTATATGTGTAGAGCTACAGGCTGTCATGACATGGTCCGGGGCACGTTCCACAGATATATCTCCATGGACCTGGCTGACAATCATACAGCCTTCATTTGCTATGCTGGACACCTGGGAGGTCACTCCCACATATGCTCTGACTGGGTTCACGGTGATGTGGAGTTTACTCAACATACACACATTGCCAACATCACGGGCTCCCAGGTTCGGTGAAGACATCTCCACACCCTCCCCCCCACATGAAGAGATGTCTGTACCGGCGGTTTGTGGTCCCCGAATGTTCTGTGACGCACGGATGGGACATGCTCTCTCCAGGGTAGTGGACATAGCATCCATGTGACCAGCTGGTGACCCGACTGTGTACTCCACGATCTCATTGAGGAATTAGACCCACAGTTAGGACAGCTGTTTATTTCTAGCCTCACCTCGGGAAACATACCCGGGTTGTGTCGCACGGCGACTGTAGTGCCACGTCACAGGGCCAATCCCTCCACTGACCCTGGTTATTACTGTCCCATTACCATGAGGAGACCTATCTGCAAAGACATGGGAAGGGATCATACTGCGGCCCGTAGATGAAGGCATAGGGGACCTGCATACTTTGCATCCAACCCGGTTTGGCTTGGTCAGGGGCGGTTCATGCGTTTACAGCATGGCTGACGTTTTCGGGACAGTCACCGAGGCCATTGATGGGGCCTTGCAGTCCATACAGCCTACCTCGACCTGGCAAAGGCCTTCAACACAATAACCCCCTCGGGTATCATTGATAAACCCATCGGCTTGGATGTGAACACGTACATCGCAGGATGGGTTGTAAACTGGCTATGTGACACGGCCCACGTGGTCATAGTTGCTGGCAGCATGTCGGACCTACTGCCTGTCGCAGGCGGTGTCCCACGGGGCTCTGCCCTGGGTCCACTCCTCTTCTACATCTACATTTCCACAGTACAGGCACACACAGGGGTGTTATGGGCGACATTGTTTGTAGATGACTGCGAACCGGGTGCCATAGTGGGACGGACATCTGACACAGATATCCTTCAAAGGGGCCTCCCAGATATGCATATCTGCTGTCAGGGACATGGCCTACAGCTAAATGCAAGGTAATGCAGAATCATACCCGTCGAGGAGAACGAGGTCACCCCTGTCCGGCATATGGGTGGCAGTCCACTGAGCGCGGCGCTAATTACCAGGGATCAGGGGACACAGGTTGTCGGTCACCATTCGTTCAACACACACGTTGCTATCGTGGTTGGTAGGACTTCTACATTGCCCACCTGTTTGTGCAGGGATTCACATCTAGATCAGGGTAGGTCATTGTCTCCTTGTACTCATTACGTGTTACACCTATGATTGAGTACATTGCCCCATCCGGAGGGTATCTGACCCGACACCTACAGCAGCTGGGAAGGCCTCATAGGTTAATTGTCATACAGATGCAGGGTGTCAGGGATTTGTGTAATGCTGGCCCACTGTTAGGACCCCTGCTCCATTCGGTCACATACCTCTTGTTCGGTGTTGACCTGTGCCTGACATACGAGGCCATGTCGACCCATATGTCATGTCTATGCTTCACCTACTGTATCTACATCCCTCGGAACCACAATGGCAGGTGACGTGAACCTTGACGCGGTCATTCATAGCATGTGTTGGAGTGACACATACGTCACCCAGACACTCACTATGCTGTGGATCTACATCACAGTACATGTGAGGCAGAGATCCTTGCTAGCCTTGTTTGAGGGGGATCTTGTCCGTTGGATGGGGGATTGCAGATATACCCCAGGGATTACATCATTATCACTGCTTGACAGAGATACGGCAATATCATAGGCATTTTATCTCCAGACCGGAAGGTTGGCAAAGGAATCCTAACTATGGACTAGGGTTATGGCTGACCTTGGGTAGATAGCCTACCCTGTACCTATGGACCTATGAACCTATGTTCATAGTTTGTCCCATTACACTTGTCTATCCCCTATCCTCTTTCTCATGTGTATATTTCTGTGGCACGTGATTGTCCTCTGTATTACCTGCAGGTATGCTGTCTACAGTGCACATACATCACGGTTGATTACAGTGTATCTGTGTCCCTACCACTGTGATACTGAGGATTACCACACATCCTTCACAACATTACATGCATATGTCCATTCTATTATTCTTTGGCCTATGTGGGGGTGTTAAGGCAACGGTTACACGTGTCCCTGTTTGTGCGCGCGTCATGGTGGTCTTTGACCATCCTCCGTTGCAGTCGTGGGATGGACGGTAGTGTTGCTGTGTGTTTGGCATGTGTTTTCATTGCCGGTACATCTGTGGGAGGTGTGGTTGGCACATGTTCCTCTTTGCAGGGAGCCCCATCCTGGGGTTTTGTGTCATGCATCTACACTTGGCACGTGCCATATGTCCTGTGCTATTCCCACAGTCGTGTATGCCTTCATGCATTACTACTGCGTGTTACTGGCTGTTTGTATGTGGTACACATGGCGATTGTGGTGGTTGGCTTGGCCTATTCCCATGCTATGACATACACATCTGTCAATTAGGTTGTTAAATTCAGACTGTAACACTCATTAGGCTTTTCAAAATGACAGTTAATAACACAGGAAGCTCAGTTTCACAACGTTTTAATACTGTACACCAGGAGGCAAATAACTATGCAGTACAAGTATAGAGTTTTGTCTGACTCTATACAGGTAACAGCTTTATGTGTCTTGTGTTTACAATCAGCTTTTGCCCACCTTAATGGCGTGGTCAGTCACAGGGCATTTACATCACTATAATCCACAATATTCTATTCATACAACGGTGCTAAGGTAATGCTTATTAAATGTTTTCCCATGAGAATAGCACAGCCTTGCAAGGCACCTGGTCAATTACAATGTCCTTCTGTAAATGTTGCTCTGTCAAGGTTCCAAGCCTGTTCGGATACAATAGTCAGTTCATTTCATACTAGGTTCCTTTGTCTCTCTGGTGAGCAGCTGTACTCTATCTTCGATAGAGCTCACAAGGCCATCCTCCTCAGTGGAAGGAAGGAAGATATACATGTACATACATTTATTATTCTCTAACCCAGCGGATAATTAATGCTGAATGACATACGCCTGCTGAACTGGTTACTGCCAGGGTCAGAGTTCAATCACACTGCAGCTACGCTTCAGGCAATTACATGCATGATAAGTTCTACTGCCATATAGTAAATTAGAATAAAATGCATTATACACTATTTGCTTCTAAACTAGCACGTCATATATGTTTAGATATATCTATTTCTAACATTCTCCCTCCTTTTAATGCTTTTATTCTATCCAGAAACATATACAACATTATTTCATTCCCTAGCCTCGTCCTCTCTGGAACTTTTAACTAGGCAAATCATTTGTTTTACATTTCAGAAAGAATTTCATTTGGTATTAACAAATTCCACTCCAGGTCTTGATACATAGTCTCGGTTACAGATACGTCAACAGAGTCCCTAACTACTCCTTTCATACAAGGTATCCCACAACAGACACATGCTCCCAATATGAGCAAAAGAACACAAATGGCAATCAAGATATTCATTATGAGTGAACCCCATCCACCAAATGGTTTCTGGAAATAGTTCGTCAGTGGGTTTGGGCCTGGTTCCGCCATGACTGATACCTGCTGTATTACCTCTATGTGGTCGTTGATATCGTGCTTATTATGTGGTATATATGCACATCAGTCTTCTTTGATAAGCGCGCACGTACCACCTCTCGCCGCCAGGGTGCAGTCAAGAGCCATTACATTTTGTAGCACAACAGTTCTCATTGCATTCAGTTCATCAGTCACACGTTCGTGAGCGGAAAAGTCGCATTGCTCATTACTTCGAGAGGTTTTGACAACTTCCTCAGTTCCCTGATTGATTTCACTGCTCCATAAGCTGGGATTATTCCAGCCCAGGATATAACACTGTCACTGAAGTCCATAGGAGTCAAGTTTCCTTTATCTCTTACAGAAGAATGATCTTTCCAAACAGCTTCGATGTCACCCACTGGATTAGTAGGTTTCACGAATGAGTTCCCAGTTCTTCGAGCTATATCTCTTACATTTCGTATCGTACCCGGAGGCAATTCTGCAGTATGTCTTATGGCTGGAACCAGATAACCCAAAAAACAACTACCGGACCAATTCTCAGGTAACCATTGATATGCTTTTTCCCCACAAACAAAATAACAATAATCTACTTTACTACTGATGCGGGTTAACTCTGCATGTAACATTTTCCTGTCTATAACAGACAACTGTTTATACAATTCAGGATGTTTCTGCACATCTTTCCACGTTGTTCTCATTAAGCTTAAGTACGAATCATAAATCGTGCTCCAACTACTACTGTGATCTTTGGCTTTTATATGACATTTGTAAGACACAGTTATGTTACAATTACTCCCACCAACTTGGACTGTATCATGTTTATAAAACAAACAATTCCTTTTTGTGTAACAGGTAAGTACAGTGCCACTTTGTCCTGTGATCTCACAGAACCTGTATCAAAAGGTAGATATTCACAGGTCTCAATTTATCCCCGAGGAGACAGCAGACATCAAAAGTCCTCCATATGCTGTAGGTATGGCAGTACAAACCCAGCAATCTGAAATGTTCATAGTCTCTACATGCACACGCTTCATGGCTAGGTATGTGTTGAGGTTTGTATGCCAATCTGTGGCCAGTTCATCACGTTTCATTATTTGTATCTGTGTAGTTATATGCAGGAAAGATCCCAGCAAAAGAAAAGTCACCACAAACATGGTTAATAGGTGTATGAGCAGTAGGACAGTAAACCAATGTCTTTGGGGTTGCTTTGTATTGTTATACACTCTGCCCCTGGTCATTCTGTCTCTGTGGTATATCGGCTACGACATGTAAATCAGACTGGATATTCTTTACCGGTTTGCAAGGGGTCAGGTGAACCCAGGACGACCTCTCCGCAACCTTTACTGCAGTAGGCGTTGCCAACAGTACCTGGTACGGACCTTCCCACGTTGGACTCGTCCGGTTACTTGTTTGGATAACATTCAACCACACCCGGGATCCTGGAGTCAGCTCTGCATCCGGCTTCATTTGTTCTTTATCTGAAAAAGAGTTTAACTGCAAAACAGTGTTATTGGTTAACAATCCTCTCATGTAACTGGCTAATGAGCCATCGACCTCCAGCTCTGCAGGCATGGAGCTTTCCACTGTGGCACATAATATGCCATTCCAAATACTACTTCAAAGGGGATCAAACCCTTTACATTTGGAACTGTTGTCATGCTCAGCAATGCTAGAGGTAGACGGCCATCCAATTCGTCTGGGTGTCACTCATCAACCTCCTCAACTTATTTCTCGAAATCCCATTGTACCTCTCCACCAGTCATGCTGACTGTGGGTGGTACGTGCAACGATTCTTCAAGGAAATCCCAAAGAATCACCCAGGTTGCTGGATTGTCTGGTTCACAAAATGTGTTCTATTGTCACTGTAGCTTCTTTCCGGTATGCCAGATCTAGGGATACTTTATTTTACTGGGGCCTTTGCCGCTGTTGCTGCATCCGGATTCCTGGTTGGAAATGCTTCTACCCATTTTGAAAACATATCTATACTCACTAAACAGTATTTCTTCCCTTCACATTTATTCAGCTCTATAAACTCCATACAAATAGTATGGAACGGATATGGTGGTGTAGGAAACCCCCTCTTCGGTTGGAATGCTCCCTGTGCATGATGTTTACTGCAAATATGACACGCTGCACAAAATGTTTGTATGTGGTTCCTAATTCCGTATGTTTGGAATATTCTGTTAACCAACTATACCATCCCCCCTGTTGAGACATGGCTCTGCCCATGGCTCAACAAAGCCGCATATCTAAATAAATTAGTCGTTGGCTTTCTCACTTTGGAGATGTACAGTCCGTCTTCAAGGATTGCTCCTCGTCTTACCCACGTCTGCTTTTCTGCTTTCGTAGTTGATGTTTGCATTGTTTCTAACATTTCTAAATCTAGAATCTCTGAGGATTGTCATTCCTCATTCAAAAGGTATGTTTCTGAGTGTGAGTCTGCTTGTTTTGCAGCTGCATCAGCTCGTGCATTACCTTTCGTAATCTTATCCTGTTGCTTTGTATGAGCTGCACATTTACAATTAGCTACTTTAGTAGGTAACTGAATGGAATCTAATAAATTCAAGATCAATTGCGCATGATTAATCGGTTTACCAGTGTATGTTATCATTCCCTATTCTTCCACTGCTGCGCATAAACATGCACTGTAGAGACAGCATACTGACTATCGGTATATATGTCCACACATCTGTTTTTCGCTAGAGTGCAAGCACGTGTTAAAGCTATCAATTCTGCTGCTTGAGCAGACAAGTTATGCTGCAGGGGTTGGGCTTCTACAATCTCAATATCAGTAACTACTGCATAACCTACTTGATTCTTTCCTGTAGGACCCTTTCTACATGATCCGTACACATAAACTGTCACCTCTGCATCATGTAAGGGTATATCAGTAATATCCTGTCTGGGTAAAGTTATTGGCTCCATTTCCTGGAGGCAACTGTGTGGTGTGCCATACACAGGTGTCGGACATGACGTTGATGGGTTTAATGTTGTACAACGTTCAATCACCATATGAGGTTGACACAGGAGTATGGTCAAACAAGAAAGATGTCTAGCACGGGTCAGGGATGCTATTTTCTCTTGCAGCTACATTATCGCAACTGCATGAGGCACTCTCACAATGAGAGGGTGGAATAATACCATTGATGCCGAAGCCTGTACTGCCATGGCTGCTGCAACAACTGCCTGTACACAATGTGGCAATGACCGTGCCACTGGGTCCAACTGCGATGAGTAGTAAGCTATGGGGCGTTGCTTACTTCCATGCTGTTGCGTCATGAATGACGTAATATATCCCTGCTTACAATCTACAGTCTGAAACTTTCTCTTACCCTTTTTACCTGACTGTACTACAAAGACTTCTGCTCCGTCTTCAGCTGTGAAGACCTGCGTCTTCCTTTTCTTCTTACTGTTAAGATGTCTTTCAGCAAGCATAGCATACTCCAGTACGGCTTGTAGCCTACTCGTTCGGTGATCTATCATATGCTTTGTAATATAGCTACCGATAGGGGCAATGCAACCTTTCGAAAATGCATTATTCAACTGTTGTTCATATGCACTATCATTTTTCAGATTTGCAGGAATAGGCATGCCACTATGGTTATTGAGACATTCCAATAATCTACCATAGTATGCATCTACAGTTTCATTATCTTGTTGTATGCACTGATTAATACAGGTCCAATCTGCTCTAGGTTTCCAAATTTCAGTAATTTGGTCCATAAGACCCTTCAACGTGGTGTCTACTTCTGCGTCACTATGTGGGAGTGGTTTAAGTTGCGCGTCACGAGCATTCCGGACGACACAAAACATGTGCCAGTCTGGACCTATTATTTGTCTAATCACCTTCTCTACTTCTTCCCCATTTAAGTGGTAACTCATTCACATACCTTGTAAATGTTGTATAAACTTTTCATGATTACTTTGTGGATGGGGTATTCCCTCTGTAACTTTCCGGATATCTTCCGGTGTCCACGGTCTATACACTAGGGGAGTTGGGTCCTGGCCTTCCTGTCCTGCCTGAGGGTTCGGTACATCAATTAATTAACAGATTTCCTCACTCTGTTCTACTGACTCTCTTCTTAGTTGGGTGTCCCTAGGTGTTTTACGTGTTCGGGATCTAGTTTCAATAGCTTCTCTTACAAATGGTTGTTGTGATACCTCTGTTACCACAGGATAACGTGGGGGGGACTAGCCTGCCCTCCCGCTTCATATCCTGGATGTGGTATCGGAGGGTGTGGAGGGGGAGGGGCCGTCGCTACTACTGTATTATTATCTTCTTTGTCTACGTGTGATGCTTTCGCATTTTTAGTCTTCTGTTCCCTTCGGTTCACTACCTCAATCCACCTATGTGCTTGAGGGATACCCAAATGTCGCTGTTTTTTCGCCTGAACATCTTAAGGTTGCCACCTTTTCAAATGCCCAATGTGGGACATTTTTGGTAGGGACGTCAGATTTTGCAGGGCAAAACATACCCACGGCCAGTACAAAGGGCAGAAATTCACTTTTTGCCAGAATAGCAACTTATTCTTGTATCATTTGAGTTGCTTATTCCGTTTATTATACTATTTTGGTGTTTCAGATACAAAATAACTGTTTTATGCAACTATTAAAGAATATATAGGAAATATGTTTGTCCTACGATATCAGGACATTTGCCATTTGTTCAGTTGTTTTGCAGGACACAACTGCCCAAAGAGGGACTGTCCCTCGCAAAGTGGGACAGGTGGTAACCCTAGAACATCTGCGTCACATTTTAAGTGATTCCAATGTTTCACTAACGATATTTTGTCTAATATACCATCAAAGTCATATTTATTACCCCATTTTGCAAAATATCTCACATTATCTGCTCTCTGCAATTGCATATACTTCGCATCATCCGTCAAAGGCGGATCTCACGATCTCTTAGTGCACTAATTTCCCATGTCTTCTAAACGACTGTTACGTGACCCTCCTCTCGTACCACGTGGTATCCCCTTCCCTGTATCCACTGTAGTGTCTACAATGACTGTTTACTCTGCTCTGTGTTCCCCTGATCTATGTCCAAATGTATAACTACTTGTATTGGTCTTCGACCTGCTATCACAAATGTTAACAAAAACACAATGTAGCCTGGTCCCTGATCTACAACAGAGACAAAGAGGCAAACTCTCCTTACCTGAGCCTCCCGTTTATGACTGCACGTTTTCTTCTTGGGATCCAGTTTTCCGCTTTTCAGCCACAGATCAGAAAGTGGACAGCCTCTTTACACACAACAATTCAGTCGGAGGTCTTTTCACTCAAGAAGAACCATTTAGGCAACTTCTCCTGTGCAGATTTCTTACCACCCATGCACTCTGACCTGCAGCTTACCAAGGGAATTCCGGCTAAGAAGGACCACAATGTCAAATAAGTTGTTAAAATCAGACTGTAGAAATCAGTAGGCTTTTCTAAATGACAGTCAATAACACAGGAAGCTCAGGTTCACAACGTTTTAGTAGTGTACACCGGGAGGCAAAAAACTATACAGTACAAGTATAAGGGTTTTGTCTGACTCTATACAGGAAGCAATTTGTTTATATAGTGTTTACAATCAGCTTTTGCCCACCTTACTGACGTGGTCAGTCACAGGGCATTTCCATCACTATGGTCCGCAATATTGTATTCATAGGTTCATAGGTTCATAGGTTCATACTAGGCTATCTGCCCGAGGGCATTTACAAGCCTAGCCCATAGTTTAGTGGCTTACGCCACCCCTTTAGTATGGGGAACTATACCCATTATTTTGCTGTGCCTCTGTTGAGCAGTGACACTGAGGTAATCCCTGGGGTATATCTGCGATCTCCCATCCATTGGTCAAGATTTCTCTTGAACAAGGCCAGCGAGGTGCTCTGCCTCACATATACCGGGATTTTATTCCACAGCATAGGGAGTCTTTGGGTGATGAATCTATCCCTCCAGCACGTCCTATTAATAGCCATGTCGAGGTTTAAGTCTCCGCCCTTGTGGCTCTGACGGATCTAGATTTTTGAGGTGAAGCATATTCATCAAATCTGGGTTTGACATGGCCTTGTATGTTAGGCAAAGGTCACCTCTGAGCAAGCGGTAAGCGACTGAATAGAGCTGGAGTTCTTTCAGTCGGGCAGCATAGGACAGATGTTTGAGACCCTTTATCCTTTTGGTGAGGAACTTTGTGGCCTCTCCAGCTGCTGCAAGTGTCGGGTCAGATACATTCAATGGGGCATTGTACTCAATCATTGGTCTGATGAGTGATGAGTATAGGGAGACTATGACCTCCCTTGATCTAGATGAGAATCCCTTCATGATAAGGTGGGCAATGTAGAAGGTCTTCCTAACTACTTTAGCTACATGGGTGTCGAATGACAGACAACTATCAACCTGGGTCCCCAGGTCCCTGATAACTTCTTCTGTACTCAGTGGATTGCCACCTATTTGGTAGCTAGGGTAACCTTGTTTTTCCGAAGGGTATGACTATGCATTTTTGGCATTTAACTTTAGGCCATGGCTCTGGCACCAGTTATCCGTTTCTGTGAGACCCTTCTGAAGGATATCTGTGTCAGATGTGTTTTCTACTATGGCGCCCAGTTTGCAGTCATCTGCAAACTTTGTCAGCCATAACCCTCCTGTGTTTGCTTGTACTTTGGAAAAGTAGATGCCAAACAAGAGTGGGCCCAGGACTGAGCCCTGTGGTACACCACTTGTGACAGGCTTTGAGTCTGACATGGCACCAGCAACTCTGACCCTGTGGGTTCTGTCACTCAGCCAGTTTGCAACCCATCTTGTGATGTATGTGTTAACATTTAAGCTGATGAGTTTTTCAATGATACCCGAGTGGGGTATTGTATCAAAGGCCTTCGCCAGATCGAGGTAGGCTGTATGGACTGCCTTTCCCTCATCAATGGCTTTGGTGACTGTTTCGAAAAAGTCAACCAGGTTTAGAAGGCATGATCTGCCTTTGACAAAGCCAAACTGGGATGGATCCAAAGTCTGCAAATTCCCTATGTCTTTATTTATGAGGTCCATTATGATCCTCTCCATGGCATATTCATACGAGGGTGCTGAGGTAATGCTTTTAAAATGTTTTCCCATGAGAATAACACAGCCTTGCAAGGCACCTGGTCAATTACAGTGTCCTTCTGTAATTGTTGCTCTTTCAAGGACCCTGGACTGTTCGGATACAATAGTCAGTTCATTTGTTAATACGTTCCTTTGTCTCTCTGGTAAGGAGTTGTACTCTATCTTCGATACAGCTCACAAGGCCATCCTCCTCAGTGGAAGGGAGGAAGATATACATGTACATACATTTATTTTTCTCTAACCCAGCAGATAATTAATGCTGAAAGACATAAGCCTGCTGAACTGGTTACTGCCAGGGTCAGAGTTCAATCACACTGCAGCTAAGCTTCAGCCAATTACATGCAAGATCATTTCTACTGCCATATTGTAAAGTGGAATACAATGCATTATATACTATTTTGCTTCTGAAATGGCACTTCATATGTGTTTCCATATATATTTTTCTAACAACATCCATCCGGCCATATGCATGTTATTCCGTCCTTTGCCTTGGCCGTGGGTGTTTGGCCATCCGGCAACGCTACTCTCCACATGTGATGTCCCACCTTCCCCTTCTGTGCCTGTGGCACCCTGCTAGGACGTCCTGTTTGGTAGGCAGATGTTCCGCTATATGTGTTTGACATATCTGCATAGCTAATCATCGGTACGGTGGTTGAACATCCTGACTTGTCCACATGTGTACAGTTATGTGCACCGTGGCGTGTGCAAGCCTATGGGGTTTGGGCGGGTCCGTACCACATGCGGGATGTACACATTCTGCCGACACATTCACATGCAACCATTTGCATATCTGTACCTGAGGTGGGTTGTTAACATGTGGGGTACATCTTTGCCCGCGTGGCACTGCCTAAGACAATACTTCTTACCACATTTCAGGTATGCCCAGTGTGTGTAGGTGTGTAGCTGCGCAAGGCTGCTAGCTGGGTTGGGTGCACGGTCGTACATGGGTGGGGGTTACATGCTATAATGGGGCTATTGTGTATTACATTCGCATGCATGGGTTCTGCTTCTGGATATTACACTTAGACATACGCCGTCCTGTGTATGCGACGAGCACGTTGCTGGGTTTGGTACATGTTGCTATGTACATGTTTGCCTGTGTTTAGGGTATCTTGGTTCCTTCTTGTTGTTATGTCAACATGGCTACCCGGCTGTGTACTCTCACTACTGCTGGTGACCATTACGGTTGCCACCTTTTCCAATGCCCAAAGTGGGACATCTTTTGTGGAAACCTCGGATTTTGCAGGACAACACATACCCACAGCAAGTAGCGATGACAGAACTTCACTTTTTTCCAAAATATACACTTATTCTCATAGCATTTGGGTTGCTTATTCTGTTTCTTATGCCATGTATGTGTTTCATATATGAAATATATGTTTTATGCTACTATTAAAGGTATATTGAGAGAATCTTTTTGTCTGGAAATCTCAGGTCATTTGCCATTTTTCGATTTCTGGCGGGACACAACTGTCGAATGAGGGACTGTCCATAGCAAAGTGGGACAATTGGTAACCCTGGTGACCATGCCCATGTTGCTACACCTATGTCGGTGCGGCCCGCTGACATGCTGCGGTACACTTTCTCTAGGTATGCCCACGGACAGTGCATTGCGGGACGAACATGATATTACGCGTATCCTTTGTTCCTTGGACAGGTACACTTAGGGCTTCGTGGGTTGTGTTTGTTTCTCCGTTTTGTTGGAACGGGTACTATGTTGCATACTCTGCCGTGCGTTTTATTCTGCACGGGCCCTGGCTGGTGCCATTACTATTATGGGCGGCCTGTGGAAATTAGCACTTTAGGTTGCTCATCGCCTGCCGGCTTAGCCACGCCTCCGGACGTATCCTACTTGGGCTCGCTCACGTAACCTACGCACATGTCTGTGGTTGCGGCGCGCACTCATTACTATGCATATGGCGCTACTACGCCGACTATCCACTGCACCGCTGGCGCAGGCCTTACACCGGCCTTGCGCCGAGCTTCATGAATCCCGGGGTAAGTGAAAAAAATCATAAAACTAGCATTAATAAATATAAAGTACTAATACAAATAATAACTATAATGCAATAATAAACAAAAACAAAAATAATAATAATTTAAACATTAAACTATAAACAAGCAACAATAAATAACAATGCATACATAGCAAGAGAACAACTAGATCAAACAAATAAACACAACACCCAATACAAAAATATACATACTATAATAACAACTAAGTAACCATAAGGATGGACATGGAAAAAGAAAACAAACCTCTACAATGTATAACAGACTAAAGTTTCAAAAGAAAGAACTGAGAAAAAAAAACACTGAAAAATATACAATGTAAAAATCACATAACAGCCAATGAAAAGAAATTGAAGGGTTCCTGGTGAAAAAAAATCAAATTCACTGTTTTTAACTAACACTAGCACAATGTAACATAGTATATATTCATTGATTTGCAGATTAGGAAAGTGGGAAAAACCACTAGAAACTTACATTTAAAAATATGTTAACATATATTCATGATAAGTTGCACTGAATCATATTAATTCATCAAAGGAACCTTTTGCATGCATTTGCATATATGAGATTAGTTGACGTTGCTAGCAAATGCTACACATTTTGCCCATTTTGCCTAATTGTTTCATATTATGAGAGGTAGTGTTCCACATTTTACAAATAGTAGGTTGAGATCTATGACAATATCCAAAACTGCAAGGCCTTCCCATGAAAAGATTAAAGTTCATAGCATAAAGTATAAGGCCCTTCCAACACGACATGCCCATTTGTGATTCAGAAACATGTAAGCCATAACAAGGCTAAATTTGCATGTTTCCTGAATAGCAGTTACTTCTTCAAAGTGAATATCATGGCTGATCTACATGTTGTGGTAGTAGCCTTCTGCTCATGTAGGCGGTGGAATCCCCACTCCAGTCACTTTCTCTCACACACACGTACACAAATATAAACTTATTCTCAAACATGCACCAGTCCCTGTAGTTGCCTCTACCCTCCTGTAGTACTCCCACCCCATAATACTTCAGTGTCATTACAACACATATGTATTAGGACCTGAAGGCTTGATGTATCCCCCACTCTGATCCCCATTTCAATAACAGTGTTACTGCACCTTACAAAGTCATCCCAGGTCGTCTACTGGATTCTGCCTCCCCTAATCAACTTATGAAGTCTGTGCCATTACAGCAGTTCACTTTATCCCTGGTGTCCAGTGGTTCCCAACACTGCCATTATCCTCCCTACTACTGCTGGTGCTGTGATAGGTGCTCACTCCTATCCCTGTTATGCTGTTCTATGTCTTAGGGTACTTTATGGAGTATCAACTGGTGTCTAGTGCATCTCCTTCACTCCCTAGTCCCTGTAGTAATGTTGATGCCATCACCACACTTAAAGAATTCTGTGGTGTGCAGTGGTTCTTCCCAATCTCCTAATTCCGATACTACCTTAGGCCCATCATAATACTTAAAGCACTACCTGGTGTCTAGTGGTTTTCTCCATACCACATTTATGTTCAGTGGTTGAGCACAGGTTTTTGGCCATGTTCTCTACCGCTACATGGTAGTGATGGTTATGCTGATCTACATGCCTGAGTACTTTCTTTAATCACTCGGTCATGTGGATACCTTCCAGGAGGTGGTTGAAGGTAGAGAACACATCTCTAGTTAACATATCCCTGTACCAACAGAATGCCTCATTGGCATTCAGCACAGCTATGGGCCAGCACTTTGCAGTGCTACATGTCTTCAAGCTGGAGAACCATGCAGCATAATGTAAGGGTACTTGCTAAACAGCAAAAATGTAGCACAGTGTATACATGGCCATGTACACTTCATGGTACGTTCATGAATGCAGGGTGTTAGCTTATATCCCTTACTTCATTGTATACAATTTGAAATATTTTCTGCTTAAAAACCTCAGCTTTGGCAGGCTAAGATTTAGTTGTATTCAACTGGATGTATAAGAGAATTTAAGTACCTTTATCTGCATTTGTTTTCAAATAATACAGTATTTAAATTGATTTAACTGTGTTGCATGATTATTAACTGAACTGGAAGTTTTGACTCTGTTCTTCAGTTAGTGCTGCTTGAATTTTATTATTTGTTAGTAATTGCAGGTGTGGGGTAGCCACATTCTTTGATTTCCTGTCCTTGCCTATTTAAGTGGTACAGTTTGAAATATTTTCTGCTTAAAAACCTCAGCTTTGGTCGGCTAGGATCTAGCTGTATTCAACTGGACATGTAAGAGAATTTAAGTACCTTTATCTGCACTTTTTTTCAAATAATACAGTGTTTAAATTGATTTAACTGTGTTGCATGATTATTAACTGAACTGGAAGTTTTGACTGTTCTTCAGTTAGAGCTGATTGAATTTTATTAGTTAGCAATTGCAGGTGTGTGGGTAGCCACATCATTTGATTTCTTGTCCTTGCCTATTTAAGTGGTACAGTTTGAAATATTTTCTGCTTGAAACCTCAGCTTTGGCTGCCTAAGATCTAGTTGTATTCAACTGGACATATAAGAGAATTTAAGAACCTTTATCTACATATTTTTTAAATAATACCGTATTTACATTGATTTAACTGTGTTGCATGATTATTAACTGAACTGGAAGTTTTGACTCTGTTTTTCAGTTAGTGCTGCTTGAATTATATTATTTGTTAGCAATTAGAGGTGTGGGGTAGCCACATTCTTTGATTTCCTGTCCTTGCCCATTTAAGTGGTACAGTTTGATATATTTTCTGCTTAAAAACCTCAGCTTTGGCCGACAAAGATCTAGGTCTATTCAACTGGACGTATAAGAGAATTTAAGTACCTTTATCTGCATTTTTTTTCAAATAATACAGTATTTAAATTGATTTAACTGTGTTGCATGATTATTAACTGAACTGGAAGTTTTGACTCTTTTCTTCAGTTAGTGCTGCTTGAATTTTATTATTTGTTAGTAATTGCAGGTGTGGGGGTAGCCACATTCTTTGATTTCCTGTCCTTGCCTATTCAACTGGCACAGTTTGAGATATTTTCTGCTTAAAAACCTCAGCTTTGGCCGGCTAAGATCTAACTGTATTCAACTGGACTTATAAGAGAATTTAAGTACCTTTATCTGCATTTTTTCCAAATAATACAGTATTTAAACTGATTTAACTGTGTTGCATGATTATTAACTGAACTGGAAGTTTTTACTCTGTTCTTCAGTTAGTGCTGCTTGAATTTTATTATTTGTTAGTAATTGCAGGTGTGGGGGTAGCCACATTCTTTGATTTCCTGTCCTTGCCTATTTAAGTGGTAAGGTTGAAATATTTTCTGCTTACAAACCTCAGCTTTGGCCGGCTAAGATCTAGCTGTATTCAAATGGACGTATAGGAGAATTTAAGTACATTTCTCTGCATTTTTTCAAATAATACAGTATTTAAATTGATTTCTAACTGTGTTGCATGATTATTAACTGAAATGGAAGTTTTGACTCTGTTCATCAGTTAGTGCTCCTTGAATTTTATTATTTGTAAGTAATTGCAGATGTGGGGGTAGCCACATTTTTTGATATCCTGTCCTTGCCTATTTAAGTCATACAGTTTGAAATATTTTCTGCTTAAAAACCTCAGCTTTGGCTGGCTAAGAGCTAGCTGTATTCAACTGGACGTATAAGAGAATTTAAGTACCTTCATCAGCATTTTTTTCAAAAATACAGTATTTAAATTGATTTAACTGTGTTGCGTGATTATTAACTGAACTGGAAGTTTTGACTCTTTTCTTCAGTTAGTGCTGCTTGAATTTTATTATTTGTTAGAAATTGCAGGTGTGGGGGTAGCCACATTCTTTGATTTACTGTCCTTGCCCACTTAAGTGGCACATTTGAAATATTTTCTGCTTAAAAACCTCAGTTTTGGCCAGCTAAGATCTAACTGTATTAAACTGGACTTATAAGAGAATTTAAGTACCTTTATCTGCATTTTTTTCAAATATTACAGTATTTAAACTGATTTAACTGTGTTGCATGATTGTTAACTGAACTGGAAGTTTTGACTCTGTTCTTCAGTTAGTGCTGCTTGAATTTTATTATTTGTTAGTAATTGCAGGTGTGGGGGTAGCCACATTCTTTGATTTCCTGTCCTTGCCTATTTAAGTGGTAAGGTTGAAATATTTTCTGCTTAAAAACCTCAGCTTTGGCCGGCTAAGATCTAGCTGTATTCAAATGGATGTATAAGAGAATTTAAGTACCTTTATCTGCATTTTTTCAAATAATACAGTATTTAAATTGATTTTTAACTGTGTTGCATGATTATTAACTGAAATGGAAGTTGTGACAGTGTTCATCAGTTAGTGCTCCTTGAATTTTATTCTTTGTAAGTAATTGCAGGTGTGAGGGTAGCCACCTTTCTTGATTTCCTGTCCTTGCCTATTTAAGTGGTACAGTTTAAAATATTTTCTGGTTAAAAACCTCAGCTTTGGCTGGCTAATATCTAGCTGTATTCAACTGGATGTATAAGAGAATTTAAGTACCTTTATCTGCATTTTTTTCAAAAATACAGTATTTAAATTGATTTAACTGTGTTGCATGATTATTAACTGAACTGGAAGTTTTGACTCTGTTCTTAAGTTAGTGCGGCTTGAATTTTATTATTTGTTAGAAATTGCAGGTCTGGGGGTAGCCACATTCTTTGATTTCCTGTACTTGCCTATTTAAGTGGTACAGTTTGGAATATTTTCTGCTTAAAAACCTCAGCTTTGGCCAGCTAAGATCTAGCTGTATTCAACTGGACATATAAGAGAATTTAAGTACCTTTATCTGCATTTTTTTCAAATAATACAGTACTTAAATTGATTTAACTCTGTTGCATGATTATTAACTGAACTGGAAGTTTTGACTCGGTTCTTCAGTTAGTGCTGCTTGCATTTTATTATTTGTTAGTAATTGCAGGAGTGGGGGTATCCACATTCTTTGATTTCATGTCCTTGCCTATTTAAATAGTATACTTTGAAATAGTTTCTGCTTAAAAACCTCAGCTTTGGCCGGCTAAGATCTAGCTGTACTCAACTGGAAGTATAAAATAATTTAAGCACCTTTACCTGCATTTTTTTCAAATAATACAGTATTTATACTGATTTAAATGTGTTGCATGATTATTAACTGAACTGGAAGTTTTGACTCTGTTCTTCAGTTAGTGCTGCTTGGATTTTATTATTTGTTAGTAATTGCAGGTGTGGGGGTAGCCACATTCTTTGATTTCCTGTCCTTGCCTATTTAAGTGGTACAGTTTGAAATATTTTCTGCTTAAAAACCTCAGCTTTGGCCGGCTAAGATCTAGCTGTATTCAACTAGACGTATAAGATAACTTAAGTACCTTTATCTGCATTTTTTTTCAAATAATACAGTATTTAAAATGATTTAACTATGTTGCATGATTATTAAATGAATTGGAAGTTTTGACTCTGTTCTTCAGTTAGTGCTGCTTGAATTTTATTTTTTGTTAGTAATTGCAGGTGTGGGGGTAGCCACATTCTTTGATTTCCTGTCCTTGCCTATTTAAGTGTTACAGTTTGAAATATTTTCTGCTTAAAAACCTCAGCTTGGCCGGCTAAGTTCTAGCTGTATTCAACTGGATGTAAAAGAGAATTTAAGTACCTTTATCGGCATTTTTATCAAATAGTACAGTATTTAAATTGATTTAACTGTGTTGCATGATTACTAATTGAACTGGAAGTTTTGACTCTGTTCTTCAGTTAGTGCTGCTTGAATTTTACTATTTGTTAGTAATTGCAGTTGTGGGGGTAGCCACATTCTTTGATTTCCTGTCCTTGCCCATTTAAGTGGTACAGTTTGAAATATTTTCTGCTTAAAACCCTCAGCTTTGGCCGGCTAAGATCTAGCTGTATTCAACTGGACGTATAAGAGAATTTAAGTACCTTTATCTGCATTTTCTTTCAAATAAAACAGTATTTAAATTGATTTTTAACTGTGTTGCATGATTATTATCTCGACTGGAAGTTTTGGCTCTGTTCTTCAGTTAGTGCTGCTTGAATTTTATTACTTGTTAGTAATTGCAGGTGTGGGGGTAGCCACATTCTTTGATTTCCTGTCCTTGCCTATTTAAGTGGTACAGTTTGAAATATTTTCTGCTTAAAAACCTCAGCTTTGGCCGGCTAAGATCTAGTTGTATTCAACTGGATGTATAACAGAATTTAAGTACCTTTATCTGCATTTTGTTTCAAATAATACATTATTTAAATTGATTTAACTGTGTTGCATGATTATTAACTGAACTTGAAGTTTTGACTCTGTTCTTCAGTTAGTGCTGCATGGATTTTATTATTTGTTAGTAATTGCATGTGTGGGGTTAGCCACATTCTTTGATTTCCTGTCCTTCCCTATTTAAGTGGTACAGTTTGAAATATTTTCAGCTTATAAACCTCAACTTTGGCCAGCTAAGATCTAGTTGCATTTATTTGGATGTATAAGAGAACTTAAGTACCTTTATCGGCATTTTTATTCAGATAATACGGTAGTTCAATTGATTTAACTGTGTTGCATGATTATTAACTGAACTGGAAGTTTTGCCTCCGTTTTTCAGTTAGTGCTGCATGGATTTTATTATTTGTTAGTAATTGCAGGTGTGGGGTTAGCCACATTCTTTGATTTCCTGTCCTTGCCTATTTAAGTGGTACAGTTTGAAATATTTTCAGCTTATAAACCTCAACTTTGGCCAGCTAAGATCTAGTTGTGTTTATCTGGACATATAAGAGAACTTAAGTACCTTTATCGGCATTTTTTTCAGATAATATAGTACTTCAATTGATTTAACTGTGTTGCATGATTATTAACTGAACTGGAAGTTTTGACTCTGTTGTTCAGTTAGTCCTGCTTGAATTTTATTATTTGTTAGCAATTGCAGGTGTGGGGGTAGCCACATTCTTTGATTCCCTGTCCTTGTTTATTTAAGTGGTACAGTTTGAAATATTTCCTGCTTAAAATCCTCAGCTTTAGCTGGCTAAGATCTAGCTGTATTCAACTGGACGTATAAGAGAATTCAAGTACCTTTATCTGCATTTTTTTTAAAATAATACAGTATTTAAATTGATTTAACTGTGTTGTATGATTATTAACTGAAATGGAAGTTTTTACGCTGTTCATCAGTTAGTGCATGGATTTTATTATTTGTTAGTAGTTGCAGGTGTGGGGTTAGCCACATTCTTTGATTTCCTGTCCTTCCCTATTTAAGTGGTACAGTTTGAAATATTTTCAGCTTATAAACCTCAACTTTGGCCAGCTAAGATCTAGTTGTATTTATTTGGACGTATAAGAGAACTTAAGTACCTTTATCGGCATTTTTATTCAGATAATACTGTATTTAAATTGATTTAACTGTGTTGCATAATTATTAACTGAACGGGAAGTTTTGAATCTGTTCTTCAGTTAGTGCTGCTTGCATTTTATTATTTGTTAGTAATTGCAGGAGTGGGGGTAGCCACATTCTTTGACTTTTTTGTCCTTGCCTATTTAAGTGGTACAGTTTGAAATATTTTCTGCTTAAAAACCTCAGCTTTGGCCGGCTAGGATCTAGCTGTATTCAACTGGACGTATAAGAGAATTCAAGTACCTTTATCTGCATTTTTTTAAAATAATACAGTATTTAAATTGATTTAACTGTGTTGTATGATTATTAACTGAAATGGAAGTTTTTACGCTGTTCATCAGTTAGTGCTGCTTGAATTTTATTATTTGTTAGTTATTGCAGGTGTGGGGGTAGCCACATTCTTTGATTTCCTGTCCTTTCCTATTTCAGTGGTACAGTTTGAAATATTTTCTGCATTAAACCTCAGCTTTGGCCGGCTAAGATCTAGCTGTATTCAACTGGATGTATAAGATAATTTAAGTACCTTTATCTGCATTTTTTTCAAATAATACAGTATTTAAAAACATTTCTAACTGTGTTGCATGATTATTAACTGATCTGGAAGTTTTGACTCTGTTCTTCAGATAGTGCTGCTTGGATTTTATTATTAGTTAGTAATTGCAGGTGTGGGGGTAGCCACATTCTTTGATTTCTTGTCCTTGCCTATTTAAGTGGTACAGTTTGAAGTATTTTCTGCTTAAAAACCTCAGCTTTGCCCCGCTAAGATCTAGCTGTATTCAACTGGATGTATAAGATAATTTAAGTACCTTTATCTGCATTTTTTTTTCAAATAATACAGTATTTAAATTGATTTAACTGTGTTGCATGATTATTAACTGAACTGAAATGTCTGACTCTGTTCTTCAGTTAGTGCTGCATGAATTTTATTATTTGTTAGTAATTGCAGGTGTTGGGTTAGTCACATTCTTTGATTTCCTGTCCTTGCCTATTTAAGTGGTACAGTTTGAAATATTTTCAGCTTAAAAACCTCAACTTTGGCCGGCTATGATATAGTTGTATTTATCTGGACATATAAGAGAATTTAAGTACCTTTATCGGCATTTTTTTTAAAATAATACAGTAGTTCAATTGATTTAACTGTGTTGCATGATTATTAACTGAACTGGAAGTTTTGACTCTGTTCATCAGTTAGTCCTGCTTGAATTTTATTATTTGTTAGTAATTGCAGATGTTGGTGTAGCCACATTCTTTGATTTCCTGTCCTTGCCTATTTAAGTGGTACAGTTTGAAATATTTCCTGCTTAAAATCCTCAGCTTTGGCCAGCTAAGATCTAGTTGTATTCAACTGGACATATAAGAGAATTTAAGTACATTTATCTGCATTTTTTTCAAATAATACAGCATTTAAATTGATTTAACTGTGTTGCATGATTATTTACTGAACGGGAAGTTTTGACTCTGTTCTTCAGTTAGTGCTGCTTGAATTTTATTATTTGTTAGTAATTGCAGGTGTGTGGGTAGCCACATTCTTTGATTTCCTGTCCTTGCCTATTTAAATGGCACAGTTTGAAATATTTTCTGCTTAAAAACCTCAGCTTTGGCCGGCTAAGATATAGTTGTATTTATCTGGACGTATAAGAGAGTTTAAGTACCTTTATCTGCATTATTTTTCAAATAATACAGTATTTAAATTGATTTTTAACTGTGTTGCATGATTATTAACTGAACGGGAAGTTTTGACTCTGTTCTTCAGTAAGAGCTGCTTGAATTTTATTATTTGTTCGTTATTTCAGGTGTTGGGGTAGCCACATTCTTTGATTTCCTATCCTTGCCTATTTAAGTGGTACAGTTTGAAATATTTTTTGCATAAAAACCTCAGCTTTGGCCGGCTGAGATCTAGCTGCATTCAACTGGACGTATAAGAGAATTTAAGTACCTTTATCTGCATTTTTTAAAAATAATACAGTATTTAAACTGATTTAACTGTGTTGCATGATTATTAACTGAACTGGAAGTTTTGACTCTGTTCTTCAGTTAGTGCTGCTTGAATTTTATTATTTGTTAGTAATTGCAGGTGTGGGGGTAGCCACATTCTTTGATTTCCTGTCCTTGCCTATTTAAATGGTAAGGTTGAAATATTTTCTGCTTAAAAACCTCAGCTTTGGCTGGCTAAGATCTAGCTGTATTCAAATGGACGTATAAGAGAATTTAAGTATCTTTATCTGCATTTTTTTTTCAAATAATACAGTATTTAAATTGATTTAACTGTGTTGCATGATTATTAACTGAACTGGAAGTTTTGACTCTGTTCTTCAGTTACTGCTGCTTGCATTTTATTATTTGTTAGTAATTGCAGGAGTGGGAGTAGCCACATTCTTTGATTTTTTTGTCCTTGCCTATTTAAGTGGTACAGTTTGAAATATTTTCTGCTTAAAAACCTCAGCTTTGGCTGGCTAAGATCTAGCTGTATTCAACTGGACGTATAAGAGAATTCAAGTACCTTTATCTGCATTTTTTTAAAATAATACAGTATTTAAATTGATTTAACTGTGTTGCATGATTATTAACTGAAATGGAATTTTGACTCTGTTCATCAGTTAGTGTTGCTTGAATTTTATTATTTTTTAGTAATTGCAGGTGTGGGGTAGCCACATTCTTTGATTTCCTGTCCTTGCCTATTTAAGTGGTGCAGTTTGATATATTTTCTGCTTAAAAACCTCAGCTTTGGCCAGCTAAGATCTAGCTGTATTCAACTGGACGTAAAAGAGAATTTAAGTATCTTTATCTGCATTTTTTTCAAATAATACAGTATTTAAATTGATTTAACTGTGTTGCATGATTATTAAATGAACTGGAAGTTTTGACTCTGTTCTTCAGTTAGTACTTCTTTAATTTTATTATTTGTTAGTAATTGCAGGTGTGTGGGTAGCCACATTCTTTGATTTCCTGTCCTTGCCTATTTAAGTGGTACAGTTTGAATTATCTTCTGCTTAAAAACCTCAGCTTTGGCCGGCTAAGTTCTAGCTGCATTTATCTAGATGTATAAGATAATTTAAGTACCTTTATCTGCATTTTTTTCAAATAATACAGTATTTAAATTGATTTAACTGTTTTGCATGATTATTAACTGAACTGGAAGTTTTGACTCTTTTCTTCAGTTAGTGCTGCTTGAATTTTATTATTTGTTAGTAATTGCAGGTGTGGGGTTAGCCACATTCTTTGATTTCCTGTCCTTGCCTATTTAAGTGGCACAGTTTGAAATATTTTCTGCTTAAAAACCTCAGCTTTGGCTGGCTAAGATCTAGCTGTATTCAACTGGACGTAAAAGAGAATTTAAGTACCTTTATCGGCATTTTTTTTCCAAATAGTGCAGTATTTAAATTGATTTGACTGTGTTACATGATTATTAACTCAACTGGGAGTTTTGACTCTGTTCTTCAGTTAGTGCTGCTTGAATTTTATTATTTGTTAGTAATTGCTGGTGTGGGGGTAGCCACATTCTTTGATTTCCTGTCCTTGCCTATTTAAAGGGACACTATCTCGTTTCAAAAATCAGTTTCTTGCTTCGGACCGAAGCTGAAACATTGACACCTACTTAGCTTATCACCTCCCCCTTTGTGACATCATACATGATGTAGCTACATTCCCACCCACAGCATCAACTTCATTTAAAATGTGTGTAAATCCAGTACAGTTTTTGCTCCCAGAGGAAAAAATACCAGCATTTGTGTTCCCCTCGATAGAAAAACGTAGCATTTATGGTAAGCACTAGTTACACTGAAATAAAAACGGCTTTGCAATTGTGCTTGCCATAAGTGCTATGCTTTCCTAAAT
>NC_056735.1:1332366522-1332389022 GCF_019279795.1 Protopterus annectens
TTGGTGACAAAAGGACTTCTTTTGCCAACATTGTTATGAGTTAGCAGGAGCATGAATTTCTAAGCCCACAACAATGTTTAGCACAGTAATGTTTATAGATGATACATTGATGACTTCTGTTTTCTATGGTAAGGTGAGTTAGATGAACTTGACAAACTAATTTTAGTTTTAAACATGAATACCAATTTTCTCACCTTTGTAAAAGGGGGTGTTGGAGATTTGTTGAACGTTTTAGGTATCGAAATTAAAACAGATGTTGAGAACAGCACATTTCACAGTAGTGTTTTAGGAAGGCAACTTTCACAAACAATTATTTAAGCTCAGAGAGTCAGCATCCTAAGTTTTTAAAAAATAATGTTGCTGGGGACAGTGTATCAGGCTTAGTCAACTGTTAAGCAATAATAACAAGCTTGAGGATGAAGTTATTTGTCTTAAACAGTTATTCAAGAAAGGGAGTTAGCAAGATATGTTATTGGATAGAATTATTTCTGAGGTAAAGAATTTGACAGTTTTTCTCCTATTTTGTTGACAGGTTTAAATAACAACAAAAATCCAGACAAACCAAATGATGCATCAGTAATAATAACTTTTCCTTTTCCCATTTCCTTGGACATCAATAGAATCAGAAATGCTGTATATAGGAACTGGATCATCATTCTGGATGAAGTTCAGTTTATATACCTGAACCTGGATTTAGTTACAAGAAAAGTTATGACTTGAAAAAGTTTGAGAATATTCCCAAAAACAATGTTACTGCTAGGAATGGAATATTTTGAAATAATGGATATAAATATAGTAGGCTCATTAATGAAGACTCTAAAGTAGTTTTGAAACACTACAAAATGCAACTTGGGACAAAGAATATATTCATATGCAGTTCAACTTTGATAGTTTATTTGACCATTGTGACTCGTGGGTGTTTTTATGTGGGCAAGATGAATAAAAAGTTATCTGATAGAATGTATGAATATTTGTTAGCTATTAGAAATAAATATTTTATGAATGTTTTGACCAAACACTCATTAGTTTGTGTTAATTTTAAAAAAGTACATCAATAACTGTTGTGGCATTTAATAAAAAGACTAGTAAAACAACAAATCAAACACCAAAAACACAGGTTCACCAACAGTATAAAACATATAAAATGTATTGAGTGCTTTTGTCTCACCACAGAGACTTCATCAGAATGAATACCACAACTTTAAATACACACACACACACACACACACACACACACACACATATATATATATATATATATATGTGTGTGTGTGTGTATATATATATATATATATATATATATATATATATATATATATTTATATATCCAGCAAACACAAACGCATTGGTCCAAACATTAATTGCATAATTGATTAATGTAAATAATTAAAACATAGGCTAGGCTTAAAGTTGCATTCTTCCCATTTGTTAAGATAGTACCTAAAATCGTTATTTACCATATAGTATTGTAAAACAAAATATATTGGGTTCAAATCATTATAAAAACATCAATGCATATACATAATCCCCAGGATTCAGCAAGCTCTACACAGCATGCAGGAATAGTGCAGGAGCTGCTGGAGGCAATATAGCCACTGAGAGATCAAAGAACAAGCTCCTGGGATGTGCACGAGCACTCCTGCACTATTCCTGTACGACCACAGCTCCTGTATGCAAATTACCCCATTTGCATGTGAAAACCATGCAAATGAGGTGAATTTGTGATCCGGGAAGCTGACAGCCGTCCGTGCAGGACTAGTGTAATCTGCAGAAATGTACTCGGTTAGTAACCGAGTACATTTCTGCAAACTACAAAACAGAGCCATGACAGCTCCAAATAAAGTAACAAGTCCAAAGCAGCCAAGCTCCAAATAAAGGCTGTATATAACGTGTAAAGCATGTCAATGGCCAAATATATAGCCACTGGGATGGAAAACAGTTGCAAAAATAAAAAAAAAATAACTTTTATTTTTTTTGGTCGATTTCAGCCATTTAAGCATAGGGCAGTGGAGCGCAAATGGGATCGGCTGGAAAATAACAGAAAAACCCTGAAAAAAGCTTTCCCTGCAAAAATCACAATTTTCCAATTAAAGTCAATGGCAGGCAGAAGACAACAAGGCCAGTGAATAATGATTGCTAAGGGGGAAGGCTCAGTGTCAGACTTGTAACTAGGCATTAGCAGGCAATCCTATGCAAATGAGGGGAATGATACTGAATCTCAGATTTCCCCTCATGGCTAGCCTGCACCCAACTGTATAGGTGCAGGAAGACCATTGTGCAAGCCTAAGAGCTAGCTGACATCATAGACGGGTGTGTCAGACATACTGTAAACTTATTGGAGCCCTGTGGCTCGAGTTTGCCCTTAGCTTAGCAGAGCTAAGCAAGGGGGTGTGTCTGAAGTTGCCAAGCACTCTTTACATTGCTTAAACAGGTATGCACGCCACACACCATGTTTTAAATGAAAAAAAAAGTAAACCAGGAAATAGCAGCTCCGTGCGCATCTAAGTACTGTGTTTGCGTGGCGCACCTCGGGGCTTAAACAGGAAGGCAATGGGAAGGGAAAACAGCAGTAGAACGATAAGCAAGGAGAACTAGCATAGCTGGCAGGTGAAATGTATCAGAATCAGCCAATTACACAGGCAGCAGCCCAGCCCAGCACACTGCTATAAACTATGCAAACACCTTTCCCTCTGGTTTTTCCCACAAACTCTGCACCACCAGTGTACACAAACGGGGAAATGTTACTTAACAAAAGCAACAAAATGACAGGGGCTGCATTAGCTCTAAAAAATCAACATGTGTAAGAGGCTGAGGGTGGTGAGGATGAGAATGCTGATGACCAACTAACAGTGAGGAGAAGGAGAAGAGTGTCCAGACCCAGCATAACTTACCAGGGACTACATGAGCTGGAGATAGAGGAGCACTATAGGGTGGACAGGGACCTCCTACAGCAATTTTTTGAGCTGTGCTGGCCACGCCTCACACACAGAACCAACAGAGGGGAGCCCATCCCGGTGGATATCAAGGTATGTGTAGGCCTAGGAATACTAGCCACAGGTACCCTCCAAAGGCCAACTGGGGATAACATGGGGATCTCACAGGCATCAGCATCCAGGGTATTCCACCAGTTCCTGGATGTCATGTCAGCACATGCCGGTGAGCACATATATTTCCACAACACCCATGAGGCGTTGACCAGCAATATGCATCTCTTCCACCAAATAGCAGAATACCCTGAGGTAGTGGGTGCTATAGACTGCACACACATAAACATCAAAGCACCACCTGGTGAGCAGGATAGGGTCTACATCAACTACAAGGGCTTCCCCTCCATCAACTGCCAGGTCGTGTGCGATGCCCAGGGCATTATAATGAATGTGTGTTCTGGCTGCACTGGAAGCTATCATGACTCCCACATCTGGCATATGACGCAGCTGTACCAGAGATTTCCCAGTGGGGACATCCTTTATGGCCACCTAGTAGGGTATGCTGGTTATGCACTGGACGCATGGCTGATGACACCCATCAGAAACGCACACACACCTGAACAAGAACTCCATAATGAGGCATGCACACAGACCAGAATCATAATAGAGCATGTGTTTGGGATGGTCAAGTCACAGTTCTGGTGCTTGGACATATCCGGTGGAGCCTTGTAGTACTCACCAACTACATGTACCCAAATTGTCATCGTATGTGCCATGCTACACAATACGATACTGTGGAAACAGCTGCAGCAGTGTGGTGCAGGGCCACACAGCCCCCCACCATTGCCAAGAACTGCACAGGTACAGAGTGACTTGGAGGAGGAACAACCTTAGCCTGCCCCAGTAGTCAAAGAAGGAATGCCCAGTATGCCCAGGTCTTGGCAAAGAGGCAATGCATAGCACATACACTGACACAGTAGGAACCCAGGGAATGACATCTCTTTCTGACTTGCACATACAGTAAAAGGGATGTGAAACATGACACTACCTGTGCTTAACCATGTATAGGGAGTGTACTATGTGCATCCGACATAGTCAGCCCACCAGCACCAACCTCAATACTGGCACAGCCACAAGGTAAGTCACTCTCATTATCAATTGCTGAATGGAGCAACATGTTTTGTTACTTGTATCTATGGTATGGATGTGAGCATGCAAGGGAATCGGGTGGCTGAATGGGATGCCAGTAAATAGTAGACACTATATTGGCAGCATGAAATCTGTAACAAATACTGGTGTCACCAAAGTAGCCAGTACTAGACAAAAAGACAAAACCCACTGCAGGAAATGTGGTGAACCAAATGTGTGTCCATAGGACACACACATGCCAGTCAGGGAGGCTCACATACCCAACAACAGTCTCAGCCAGCAGGACAGGCATGTTAGTTCTGAAGGATAAGAAGTCTAAAACTGAAATGTAGGTCAATAAATCCTAAGAAATGTTGTGCACTGATATGCCTCTAGTCTGCATGATAAGTCAGAATGCAGAATGAAATGGAGTACCAGAAATACCAGTACAGTCATAGCAAATATGTACAGTTGTCAGGTGTACCCCCCCCCACAGTCCTATGTAGAAATGTTGCAACATGTATGTGAAGGTATAATAGTGGAGCACATATTACCTGAGCTGGTCAAAGTAGCAGGATAGATTGTAGCATGTGTACAATATGCAGGGCTGTGTGTGTTAGGTTGATGTGTGTTGTATATTGTGTGAGAGTGGTCAGCATGTAGGCATGGTGGGTTTTGTCCTGGTGGCCATTGGCCAGTACTGCCGATTACAGGGCCTAGTTCTCACAACTGCAGTACCAAACACAATGCATCCCAGCAAGACACATTCCAGCAGTAAGCCATAGTAATTGGATGTAATATCTGTCACCATCTGAAAGCTGGACATGGCATGAATGTGGGCCTAGACATACAAACAGTACACAGGTGGAAGTACCCTAGACAGACAGTGTATAAAATGTTACTATCAAATGGACACACCTTTGGAATTGTACATACAGGTTAGCAGCACATTAGGTGGGTTTTGTAGTATGGACTACAGATGTCGTCTGGCCAAACACTGGCAGACCACAAAGGTCATAGGTATGAAGTATTGATAAACTGCTGATGTCCCTGCACAAGCCAACATAAGTGGAATGCCCCACATATATCTGTGAGTCCGCTGCAAGTAGCTTTCATAGCACGCATGCACCCAGCTCACACCACCATCAGCCACAGGTACCTCACAGGTCTTATCCCTGCTGTTGGGAATGAGTACAACATGACCCCCACCTCTGTATGGAAATAGCCACAGAATGCAGCATGCTGAAGAGGGGTCCCATGCAGGTGTGTCCCTAGCTGTACGCAACACCCTGCCAGCATCCATACCACTGGATCAATAATGACAGAAACTATTGACATTAACACCTTGCACACCTACCCTGTCACCCCAGGGGAATATAGTGGCTTGCACCCTGGGATTTTAGGAGTGACACAATGCAACGGCCTGCTACAGATGGCCTGCATCACTACCAAATGCCCTACAGTCCTCTGTCAAAGGCCTGTGTCTCACCCATACTGCCAATGTAGGTTATGTCATGGACTCCCAAATAACAACATAACACAGTCCATAGAACCCAAATGCAAGGCCATGTCAACAAATCCCAGTAACATGTCCACCATGTTCTACTGCATGAACTGTGGACCAACCCCAAAATACTGCTGGGATGAAGTGATAACTATAGGGAACTTATCAGATAATGTTTGCATAATGTTTGGAAGAGGATAGAATAACAGAGGGGGTAGGAGTATGGACGCCGTGGAGTGTGTGAAGTCTGAAACTCAGCCGTGTGCACATACTATCCCTGCCTGCAAACACGGGAATGGGTGGCTACAAACCAGTTTGTAAACCACAATGTGAAGGGGTAATGACCAGAAATATGACCCCTACCTCTGGGTAACCTGTGTGAATCTGTATAGCTGTGAGGTATGGCCACAGCAGGATATGGCCATACTGGCACGTCAGTGGATTTACAAGCATGGTGTCCTCAGCCACCACTGTACCAAGGTGCTGAACCATTTACACAGACCCATCAGCAAGTGTCTGCAGCTTCCTCTCCAGAATGGCATGATTGTGCAAAAATATGCAGGCTGCAGACCACAATACTGGACACAGCGTCATTCACCCTGTGTTCCCAGGAAATTAGTGCAAGCAAATATGTATACCTGACAGTAGTTGATGACATAAAACATCACAGTGTAAAACAGTACATATGTCTGAATATCTCTGCTAATACCAAAACCATGTAGCAGAAGCAGCACAGGCACAATTACCTACAGTAACCCACTATCCGTCACCCATTATGACCCCATATTGTCAACCGATCTACAGATATCCTGCAGAAACAGGCTGCTAGCTGTAGGTGTAGAACACAAAAGCCTGCATTGGAGTACAACCTACATGGAATGGATTCACACATTCAATACAGAAGGTCATACTGGGCATGCTCCCTCACTTAGAGAAATGAAGCCCATGTCTGACAACAAACTAATGAAAGGTCATACTGGGCATACTCCCACACTTAGAGAAATTAAGCCCATGTCTGGTAACAACAGTGGACCATACATATCTGATATTCACAGATGTGTGTGCACACACTTCACATTGCACACACCAGTCATGCTTTGCACACACATTGGATAGGAATACACACAAATATCCAAGAACAACACACTATCATTTCCCAAACTTACACATACATAGATGTGTGGAAGAGAGTGACAGACAGTGACAAAGAGCCTCCCATTATAGGATCATAGGTAGGTACTAGGCTATCTGCCCTAGGGCATTTATAAGCCTAGCCAGAATGTGTTGGCTTTCACCACCCTTTTAGACTAGATTCCTGAGCCTCTGTCCAGCAAGGTCATAGAAGTGATCCCAGGAGTAAATTTACGATTTCCCATCCACTCATCAAGATTTCTCTTGAAGAGGGTCAGCAAGGGGCTCTGCCTAACATGAACCGGGATTCTATTCCAGAGCGAGGGAAGCCTCTGGGATATGAATCTATCCCTCCAGCATGTCCTATTTATTGTTGTGCTGAGGTTTAAATCCATGGAGCATGTAGCTCTAATGGATTTGGCTTTCATGAGGTGGAGCATGTCCATCAATTCCGGGTTAGACATGGCCTTGTACGCCCGGCAGAGATCGCCTCGGAGTAGGCGGTAAGCAACTGAGTAGAGCTGGAGTTTCTTTAGTCGAGTAGCATAGGGCAGCTGTTTGAGGCCCATGATCCTCTTGGTGAGGTACATTTGAGGTCTCTCCAGCTGTTGCAGGTGTCGGGTAAGATGCATCCTAAATGGGGCATTGTACTCAATTAAGAACCTGATGAGCAATGAGTAGAGGGACACAATGACCTCTCTTGATCTAGATGTGAACCCATTTGTGATTAGGTGAGCTATATAGAAGGTTTTTCTAACCACTTTGGCAATGTGATTGTCAAAGGAGAGGTTACTATCTACTTGGGTCCCCAGATCCCTAATTACTTCTTCCGAATTTAGTGGATTACCTCCTATGAGGCCTGTCCCACCCAGCACACACCCAAATGGCTAAATCCACATGATGTGCAAATGTCAATCACTGGAGACATTTGCCTCTGGTATCCCTCAGCACTATAGTGTCTGTGGTGCATGTGATAACTGTGTAACATGACTGTACAAGTCATTATTCATCTAGCAGTTATATACACGTACCTGTTAAATTTAAACTTGTGTGTGCTTTAGTGCTGTGTGTCTGCTTCCAGATGAATGATTTAGGGCCCATGCACACACACTGCACTCCCCATCACCCTACTTTGGCAAGCCTGCTGATGTAATTCACCTTGAAATACACCTTTGGTGAAGGCATAGTCCTTTAAGCACCATGGTGTGTGCTATAACTGCATAATGCTATAGTGTGATGTACTAGTTAGGTAGGAGTTCTAATCCCAGATCTGGTGACTGTGTGCATGCGTGTGTGTGTGTGTGTGTGTGTGTGTGTGTGGGGGGGGGGGATCAATGCTTTTGAGGCCATTCACAGTCACTACACTTTCCATTGCCCTACTTTGGCAGGGCTGCTGATGTCATTCACTTTGAAATACACCTTTGGGGAAAGAGTAGTCCAGTAAGCTCTGTGGTGCATCCTATAAATGTGTAATACTGTAATATAATGTACTAGTTAGGTAGGAGTTCTAATCCCAGACATGGCAACTGTGAAACTCTGTGTATGTGTGTGTGTGTGTGTGTGTGTGTGTGTGTGTGTGTGTGTGTGTGTGTGTGTGTGTGTGTGTGTGTAGGGGTTAATGCTTTTGTACCCATTCACAGTCACTAGGCACTCCTAAAAATGGAGAACACCAATATCTGTGCAGTAACAGAGACCTGATCCAGGACTCCAGAGAGCATCCCTGCAATACCAGGTATAGCTCTTACCACACCTGTCGCCCACCAAACCAGGACCAAAACACTAAAGGTGGAGGAGTCTCCATATTCACCAGGGATATTCACACCACCAGCTTACTTTCTCAACACAATGCATCTGTAATTTTCTCGGTGCAACTAACAGTAGGTAAGGCTGCAATCCAAATTGTATAGCTTGCTACAGATCCCTCACCATGCCCCAAGATTCCCATTACACCTTTCTAAACATACTGTAAAATATTATGATACAACCAAACACCCTAATACTGGGTGATTTCAACTACGCTGTCATTAACTGGGAAAAATACTCATGTACCAACACATTTGCCCAACAGTTCTTGGAAGTCATAATTCCCAGTGCCCTGTATCAAGTAACCCATAGTCCCACCAGGGCCTCCAATATCCTAGACCTGGTCATTACCAACATGGGAAAGCAATGCTCCACACCTATGGTCACCCCATCAGTGGTCAGGTCTGCCCATAAGCTAATCACCCTTAACATCCACATCCCTCCCCCACACGCCAATAAGGAAACCTCCGTAAAACACATCTCCAAAGTCAACTTCATGCTACACATGTCTGACGTGACAAACGTCATGACACCCATGCAGATGGGAACTGAAAGGTTGACTACTGAATCCTACACTAAGGCACTGTACAAGCACATCCACTCGTGCATGAATCATGCCATCCCAAATAAAACCAAGATACTACTCCCCACCAAAAAAAGGAAGCCAATGTGGTGTTCCCCTGTCATAAACAAACTTTACAACCAAAGGAAGAAACTGTTGCAGAAAGGAGGAAGTTCCCAGGATGCAAAATACTCCCTTACCAGCCTCAGTAAGAAGCTGAGATTCCTCATAAATCCTCCAAAGCTAGTTACAAACATAATATATCCAAAGATTCCAAAGACAACTGCAAGCTGTGCCATAGCTATGTCAGGAATCTAAATGGCAATGCTAAGATCTTCTCTGAGCTACAACAGGATGGCATTAAATATACTGATCCCAAGGTTATTGCCAATATCCTCGCAGATCAGTTCAGTGCCAACTGCATCCCCCTCCCACACCCTAAAGGGCCCATCTCACTACTGAAATATTGCCAGATTCCAGTAATAATGGCCACACAGGTAAAAACCACACCCTCCAGAGCTAAGAAAACAGCATCAGTGAGACCAGACAACATCCCCGGCTGTGAATTACATGAACTACAAAATGAAATGGCACCTCACCTATGTGCCATATCTAATCATAGCCACACCTCAGGCTTTGTGCCCACTGAGTGGTGCACAGCTACAGTTTTCCCATTCCACAACGGGGGATCCACCTGAGATCCTGGGAACTACAGCCTCAGCAGTCTGATGAGCCTGATCTGTAATGCCATGGAATGTATTAGCATGGAACTTATAAACAAAGACATTGGCAACCTACAAATACTGGAACCCACCCAGGTTGGATTTGTGAAGGGCCGATCATGTCTCCTGAACCTGATTGACATCTTTGAGTCAGTCTCCAGAGCTGTGGATGAGGGTAAGGTGGTTCACACAGCCTATCTGGACCTCGCCAAGGCCTTTGACACCATCCCCCAGTCTGGAATCATAGATAAACATACTAAGCTGGCAATTAATCTCTACATCACCCAATGGGTTGCCAACTGCCATATGGACAGAACCCACACTGTAAAAGTAGGCGACTCCAAATCCATCCCCAGACAAGTGACAGTTGGAGTACCTCAGGGTTCAGTCCTGGGACCGCACTTGTTTGGCATCTACTGTTCTTGAAGTCCAGGCCAACACTAAGGAACTCTGGCTAACAAAGGTCGCAGATGACTGCAAACTGGGAGCCAATATTGAATCCCCAAATTATGTGGCTATTCTACAAAAGGGCCTTACAGAAAGAGATGTTTGGTGCCAGAGTCATGGCCTCAAGCTCAATGCCAATAAATATATAGTTATCCCCTTTGAGAAGTGACATGTACCCATGAAGTAACACATTGGTGCCAGTACACTAAACACCAAAAGTGTGATAAGAGACTCAGGGACACAGGTGGACAGTGATCTCACCTTTGATAACTACATCGCCACAACAGTCAGAAAATCCACCTATGTGGCACTCCTCATCACTAAGGGCTTTTCATCCAGAAAAAAGGCCAGTGTCCCACTGTAGTCATCTCTCAGTAGACCAAGTATAGACTATAACACCCCATTTGGTATGTACCTCTCAAAACATCTACAACAACTAGAAATGCTGCAGAAATACCTCACTAAAAGAATCACAGGTCTAAACCAGATCCCCTATACTGACCATCTGAAAATCATCTAGCTATATTCTGTCACATATCGTCTACTCAGAGGTGATCTCTGCTTAACATACAATGCCATGTCAAAGCCACAGCTGTTGGACATGCTACACTTAAAGAAATCCCAATCCCTCAGAGCCACATGCTCCAGGGATCCAAACCTTGTCATCACAATGAACAAAACATGCTGGAAGGATGGGTTCCTGACCCAGAGACCCCCCCCCAGACTCTGGAATAGACTGTCCATACATGTCAAGCAGAGTGCCTCTGTGGCCCTCTTCAAAAGGAACCTTGACAACTGGATGGGAGATAGGAAATTCACCCCAGGGATCACGTCAGTTGCCCTGCTAGACAGGGGTCCAGGGAAGTAAATATTGTGGGAATAAATAGCCAGGGAATTGTCATGGCTTGGCTTGTATAGGCACTAGGGCTGATAGCCTAGTACCAACTTATGAACCTATGAACTACACTTTCAATTGCCCTACCTTGGCAAGCCCGCTGATGTCATTCACTTTGAAATACACCTTTGGGGAATGTGTAGCCCAGTAAGCTCCATGGTGTGTGCGGTAAATGCGTAATGCTGTGGTATGATGCATTAATTAGGTAGAAGTTCTAATCCCAGATATGACAACTGTAAAACTGTGTGTGTGTGTGTGTGTGTGTGTGTGTGTGTGTGTGTGTGTGTGTGTGTGTGTCTGTGTGTGTGTGTATGTGTGTGTGTGTTTGTTTGCCTGTGTAAGAATCAATGCTTTTGAGGCCATTCACAGTCACTACAACTTCCATTGACCTACTTTGGCAAGCCTGCTGATGTCATTCACCTTTAAATACACCTTTGGGGAAAAAGTAGACCAGTAAGCTCTGTAGCACGTGCTATAACTGCATAATGCTATAATGTGATGTAGTAGTTAGGTAGGAGTCTTAATCCCAGACATGGCAACCATGAGAATGTGTGTGTGTGTGTGTGTGTGTGTGTGTGTGTGTGTGTGTGTGTGTGTGTGTGTTTGTCATTAGTATCCTGTGTGGAGGTAGGTGTGAGTGTGTAAGTAACAGGACTCATTTTGGAGCGGGTTTTGCAAATTTCTTATATGGTGAGCCTATTATATATATATCACAATGTCCACTTTACAAGGACAACAGATATGAAACAGCAGAGAAGCTGGTGTAGACAATCCATACCCCTATATGTGACATCATGGATTGTGGGACAATATAGGCAACCCTTGTATTACCCAGAGAATACTCTCTGCTCATGTCTCATACAGAAACACACTTGGCTAGGTAACAACCACTATGCTGCTAGTTCTCTGCATATTGCCCACAGATAGTAACCATGGTATGATTGCAGTGGACTACAGAGGACATGGCACCCTGTCCCATCCCTACAAAAGGCAAATCATTGCATACAGTGGTCCTTTGTTATGTTCCCCACTGGACGCCTGCAACAACTGTAGACTCAGCAAATGTAACCCAGCCTTATACACATGCCCTGTATGGACAGATGCCACAGACACCAGTGAATACCTGTATCATGCTGTCAATGCAGGTGCAGGGTCAACCTGGTTTCAATTGCCAGTTCTCACCACATCAGATCAGGAATGACGCATCAGATGATAACAATCTGTCTATACAACATGCCCCAGACACTCACAGGTACACTTCCACATGTCACAGAACATGCATCTGGGACATGTACACATCCCAGACATCATCCATGTTATGGAATATAGAACACATACATGGCAAGCATTGCACAGCACTGGCCACCCACAATAGTAACCCAGATGAGTGGATGGTGAATACAGTACCCACCTCTGTGGGCCAATTCAGAGACTTCACCCAAGCCACACTGCAGACCATTGTCATGTGGCCTGATGCCAAGTTATACCCTTTATCTAGCCTTGTGCAGCCTTCTGGCACAGTCAACCACTACACACTTGTGAAGCAATGCACCCATGCATGACACTACTGGAAAACCTGTGTCTATGTGTGTGTGGAGTATAATGATTTGGATGCCATTTACACACACTACACTTCCAATTGGCCTACTGAGGCATGCCTTCTGATGTCAGACACCTTGACATACCCTTTGCCCATATATCAGCCTGATATCCTCTGTGGTACATGTAATACCTTTACTGTAGTGTGGCAAACTAGTTAGTCAGGAATTCTAATCCTGCCCTGCAAACTGTGATAATGTGTGTGAGTCCCTGACAGAGTGTGGCTGTGTCATCCTTGACACCTGTTCCTGTGGACAGGCACATGTACTACACCTAACTTATCCCTCCTTTATCACTGTTGCTGATGTCACTCACCGTCAAATATACCTTTGGACAGCTCCTCAACATGTAAGCCTTGTGGTGCATGCAATAACTACATAGAAATGTAATAACAATACATAGTTAGGCTGGGGTTTGAAATCCCTTACTGGTAAGATGGGGTTTGAAATCCAATACTGGTAAGTGTGTGGTACAAGCATGCTTAGCTTTTACTCTCCTACCCCCTCCCTGTCTTACTTTGTCTCTGTCTATCTCTCTCACTCCCTTTCTGGTGGATGTGGAGATGTACACCTGCTTTGCTTAGATAGCAGCTTATGTTTTGTAAGTGATGCTCATGATCAGCTGATGGCCTGTGCAGAAATTGCAGTCCCCCACTAGCTGATTGCATGTGGAACAGCTGTGGTAACATTCCCTTAGCCAATTGCATGGAAACACACTCCTATAACTAGAAACATCATGTTGGTGTTGGCCCTTTTCATTCACTGTGAGCAGGAATTCATGTCGGTGTTTGACACACAGCATCACAGATGGTAGTGGGATATACCTCTAACAACATACACTGTGGAGACAGGCCAACAAACAGGAGGGGGATTTTCTAGACATGACTACAGAATGTAAATTTTGCTCTTCTGCATTTGAAGTAATGTTGGTTTAACAGGGTTTGTGTGGATATGGCTGTTCTACATGATTTAATACCTGTCATGACAGTGTTATGTGGTTGAGGAAACTCCCACCTGTAAAGCTATCTGCAGACTGGCCAGTATTTGGAGTCTTATGTGTGTTGTGTTACTCACAGATTATCTATCTTTAGAACTGCAGAAGCATAACTTAAGGATTTCAGTCAGTACATGATGACAGCCATGAGAGTTACTGACTTCATATCCCTCATAGGACATATGTCACAACACACCCTGTTAAACCATAAATGTATGAGGTTATCGTAGCAACATGTCAATATTGGCCCTGTGTTTATGCCTCCAGCTACAACACCATCAACCTTTGTACATATGTCTGCAGTAAGAGGTGCATATATTCAGTACACCATTATTTATTGACATCCTACCTGATAACAAGCCAGTGAGATATCAGACTGCTAGACAAGTTATGTATAGTAGGGGTTATATTTGAGGACAAAACCTGGACATTCTGTCGTAGTGTGTACAGTAGTGAGATCTGTGTACTTATGGTGATTGTCGAAAGTGTGTGTATTGCAAATGTGTACCTTGGCCTGTGTACAGACTGTGATAGATGTCATTATTTTTGGTCCTGTTCTGTCTGATGTTACATGCTGCTCCAGTGTATGGTACCCTATCAGCTTACATGTTTGTAGGACTAAATACACACATGTCCCATACCACAGTCAGGCAGCAGACTACACTGTGTAGTGGCCCAGTATATGTAGGGTTAGTGTGTGAGCGGAATATATGAGGATGGTGTTGATCAGACTGTCCATATACTGTAATATTAAGCATGCTTGCCATATGTGGCTGTGGCTGTGTTCACATTAGTTGTGGGTATGCACTTTTACACAGGTGTCTGTTACTCTGTTCTGTGACATGCCTGCAGAGCCTGCTATATTTGCAGGTACATGTGTATTTCCCCAAAAGAAATGTAGGCCGGTATTGTGGCATTCTGCCTGTAGTTTGCACAGTGATTTGTGACATGCCTAGCAGCTCAGTGTACTTACCCATTGTGATGTTATGTCCAGATATTTGTCAGATGTACTGCAGCTGGGCCACCATAACTGTCATGTATGTCTGACAAAGCAGTGGGATGCTCTACAGATGTATGTCACTAACTAGTGGATAATATGTGGGCATTTGAGCTTTGCACCACCAGTTACTATGTGTCAGGAAAGACAGGAATGAGTAAATGCATAAACTGTGTGGGCATATGTATTCCAGTATTTATGTGATATACCCATTTATATGACTGTTAACATCCACATTGTCAGGCTTGGTCCACATGTCTTGCACTAAGGGATTCTGTGTATACATCTGGACTGACCAGAGTGTGTCAGACTGTCCACATTTATTGGTCATATCTCTGCTTTATTCCACCGGATCATTACTGTGATATCTGTGGCACTGTACTATGATGACCTTAGGATGTCTGTCAGTAACTGATGGTGTACTTGTCAATAGCAGATGTGACCTCCCACACACACCATGTCTGTTAAGACAACCCCCTGTTATAGTAGCAACAGTCTACATTTATACCTGCAATACTTACATGACATCCCCTTGCACTAAGAGGTTGAGACTACTGGTGCTGAGGTATGACTCCACTCCATGTTCTGGACTAATGTTAAACATATATATATAGATATATATATATATATATATATATATATATATATATATATATATATATATATATATATATATATAGATATATACACATATACATATCTACATACATATATATATATATATATATATATATATATATATATATATATATATGTACACATATACACACACACACACACACACACACACACACACATATATATATATATATATATATATATATATATATAAATATATATATATATATATATATATATATATATATATATATATATATATATATATACATACACATCTATATATGTCTACACATATACAGCTATATATATATTTCACAGCTGTCATGGCTTAGTGGTTAACTGCTGTGACTATAGTGTACAGGGTCATGGGTTCAAGACCTGCAAGGGCTGTTTATTTTGTTGCTAGGCAGAACAAGGGCTGTAGGATACAAAGTGGTTAAGGCAGTTTTTTGCAGCTTTAAGTTGGTTTGCGTGGGTTTGCGTGAAGCTAAGCAGAGCTAATGTACGATTAAACGTACAGGTGCTTACACCATGTAGGCTTCACTTACCAGGGTGCAAATGTGCTTAACTGTAATATTGTAGCAATGCTGACACCTGCTAAGCATGGCTCAGCCCTGGTAACAAGTGCTCACATTCCAATCTGAAAACATATCAGGGTAATGATATCTTTAATAAGTGCATGTAATGCCATGTACATAACATGCATTTGTGTGTTGTCATTACAGTAGCAAGGGATGTGAGTCTACTGTCTAGGACACTTGAGTATATGTGGCTTGTACAACACTCTTATCCATTTGAATGTGTTACATACAAGGGTAGTATCCCAGGTAATATGCAGTCACACTGCAATGTAGTGAATCATTACGTTACTACTGTTGACAGTGCTTTCCCAAGTAAAAGTAGATTGCAAATTGTAGTACTGGAAACAAACACCCCTGCATGCAAAGATGGACTCTGAATCCTCACTGTCATGCTCCTGGTGCGTGAGCTGTGTCTCATTCAATATGTCCTACTGGATAATGATCTGACATGTGGAAAATAACTGTAGACTACTGTGTGTATAGCACATGTCAGTGAGAGGTGCCGTCATGTATTAATGTCATACATATCAGTGTCAGACGTCTATCTGTCAACACATTCATCCTGATGCATAGCTAGTTGGCTAACTGATGTCTGCTTGTCCTCTGTACAGATGTGCATATGTCAGGTATCCATCTTGGATACTTACAGGTAATCTATGCTTGACTGACACTGACATGTCTGCCCAGCTGTGTTATGAATGCCACAGATAGGAATCCACACCCTGTATGCACCACATGCCATGGACACCTCAACTACACTACCACAGTCAACAGAACATGCTTGGGTACAGGTCTCCAAGACAGACACTGACCATGTTATGTAATACATGTTGCATACATGTCAACTGGAGCACCTCACTGGCCCTCTGCAAGAGGCACTCACATGATTGGCTGATGCATGTCACTCTCACCCTGAGGATCACCTCAGTCGTATCTGTTGATAGATGGCCTGCTGGCACATGGCAGGTGGCATGATACCACTGTACACACATCCCCTACACTTCCCATCTCTCCATGGACAATAGCCTGGTACACACCTATGAACACCTGCACCGATGCACCCCAGTACTGACAAATGTGTACATGTGCATTACTGAGAATATTAGTGTCTGTGTGTTTGTAGACCTGTAGTTGGGAATATCCTGAGGCCCTTCACACCCACCGCACCCCCATTGCCATAGTTAGATGTGGCTGCTGCTGTACCGGACATTACATATACCTTGCTATGCTCTTCTCCCTAAGGACTACCTGGGTCTTGCAGTACCAGCACGTTGTACAAATGGGTTGATAGGCATGGGATAACCACTGAGTTCTGGCAAGTGTGTGTATCTGTGCATGTGTGTATATATGCAGGGTACAGCATTCTGAGGCCACATTCTCCTATTACAATATGCATTGCCACACAGTATTAGGGATAGTGATGTTGCTGATCATAGGAGAGGCATGACAATGCAGCACCCTACTATGCCTGTGGCATGTGCATTAGATGCATATCCCTGATGTAGAACTTTTGGGATGGACAAGGGGTTGTATTGCAGTCCTGGTCAATGTGTGCTGGTGGGTATGTCAGAGCATTATCATGGGTTTCAGTGTATACAATATCCACAGTGGGGTGTGGGTACTGGGTATACTGTCATTACACCATGGTACCCCTAGTACATGTCCCATGTCCCACTGTATGGGGACAACTGTCACCATCAACGATACAGTTAACTGATAACACTATCCAGCCCAGTATATGTGGCTTGTACAACATGTGCTTTGTGCAACCTACCTGTAACACAATGGACACACTGACAAGGTAGTTAGCACTGAAAGGCCCAGGTCTCTCAGATGTGTTTATGGCTGTTATGTATTTGTCAATGTGTATATGACAGTATGTCACACTATGTATTGTCCATAAACAACCAGTACATCCCCCATTACCATACTGCACATGCCTGGGAATGGTCTTCATGTAACATGTAACCTGGAACACACCTCATCCTAAAAGCTGTGTGGTGTCTGCAATTAAAGCCACACACATCAGTATCACTGCATACCTAGGTAGGGGTCTAGTCCCAGTGTTGCCAAGTAAGAGTGTGCATGTATGGGGCAGAATCTACTACAGTTTGCAGAATATACATGTCTCAGGAGGTCATCTGTCTGAGAACTGCATGGCATATGCTAATATTTCACAGGTACCATCCTGTGGACATACATTCCATCACAACTAGTGTTAGATGTGTAAATGGCCTCTTCCCCACTCTATAGTTGTGCAGCGATACTGGGGTTGATATATATAGCTGGGTGTGGCTGTTGTGGACTCAGCCAACATTATTGCAGTTACTGTTGAGTGTATCCCTTCGCTTAGCTGGCCGTAATACTGTACAGTTCATGTTAACAGGTTAGGTAGGTGTCTAGCACACTATTTGCAGTTCTACAGCACCTCTCACCCTCCAAAGGTTAGGGGTGTGCCACCCACACCAGCACACATATGTTTAGCGAGTTGAGGATTACACTACATTCGGGAAGGGGACATATACCCTGCCAATACCATCATCAATGACATTAAACTAGCGAACTGCTTATTCCCCAATGTGTTGTTGTGCCTATTCTGGTTTGGATGAATTACATAGGCTACAATGGGTTCCTTGCACAGGTACATACATCCATGTGTACAGTATTCTCTGTGTAGTGCATCAACACCAAAGCCTCTGTGTGTGTTATACACCAACATGTGGTGTGTACCACCCAGTACACTTACCATTGTCCACTGTGGAAGGGCTGCTAACAGCAGCCACCATCCACTCACCTGTATACACCACCCCCAGACCTATCAGCCATGTAGCACAGGCAGTAACTGTTATACAGACCTGTGACACGTGTTCACCTGTACCCAGGATATGGCACAGCCAAGGTGTCACCACAGTGCCATACCCCTTCTAGGATATGAAAGCAGACCATCCTCCTGCTGACACATCGACACCCATGACACAAACAGATAACATTATGGAGACACATAGCTATAATGCATCATGGCTGTACAGCTACACTACCTGACATGTAAGCATTAAACTTTACTGCTGACAACACGTTACACAGCAGTACATTGGTACACTGTAGTACAGTCACCATGTGCATCAGAACCATATTAGCCTGTCCCTGCATCAATGTTATGGATGATAAGGATGTGGCACAGGTACCATCATAAGCACAGGGTGTGTTGTTGGTTTGCCAGAGACCTAGGCTGAGCCATACATTTGACACCATGTGTGTGAGTGAGGGGTTTTAATTATTGATATGGCCATGGTGATGTGCTGTGTGTAGGTATGGGGTTGCCCTAGCTGTGTTTGTATTGTGTGTGAGTATGTATGCACACAGTTCTTCCATGTGGCTGCCCTATACAGGTGTTTGTTGGACAGCTGTAGACCATACCTGGAAGGGTGTGCAGTTCACTGCCTCCGGCCACAGACATGAGAACTGTGCCTGCCAGGGGTTCCACAGGCACATCCAGGTACAAGCCACAACATGATACTCTTCTCTGATGTTGACATATGTCCACTGGAACCAGGTCCCTCCTGGGACTGTCCAGGGCCATGTGCACATGGCCTGCTATGGTGTAGTGTGGACAGCGCCCCCTGCAGTGCTTGGGCTGGTACTGCCACTACGGGAGCGGCTTGGTGTCCTTGCACATTCACATTGACCTCCAGCTGTTGGTGTTGCTGGCCTATGTCCACATGGCCATCACACCACTCCCACCGCATGCTCGAGCATGGACAATCCACAGTTGAGTCCATCATCTCACCCCACCATCTATCCATGACCTCTGTATGATAACTGAGGGCACCTACAAGATCATGGATGTTGTCAGTAACAGCTGAAAGAGTAGCTGTCTGCAGCCTCAGACCCTGTATGGTGCACCATTCCATAGGTGCCTGCACCTCCATGACAGCCAGAAACATGCATCTGGTGGTACCAGATGTGGCACTTCTGCCAGGGGTATGATGACCAGCAGCCCTCCAATGAGCACCCATATACATCTGCCTATGTGGTACCCTGCCAGACATCTGGCTATGGCTGCTGTGTCCAGACACACATGCCATAGATACCACACTGTCCTGTTCACTGTCATCAACTGCCAACTGTCCCTCTGCTATGGCCACTGGTGATGGGGTATGTATAGGCACTGTGCCTGTGTGAGGGGATGGGGTGGATAACAGCAGGATGCCAAACAATGGCACAGCTTTGGCCTCTGACAACCCTGCCTGTGCCTCAACACACCTATCATCATTGTCAGTGTCTGTATGGACACCAACATCAGATTTCCTGCAGAAGGGACCCTGACCCACCTCGCCACCTGTGAGGAGAAAACAATAAACGCACTTTCAGACCTGTATATCATTGCTTAACAGTAAACACATACAGACACACACACACACACACACACACACACACACACACACACACACACACACACACACACACACTCTCTGACATTTCACCATAATACTTACCTGTCCCTGAGTTTACAGACTGTCCCTAGTTTATTCTCTTAAGTTCTCCATCCTGCATTGTTCTTGGAAACTTACAGTCATTAATAACTATCTAATTAGTCTTCTAATTGCCTAGACAAGTGATAACAAAATATGACCTGTTACTCCATTACCTCTTTGACTTGATTGGAGTTGGTTTTTCAAAGACTCACTGCTGTGTTCACCCTGGGTTTGTCCAGACATCTTGAGCATGGCCCCCATATGTTAGGGGCTACTACAGTCACTCAATAATGTCACGCACTGGAGTGTCATATGTAACTATTGTTCAGTAGATGCAAGATCTGTTGCTCTATTAACTTTTTATGTGGACTACAGTAATATTTAGAAATAGACTCTGGTGTTGTCCAGTAATTCCCCAATGCATCTGTAGTGCTGCATACATGGGTATTCTTTCACCTTTCTGCTGACTGCAATTATAACAGTATCCCTGGTGTCTAGTTTCCCTCCCAATGCGTGTTCATGCTCCAGACCTTATTATACTATCAGCTGTCCTGAGATTACATGTCAGACAAGTATTCCTTTTGTCTCATGTCTCTGACCATGTCCATGTACTGCACGATTTCAAAGGGAAGTCAAGAGGTATGAACAACCCCACAATCCCACATGAGCATACATGGACACACAATTCACACACACACACACACACACACACACACACACACACACACACACACACACACACACACACACACATCTTACATACATCAACCCCCCCCTCCACTCCACCAGATTTCACTTAAAGACAATATAACCCCCCACACCACACAAACACACACACACTTACAGGTGAGGTTGCACAAGGATATTACACACAGACCTCCCATTACCCATCTGCCAACATGCATGACATATGGCACTCAACAGCATGCAATGTAGCTACAGTCAATCCCTGCTAGCAACAGTGTACATCTCTGTGATGCATGGGTTGTGTTAGTAGGTGATGCCCCTTAACCTGGAACACACTGCAGTATTGCTGTGCATCTTTTCGGCGCTCTGGCATGTACTGTGCACCATACCTCACAGGTGTACACACCATTGTTGAATGTGTCAGTTATGTCTGCTCTGCTGCTCACAGCCCATATGTGTTTGTCCAACACATACCTGGGATGATATGTGGACAGATGTTATTTGTGAATGCCTGATGTCTGATTTACGGATCTCATTATCATCAGCGGTGCATGTATGTCCAATACGATACAATTACACTGACAACCTTCAAACCTTACCATGGCTATGGGGAGTGTACACACCCTTATTGATATGACGCCCTCTTCCTTGATATGGCATGGGACCACATTACTGCATATATTAACATTGCACAAACCTGATATGTGACATATGACCTGTACAATCAAATGCAGTGTCAAACAAATGTGTTAGTTGTGTTGATGCTGATTGAGATGCATACACTTTGTGAGTGCATATGTTTGCACGCCCTTATCATGATGGTTTGTTGCACCTGCTGTTATGTGTACTACAGCAGTCACTATTCCTGGCAGGGGTATACTAGTATGGGCCATCTGCATTTGAAAGTATTTGGTCAGTCTTTCCTACCAATGTCCCCAATTCTGCATGATTGCAAGGTCAACTCATGTGCACATCTCTTGGAGGTCACACACTGCCATCACTTTTGCTGTGGAGTCAGGGTTAGGTCTGCCACAGTTCCTGACCCTTACTGTGTGTAGATACAGCCATTCATAGCATCCCTTGGATCTCTGCTTCAGTGCACAGTTGTGTCATGATGACACCCCCTCCCCACCCTCAGGCTTTTTGCAGATGCTTGACAACTATGGCCTACACATGTGTGTCATTTTGCAGTGTCCCAAGCACTGAACACCATGTGTACCAGCCTAGTCCCAGCTAATGAATGGCAAACAAACAGGTGTACACTGGCACTGGCAAGGTACAGATGGGGATGGTGGGCCTGAGGTGGGGTGAGGTGTTGGTTGTGCAGCACATGTATCTTACTTGATATTATCTGTAGGTTTCCAATGTGGTCTTGGTACACCAGTACACATTGCAACACATACCTTTTGGGGACCTTTTCTGTTATGC
>NC_056735.1:1332394022-1332579022 GCF_019279795.1 Protopterus annectens
TTTGTCAGTGTGATAGCGATGTTTCGATTTAAGCATTGTTATGTAACAGATACATCCTCATTGTGGCAACATAATTATTTTCCCCTAGGGGTTGAGTACAGATTGTAACTGGAGGCTGTTGAACTATACATCTGCATTACTTACTGTTGATTGATTGTTATTCTTTGGCCCAGTCTTTCTGTACTGTTGTACTACTTGAAGGCCTTGGCCTGGACAGCAACATATGTTATGTTTTTGGATTACTGTATAAAATAATCTGCTTGAGAGTTGCATTACTCAGTACGTATGTATTCAGACACCTAGCAGCTATATGACATGGCATATACAACTGTAATAGTACACAAATAAACATTTCTTATGTATGCAAACTTTGTGTGTGGTGTCATATCCTTTGACTTCTCTGTGGGTATATGTTTCATGCAATAATTGTCTTTTGTATGAGTGAATGATACACTGTCCATTTTAAAAGGTGGCAACTGTAGGAATATTGGCTGTTCAATATGCTGTGCACCCTCTAAATATGTATCTTCCTATACATATCTATACGTAGTAATATATGTATATATGTGTGTGTGTGTGTGTGTGTGTGTGTGTGTGTGTGTGTGTGTGTGTGTGTGTGTGTGTGTGTGTGTGTGTGTGTGTGTGTGTGTGTATATATATATATATATATATATATATATATATATATATATATATATATATATATATATATATATATATATATATATATATATATATATATATATATATATATATATGTACACACATATATCTATATACATATATCTATATACATATATATATATATATATATATATATATATATATATATATATGTATATGTATCTGCATATATATGTGTGTGTGTGTGTGTGTGTATATGTATCATTGTAATGTTTATTGCTTCCACATTGTACATTCCCTATGGTAACCAGACGGTACTGCATGATATGTTATTGTACCACCCTGACATCATACAGGTGGGATGGATTACTGTTAACTTCTTATGGCTATGTTGTGTAGGGTCCTGGGTATGGGACTTGCAAGTGTTGGTATTGTGTTGCAAGGCAGATCTGTTTGGCTGTGGGGGAGGAGATGATATCAATAATTACAAGAGGTGCTTATTTTGAGCCCGCTCACCCCCATTAACAGTGCCTTTGGTCATGAATGTATTTGTTCTGCTCTGTTTACACACACATATATATATATATATATATATATATATATATATATATATATATATATATATATATATTTATATATATATATATATATATATATATATATATATATATATATATATATATATGTATATTTACATATATATATATATATATATATATATATATATATATATATATATATATATATATATATATATATATATATATATATATATATATATATATATATATATATGTATACACACACACACATCTACATGTTTAAATACATTTTCTGTACTGTTAAATGATTATGCTGGATGATATGTTTGTGAAAATATCAGGGTTATGTATAATTGACATGGTTTAGTGGTAAATCACTTTGGCTATTGTGTTGCGAGTCCTAGGTTTGAGACTTGCAAAGGCTGATTATTTTTTTGCTGGGCAGAACAAGGGCCATTGGATACAGAGTGATTAAGGCACTTTTAAGCAGTTGTAAGCAGGTTTGCATGGGTTTGCGCGATGGTAAGGAATGCTAACTTTTGGTTAAATATATTTTCAGTCAGTTGGCCTCTAGATTGCTTATCCTGTGTATGTTTTGCTTACCCTCCGTGCAAACATGCTTAAACCCGCTTACTGCTGCTTAAAATTGCTTACTTCCGCTTACCCCCGCACTAATATCTTTAAAAGAAAAGAAAAAGGGTTGATAGAAAAGTAGTGAAAAAGTAGTGAAAGAGGGAAAGACAGTAGGGAAAATAGCTACGGATGTGCAGGAAGGGTGTAGGGAAGGTCCATAGCTACAGCTGGGCATATACACTGATTTGGAGGTAGATTTGGACACTCATACCCTCGAGACAGGGGTGAGGACAACAATAATATGTTGTAAAGCCAATTACACCAGATTACATGTGTCCAGTGGACACATGCAAAATGGACAGCTATGTATGGGGCGAGATTTTTTTTTTTTGGGAACAGATTGCCCTTTTTCTTTTTTTTTTTAAAGGTGAGAGTAGGATGTTGGGGAGGGATAGTAGGTATATTTGGGGAGGTAGGTTGGGTAAGATAACAGACAAGACAGCATACAGGGGTGGTATATGACACATGTGGGGGTAAACACCTTGGATGGGGAGGGGTGTTTGGCAGTTGGAAGCCCATGAGCCCCCAGTGGAAACAGTGGGACTGAGATCCCCACCCATGGGCAGTCACCACTGCACCTTCACGGCCCCAAAGGTGGCTGTGCTGAGGGATGAGTAGGAAGAGCTGGGTGACCCTCTAGATGTGCCACGTGGCGCTCACTACACATCGGACCCCAGACCTGACGATGGGTGACAGTATCCTGCCTGGGCCTGCTCCCGGGGGGGTAAGCCCCATCCCCTGAGGCAGTTCCACCCAAAGGTGGTACAGGATATGTAGACAAGGAGGTCCTGGGGTGAGCCCCAGACATGCTAGTGCCCGGTGCCACAGCCAGATGAGGTGGAAGAGGTGGGTCCGCTAGGACCTGCCTTCTGAAATGTGATATGGTGTTTCAATTTTAAAACATATGTGGGTTAGTAATAGTTAACACATTCCATGATTAGGTATAACAGCATGCATAGATATTCCCATTAACCCAACACACCAGATATGGAACAGTTGCATATCAAACAGAACACATGCATATATGGAACCACAGTGGCCATTACAACAGCATGCAGGTACATTGATGGCAGCATGCCACCAATGTGGGAGTATTTCAACATGGCACATGCATAGAAACAAATTTCAATATTTATCAAACAATAGGACATATGTCCCAACAGTAGAATTAATTGTACACATCCCAATTGAGTTGTGTATTTAGATTATTGTTGCAGATATGGTGGAGAGGAGAGAAAGATGTCAATTAACAACTTGTATATCCCTGTAGTTCTCTTTACTTTCTTAGTCAGTGCTGTGATCTGTACCTTGCAGGTATTATTACACTACCCTATGGCCTTAGTTTAGACAGTGGTATGGTTGTAGACAACTTATGTACATGAACTGCGTTTTACCTGCAGTATACACCTCTTACCTGATATACCTGTGGAGATATTGTTTGTTAACACTACCTGACTGTTTCTATGCATATTCCCAGATTCCAGGTTGATGTTATGCACATACCTCTCCATCTCTTATTGCACACACTTTGGGCATGTCTTGACAACATGCAAGTGAAACTGGGACATATTTTGACTATTGCACTCATAAACCTTTGTTGAGTTGCTACAATGACAGGTTTGTTTTCATATACATTTTATTTACAGGCCTGACAATCAGTTATATGATATTAAATGCTGCCTAAATGTCAGAGATGATCATGCTAATATTCCAGGGGGACAGGTAGCAGATATGGGCCAATTACCTGGACAGATCTATATAGTTGAGGGGTATGATTCTACATACAGCTTACTACCACTCCCAGGATTTGAACCATGGCTGTGTCTGCTAAAACTAAAACAGTGTACATCACAGTTGAGTGTGCTATATAGATATTGCTGTGTGTTGTTTCTCTGATTTCTGTCTATAAGTCTCCCGTGGTTGTACAATCTGACCTTGTAATTACAACACTCTTATACAGGGTTTCCTAGACAGTTTTATTATGTAGCACTGTGTGGATGACAGTGACGAGTAATACCTTATTATTCAGAGATACTGCAACACTAACACTGCCATACAATACCAGACTAAACAGTACCATTCCAGGATTTCAATCTTTTATTTCTAGGCACAGTTTTCATATCTGACAGACCTGTGGGGGGAATGTTTGTTAACACTACCTGAATGTTGCCACACATATTACCAGATTCCACATTAATTTTATGCACATACATCTCGCTCTGTTACTGCATATACTCTGGTCATAGCTTCACATCATGGGGGTGGAGATGGACCACTTTGCTTATTACTCTCGTAACACTTTGGTGAGTTGCTAGAGTGACAGGTTTGTTCTTATAGATATATTTTTGACAGTTATGATGTCAGTTGTATGTCATTATTTGCTGCCTAAACTTCTGGGATTATCCCACTGATTTGCCAGAGGGACAGGGTGACAAGCAGGGGATTTACACCAATTATCTGGACTTTCTGACAATATCTGTACAGCTGTGGTGTATGATTCTGCATACAGCTTACTACCACTCCCAGGATTCAAAACATGGTTGTGTTTGCTAAAAATACAACACTTCACGTCTCAGTTGAGTGTGCTATTTGGATTATGTTGTCTATCTTTACACTGTTTTCTGTCTAAGTCTCTCTCAGTTGTACAATATGACCTTGTGATTACAACAGTCATATAAAGACATTCCTATACATTTTATTTATGTAGCACAGTGTGGGTAGCAGTGCTTAATACAACAGTACTATTAAATGATAGCAACACTACATTACCATATGATACCAGAGTAAACACAAGCAGTCCAGGAGTTAGACTTTTATTGCCAGGCTGTTACACTTTTATTTACATACAACCTATGTGAGAGTCTTCCTGCCATATTGTCTAGTTTATTCAGTACATGCCATACACAATACTGGTTTTATACTAGCAATTAACTTTCTACTACTTTTAGATTTATTTCTTAAGACAGTACATGCAAGATTATTACTAACCTGCCTCGCGAGGCAGCCTCTGCAGCCTACAGGCATGGTCTTCCCGATTCGCAGCCTGCTCTTCTGCCGCTGTCAAGGACATAAGAGGAATATTTAGCCATACCTATCCATAATATACATGAGCTGGCAATTATTAAACAGGTAGTAGAATGATACTTATACATGGCTGGGACATCACCCATCTGCCTAGCTTCTTGAATCCACTGATCCAAGAGCTCCCTCTTCCTCCATTTCAGGTCGGCATAGTGATGCCTGACCTGCTCACCAGTTTGAGGGATGCCAGTGGCACTGGTGAGGTCACAGGAAAGATGGTCCCAGGCTCCTGCTTTATACTGGGAACCCTGGTACTGGCCCTGTAGCAGTCTCTGGTCATGGTCTTTAGTAAGGAGTTCCGCCATGATTTTGGACTCCTGTATGCCCCAGCACTGGGTCTGGAAGCGCGATACTTCACCCACACCAGCCATAGTGCCTACAGAAGGAAGCTGCAACCAGTTATGAGATGTATTTCTGCCTGTGGGGTTTGAATAGGGCTGATTTCCTGCACTTTGCTATGATTGGATGGTTTTGAAAATGCTAAGCTATGGACAAACCTGCTTACCTAAGGTTGGCATTGCTTAAAGGGGTATACCAATGGGAAATTTGATTTAGCTGGCCTACACATTGCTTACACCTAGTAAGCAGAGGTGTGCAATGCTTAGCATTGCTTAATTTTAAATTTGCACACTATTTGCTGTTTGGCATTGATTTATTATTCATTACATGTTATATATTTCTTTAGTATCCATGATTCATGTGTATGTACATTGTATGGGGTCCTTGTGTTTATTGGGGGATTTCAACACTTTATGACAATGACACCTCACATCTGGACTTAATGCAGTACTCCAGTTCATATATTTATGTTATGTAATAAGTTATACAACATAAATCTGTATATAGATTCCTTTCACATGTAAATTATGATTTTGCTATAGTGAGGATCTGTTTGGGGATACCTCAATCTTATGTACTGCTGTGATGGTTTACTGGTTAACTACTGTGATTATAGTGTACAGGGTCCTGGGATCAAGATCTGGAAGGGCTGTTTATTTTGTTGCTGGGCAGAACAGTGGCTGTCGGATACAGAGTGATTAAGGCACTTTTAAGCAGTTGTAAGCAGGTTTGCCTGGGTTTGCATGATGGTAAGCAATGCTAACTTCCAGTTAAATATGCTTACAGGGAGTTAGCTTCAATATTGCTTAACCTGTGTGCGCATTACTTACCCCCACTCAAACAGGCTTAAACTCGCTTACTACTGCTTAAAACTGCTTACTCCCACTTACCCATGCACTAATTTAAACAGAAATGAAACATGGCTTTTGGGAAAGTGGTGGATTTGGATACTCTATGGATTTATCATTCATTACACATTATACCTTCATTTCATATCCATGATTCATGTTTACATATACTGTATGGGTCACTTGTACTTATCTGTGGATTTTGCCACATTATTACGATGACACCTCACATCTGCATTTAATGCAGTACTCCAGTTCACAAATATATGTTATTTAGTAGGTTATACAGCAAACAAAATGTTCATAAAGTGATTTCCCATAGAAAATAAAATTTACTACAGTGAGAATCGAATCAGGAATGGCTGCTCGCCAAGCAAACGCTCTGACCACTACACTATTGCAGTACTGCTTCAATTGCTTGTATCTTGCTATTTATCTTCTTGTGCCATTTAAGCTACTGTATGAGTAGCTAAGCAATGGGCAAACCTGTGCACCTACGGTTAAATTTAATCTGTTTGATAAAAAAAATTCTCTACTGCTATTTTCTCTTAGAAGGGACAAGTTTCACTTATTGCTGTGGATTCCTGCATGCATCTGCACATTTGGCAGACATCCTGGCAACCCCCCATATCTCTCAACTTCTTCAGGCATACTACCTGGACAAAGCTTGACAAATTGTGGTACAACTACAGACACTTTTTCATTATTGCTCTTATAAACTTGGGATAGTTGCTAGGGTAACATGATTTGTTTTAATATAGGTTTTATGATGGATTTGAAGTTGGACACTGAAATGTATGCATTATTTACCAACTTCAATCCTGAGATCATCCCAGTGATTTGCCAGGACCATTGGGGTGCTGTATGTGTGTGATGTGGACATTCTGTGATGATTTGTACAGTTGGAAGGTATGCAGCCTCCTATGAGCATTCTCGCTTATTATAATTGCAGGGTGGCACTTCTTGAGTGCAGGGGCATGTGTATTGTGAGAGCTCTGCACTCAGACACACTGCCTGTACTCATCCACACTCCATGTCCGTTTAGGAGCAGAGGCAGAGTGCCTTCGTTACTATGCCTGGCACGCTGCCTTGCTGCTCTTAAACAGATGTTTCCATGCAGGAATAAGCTATTCCTGCACAGAACCTTACTGAATCCCAGGGACTATGTTTGGATAAAATTCATTTCACAATTTTTTTGTCTTAAACTGTAACACTGGTACAATAAATGTATTTTCATTTAAACTAGGTGGGAAATTTTCCCCAATTTAAGTTGCCACATTAATTCTCTAACATTTAAAAAACATTTCCAATCTCCCCCCTAGAGTTCTGCAAAAAATACTTTAAAATACCTAAATACATTTTAAAAACAAAAATAAAATTGCACACGAGTGTGTGTGTTTATGCAAGGTGTTCCTCTCATTTGTATTACCAATATCATATAAATGCTCATAAATCAGAGTTTTAAGAGCTTGTTATATTTTGCCAACATAAAAAGCAAGGCATACAGAACATTTAGCCAAGTAAAATACTCCTTGGGTATTACAATTTCCTTTCTGAAAAACTGTCTGCAAGTTTGTTATATTATATAACAAGCTACTCTGTTCTTTTGAAATATGAATGCATTGTTTGCAGCAGCCACATCGAGTTGAACCAGAATTCTTCTTATCCTGATCAAAAAATGCATTACTCTCAAGAAACCTTTTAAAACTGGAAGTTGTTTTGTAGATAAAAGAAGGTTCACCCCCAAATATTTCTAAAAAGAGCGGGTTGACTTTAAAATGTTTCAGTTCTTCTTAATTATCTCTTTAATTCATTTAGCACAACTATTATATTGTATAGTAAGTGCTCTCTGAAATTTCCCTTGTCTTTCTGTGTTATTGCTAACAGTTAAAGCAACACCTAACAGAGTTACATATCAGCCCCCTTTCCTTCTACATTTCACCACATACAGACTCCACTAAATTATTCAGATAACCTCTAGCTAAAAACATGTCTTATAGCTTTTTTAATTTGTCCAATACATCATCTTTTTGTGAAGTAATTCTGGCAACTCTAATACATTGTCCTCTCACTAAACTAATCTTATGTGATAGAGGATGACAACTATTAAAATGCAAACAAGAGTTGCAAAAAGTTGGCTTATGATATATATTGGATTTAATTATACCTGCCATGTGTGTAATGGTGGTATCCAGATAATTAATACTGTTTCCATGGTAAGAATATGTGAAATGCAGAAAGGTAGTCAACTTGTACAAATATTCAATGAAACCTGGAATACTTTGAGCACCTCCTTTCCAAAGTACAAAAATGTCATCCAAAATCCTTAAATACAAATGTATGTTTTTGGAAAACATTGCTGTTAAACACAAATTGGTTTTTCCATGCTAAAAAGACCATATTAACATGCACTGGGGCACATGCTGATCCCATAGCAACTCCCTTTATTTGTTGGAAATATTCCCCTTCAAAAAATATATAGTTATTTTTCAACACTAGTGCCATCATCTCCACTATTACATTGATTTTATCAATGGACAGAAAAGAGTAATGTATTAGATTTTCCAGAAGCAATCCAAACTTTCCTCTTTAGGTATGACTGAAAATAAATAAATCACATCAATTATCATACAAAGAAGATTTTCATTCCATAACTGAGATTTCAGGCACCCTAAAAAAATCTCATGAATCTTTCAATAGACGTGGCACTAAATCATACATTGGTTTGAACCACCTATCTATATAGACTTCTATGGGATAAGTTTCCAATACCTGGGCTGACACAACTGGTGTAAAAGGAGGATTATTAAGATTTTTGTGTATTTTGGGAATCCCAAAAATAGTAGGCATAACAGGTGTAGAAGTTTGCATAAAATTAAATGTACTGACAGCAATTTGTTTGTTAGGAAGGCACTCTTCCAAATATAAGTCAATCCTTCTGTAAGCTATGTTTATCTGGTTTAATGAGACAAGAAAATACATATTGATATTATGTAGTATGTTAACCACTGCATTGGAATAATCCATTAGGCTTCATAATTCTTATTGTTCTGTTTTTTCTTTAGAGTATCAAATACAAATTTCTCATTTTTAATTAAAATATAACACCTTTGCATATTAGGGTCTGTGACAATGTGAGGTATTGCCAGCTATGCCAGGATAAGTATGGGAGTGGATGTCTAACAGAGTTCCATTTATGTTGCCAAAAGATCTGTTCATTGAATGCCCTTTCATTGACATGTAAACACTGCACTACCAAAACTTTGAATGGCCACATAAGTGATTTTTTTTCCGCAGGGGAAAAAAATTGCTTGGTCATCGTCAAGAATTTGCCCTTTCCTCAGCTGTAGAGCGATGTCATAGTTGGTATATTTAGTTAGGGTAGTGTAGGGGGTACAGCACCCCACATAAGGAGTAGGGTGTGACAGTTTGTTTTCTTTGTTGTTGGCCAAGCAATTTTTTTCCACTGGGAAAAATTTGCTTATGTGGCCATTCAAAGTTTTGGTAGTTCTGTGTTTATGTGTCAATGAACCAACATTCAATGAATAGCCCTTTCGATAACATAATATAGACCCTGTCTAACATATGCCAGTATAGCTAGCTGGAATTTTGTAAAGAAATATATGTCATTTGTATATCAAACTGATTTGTACAGATGCTTGGGTTGAAAAATGTATTTGTAAAACTGCTTGTATTAAAAATGTACCAACAGTGTGTTCTGCTGGACAGAAAAAGAAATATACTTGTCTGCCAGACTGTATTATAACTATTGAAATTAATATTGTAACAGAGGATACTGAAATATAAGAGGTTAAGTTCAGCTCCAGATAACAGAAAAATAATATGAAATTAAATTACTTAATTTAGGCCATAAACATTTTATCTTACAGTTCTGATTGCAACCAGAGATGAAATGTCTGTGCCAGAGAATGTTTTATTAACTCTTGTAGGAAGGGTGGAAGTGTTTTATGGTTTTATTACTTTCAGAAGCTGCAACAGATCATAGCAAAGCTCTATAGGTGTGTTTTATTGACACATATGTGTGAAATTCTGGGTCAGTTGCTAGGAAAGGGGATAGTATAGGAACCAGAAGTCAGATGACCAGATGTATGTAATGCATTTTACAATCCAGGTCACAAATGATGTTTTAATACCAGATGAGACTGAAGTCTCAGAGCAGTTTGTTCTTGGAACCTGACAAAGAAGGACTCCTCACCTACTTCATCTTGGCTTGCTCTAGTAAGTGGCCAGAGAAAAGTAATTCTTTAGATCAGTGAGGATATATAGCGAGATTAGTTATGTTCTGTTTTATTGTATCTTTGTGAATCTATGTTATTTTAATATTTCCTGTGACTGAAACTCCAGTGTTTATTGTAAATAGATATTCAGTATTTTTATGTTCTTTTATTGTTTATTATTAAATATATTTAAACTTTTCATTGTGGCTGGTCCTTTAAAGAATATTTTGAGAGTACTTATATCTATTTGGTGACTCTGTGGCCACTCCTGAAAGCCTTACTGCATTGGCCAAACACTATCATTTGTATTAATATTAATTTCACTCGGTATAATGGAGTACCTTTGTTAGAGCCTTAGTGTAGCTGGCTTTGGAGTGTCTGGTGGCAGAAGGGAGCATAGCTAATAAATCTGTGCCAGCTTTTCCCAGGTGTGTGTGTGTGTGTGTGTGTGTGTGTGTGTGTGTGTGTGTGTGTGTGTGTGTGTGTGTGTGTGTGTGTGTGTGAATCAAATCTCAGTGTGTGTGTGTGTGTGTGTGTGTGTGTGTGTGTGTGTGTGTGTGTGTGTGTGTGTGTGTGTGTGTGTGTCAGCTGCTTGGAGCAGGGCCATGAGGCACTGGTTTCACAGAGAGGGTGCTGGAGGACTTGGCTTGGACACTCAGTGGAATACTCAACTCTGCAGCTGTGCCAGTCAGGAGTTCTACTGGGGGCCTGTAGAGAGGGAGAGAGAGAAACCTAGACCCTGGATTGTGTGTGCACCCTGTGTGCTCTTAAGACAAATTGTGCTTGATGCAGAGAGCTGCATCTGGAACTACTGCATGTATGTATTTGTATTCCAAGCAAATGTCCCTCTCCAGTGTCAGTGGTGAGGATTTAGGCTCCTTGATTACTGGCTTAGAGAGAGGATGTCATAGGGTCCCTCCATCTTATAGATGTCCTCTGCTACTGCCCTTTCAACAATGTAAATAATTGGGTGCAAAAGAGGATTGAACATGTTCTGTTTTTTGCAACTAACATTTCTCCATGTACTATGAGGAAAATCCTGTCCTACGTTACAACAAAAAAATACCAATAAGGAGTCGGCAACATCAAAACATTTTGAGAGTAAAAATTTGCACCTCTTCTGAAACAGGGAAAAATGCAGTTTCATGAGGGTTTTACTAGTGTAAGTATATATGGTATAGCTGTAAAACATACTAACTAAAGCACCTCTATCAGAATTTAATATCTCATCCTCTCCTGTCTCTTCTTGAAACACACTTGGTACACAGGTGAAAGAGGTGTCTTCTGATGTTTCGCTCCAGGATTGACATAATGTTTGGACCAACTCACTAGCACTTCCTGAAAATCCTGGGATTCCTGCTCAACGGACACATAAGTATACCTATCTTTCTCTTCATTTGGAGCATTCCCACCAAGTGTTGTTTCAGAAAAATGTACTGTTGTAGGTTGATGGCAATCACCTCCATTATCTTTAGTATGGTGAAGTAATTTTGTGGGGTAAGCCTGCTGATTTTTGTACTGTTTTACATCCCTTTCTATTTTCTTTTTATTTTTCGTACTACATTTTCTATCTACCCTACTTGAAACTGAAGCATATAAATTCTCATACTGCTCAAACAATAAATCCTGTTAAATTTTATTATTAAAGCCCTCCACTTCCTCTCATAAAGAAGTCAGATATGAATCATTATATTTAATAATCATTTGCATGAGTTCAAATCAATACTTATCAACAATATTTGTAAAATCCTTTAACATATTGGGCAGGATTCACGAAGGCTTGCACGGAGTGTAAGAGACGTGCAACACTCCATGCAAGACTCGCGATCCAGGAACAGCCCTAAACTCCATGTAAGAGACCAGCTAAAACGTCTCTTACACGGACTGGGCGTGGACATGCTAAATACCTCACTTGCAGCTGAAAGGTATGCAAATGAGGTATATTAGAGATCCACGAAGCAGAAACCAGTCCATGTAAGAGACGTTTTAGCTGCAGAAATGTACTCAGTTGACAACTGAGTACGTTTCTGCAAATTCCACAACGGAGCCATGTCAGCTCCAAAAAAAGGGTGCATATGACTCAGGCAGCATGCCAATGGCCAAATATGTGGCCATTGGCAAGATAACCCGATGCAAAAATATTAAAAATATAATTTTTTTTTTCGGCGATCATCGATGTTTAAACCCAGCGCAGCCCCGCGCAAGCAGGCTGCACTGTATAAAACCATAAAAAAGAAGGTTATAAACCCACAAATGTGGGTTTCATGCAATACATGGAATGACAATGCAGGGACCAGCAGAGCAAAAACAACATGGCCACCGTGTAGTGGTTGCTAAGGGGGAAGCTGAGTCTAAGACATGTAACTAAGCATTAGTAGGCAATCTCATGTTCTCACAGTCACATAGCAAATGAGCACAGTCTGAGTAGTGTAAGAGATACATAAGGGGGAGGAATAGAGTAGGCGATAGGTGACCACAAGGGGGAATGGTAGAAAGAAATGCAGTTCATTGGAGGTTAGTGTAACATGACAGATGACAGACACAGATCATGGAAAGAGGTGTGCCACTAGATAAGTCAGGGAAAGTCAAGAAATGAAAGGTGTACACTGTTACTTACACCAAAGTTTCTTGCTGGGCGTGCATGCACACGTGTGCGTGCCATGAAGCACGAGTAGGACAGTGTGTGGGCGTGTAAGGCAGACTGAGCATGTGGGAGCATGTTGGGAGATGTTTAAAACTGTTTGCGCTGGTGTGCGCGCGTGTAGGGCAGGCTGAGTATGTTGGAGGCTGTTGGCAGACGTGTAACAGTGTTTGCGTGGGTGTGTGCGCATTATAACCTGAATAAGTAGATTCTGAACTGTGTAAGCATGTGTGCGCGCGTGTAAGCCACTGTGAGCGTGTTTCTGATGGTATGCACGTTGCTCCCCCTGAGGAAACAGAGAAGAAAAAGGAAGCAACAGAATTAATAGGAAGCTAGCAGGGATAACTGCTGAAGCTAGCAGGTGAAAACAATTAGAAGCAGGCAATTACACAGGCAGAATAGTAGCCCAGCCCAGCACTTAAAACTCTGCAAACAGTAGTGCAGGATGTTTCTCTTAAGAGACACTGCAAGACAGGAGTAAGCTAATAGAAGTGAAAACTGAAAAAGCTTCACTCAGAGCAGAAATGTTAGGGGCTTCCATAGCTGTCATAATGAGACATAGGCGACTTGCTGAGGGTGGTGACAATGCAGATGGTGCCAGACAACCCACAGTGAGGAGAAGGAGAAGAGTGTACAGGCCCAGGGTCATCTACCACGGGTTACATGAGCTGGAGATAGTAGAGCGCTATAGAGTGGACAGAGAGCTCCTGCAGCAAATTGTTGAGCTGTGCAGGCCACGCCTCACACACAGAACCAACAGAGGGGAACCCATCCCAGTGGAAACCAAGGTATGTGTTGGCCTAAGAATACTAGCAACAGGTACCTTCCAGAGACCAACTGGCGATATGATGGGGATGTCACAGGCATCAGCCTCCAGGGTACTGCACCAGTTCCTGGATGCCATGTCAGCACATGTCGGTGATCATGTATATTTCCCCAATGCCCGTGAGGTATTGGCCAGCAATATGTGTCTCTTCCAGCAAATAGCGGAATACCATGAGGTAGTGGGTGCAATAGACTGCACGCACATATGCATCAAAGCACCAGCCGGTGAGCGGGGTAGGGCCTACATTAACCGCAAGGGCTTCCCTCCATCAACTGCCAGGTCGTGTGTGATGCCCAGGGCATAATAATGAATGTGTGTGCTGGCTGCCCTGGGAGTTACCACGATTCCCACATCTGGCATTTGACGCAGCTGTACCAGACATTTGCCAATGGGGACATCCCACACGGACACCTAGTGGGGGATGCAGGTTATGCACTGGAGCCGTGGCTGATGACACCCATCAGAAACGCACACACACCTGAACAGGAACGCCATAATGAGGCACACGCACAAACACGTAATGTAATAGAGCGTGTGTTTGGGCTGCTCAAGTCATGGTTCCGGTGTCTGGTGGAGCCTTGCAGTACACACCAACTACATGTACCCAAATTGTCATGGTATGTGCTATGCTACATAATATGATCTTGCGAAAACAACTGCAGCAGGACCAGCATAGGGCCGGGCCAAACAGCCCCCCACCATTGCCAAGGCCATCACAGGCAGAGCGTGACTCAGAGGAGGAACAACCTGAGCCTGCCCCAGTAGGCAGAAGGAGGCGTGCCCAGTATGCCCTGGCCTTGGCAAAGAGGCAACGCATAGCACATACACTGGCTCAGTAGGAACCCTGGGAATGATACCCCCTCTGACTCACTCAAATAATAATATGGATGCCTAAAATGACATGACCTGCTCACAAACATGTACAGGGAAGTGTAATATGATCCGACAGAGGCAGCCCTGCAGCACCACCTGAGGCATGAATGCCATGTGTTAAGTAATGTAACACCATGTACTATATGCACACCTGAGCACCCTGACTAACATCCACCCTCACCAAGCATGAAGCCACAAAATGACGATGGGATGATCAAGTGCAATAACTGGCTGAAGTAATGCAGTTAGTCAAAGGGGAGCCTATGTGTTTCAGGCTGGGAAGACATGCGGAGCATGACATGATGCACCACCTGCTAGGGGTGGCATGCACCTATCATGCCATGCCCCATGGATACTGGCAAAGGCTGTCAGTACCCACAGCATGCCCTGAATAGGTAAGTCTCAAAACACAAACCCACCTTCATAGGTTCCACAAGGGATAGGAACCTAGATGTAATGCTACCCAATGCCAGATGTCCAAACAGCAAGATGTGTGCAGTGTAAACACACACAGTATGGAGAATGTAGATACCAATCCTGTAATAGAGAACTGGGTCAAGGCTCACATCAGTACCCTAGCACTACCAGGTCACACCTCATACTGTGCTGTACAGCCACAAAACATGGAACAAGCTACAAAAGGAGGGTGACTAGCAATAAATGTCAAGGATAACCACACACCCATGTTGGTACCACAACAAGAAGCAGCATGGATTAGCCATGGTCAAATACCAATGGCTAAAACCGCCTCCCAGTATATAGCCTGCTGCAGACTACTGTCCTAATACCAGGAACTGCACCTGGCCTATGTCGGAATACATGAATATATCAAGCCCCCCCAAACCACATTATATTGCTTGACTGAAAATACCCAGACATACACCGGGAGCATTATACTAGCACCAACACAGTAGGAGAAAAGTTCCCAGAATCCATAAACCAAAATGCCCAGGAACAATGTACCACTCCCACAAGAGGGGTAAGCATACTGGATGTGATAATCAGCAACATGTGTACTGGATGGCAAGATGAGAAGTGTACCCCTCACCGGTAAGACCAGACCATAGAGTAATCACACTGGATATACACATCCTGACCCCAGTCCCTGGCCAGAATACCACAGTGAAAAACATGTGTAAAGCATAGGTTGCAGCCCTCCAAACTGATGTTGAATCCACGAAAGGCCCTGTGCAAGTGCAGAATATGGGACACACCACAGAACATGTTATACAGGCATTCCATGAACACAGCCAGGAATGCTTGGAGTATGCAATCACAAATAACAACAACACACAATGCCATACACACAGGCATCTGGCATGCTGGACTCCAGCCATTACCAAACCATGCAAGAGAATGAGGAAGCTACCACATGATAAAGCAAACATAAAAAGGGAAGTCCAGCCACAACAAGTAGAATCTGTGAATCCAGAGGCAATGTGACACCAGTCCCAAGTACACAGACAACCACAACACCCCCCAATAAATACAAATATATGTGATAGATGCAACCGTGTATCCAAACCAGAGGTTGAGCTCCACCAACTCAGTACTGTCAAAACTAGTCAGGAGGAGAAGGTAACCACATACACCACAAACCCAGTCCCACATAGACCTACCACAACTGTAAACCAAACACATAAACACAGACAAATATTCCCGGAGGCCTTAATTACAAACACACCACACCAGCAGAAGCCTCCAAAGCAGATTACAAGCAACCACAACCTTCAAATATAGCACATGCAACTAATAGTACGCAAAGCTGGTGTGCCAAACAGTCACAGGCCAGAAGGAGAAACAACATGCCTGATACAGTTGTAATAGGTGTCTGTATAGGCAGACACACTGCTGTCCCACTCACCAGACTGAACAAGGGAAAGGGTAGAGTAAGCTGCCTGTAGGCTGCCACAAAATGCCACATAACACAAGTACGCAGGTCACCCCAAAGCAAGCAGAAATATGATGCACTCAATGTCCATGCTGGTGTGAATTACCTGAGATGTACCTCCCTGGTCAACATGAAAAGAGACATGGATGGTCCCTCTGAGTATGTACCACAGGCCAGTATGACACTGGCTGTGTGCAGCATCCAACCCTCACCAAGAATGATGCCACAGTACAAACACAGAATGCTCATGTTTAACAGCTGGCACAGTTACAGTTGTCAGTCCAAGAGGGTCTAATGTCTGTCTGCTTGAGATGTCAAGCATGACAAGCCATGCTGCTGTTCCAGGGATGGCTTGCACCTGTTACCCGTGTGCATCTGGATACTGGATAAGGCCTTTGCCGCCTCCATAGAGCCGTATGTAGGCAAGGCCAAAAAGACTACCCACCACCCTAGAAAACATAAGTGGTAGGAAACATAAGAGTAATGCTGACCAATGCCAGATGTGTAAACTGCAATATGCATGCCCCTGAGGCACTTCCCATTATGGAGAACATCGATGTCTGTGCAGTGACAGAAACCTGCTGCAAGCCTAGTGATAGCACACCAGCACTACTAGGTTATACCACATATCATGTGTTATGGCCCCAACACCTGCACCAAAACATCAAAGGAGGGGAGTATCCATATGCAGCACAGACACCCATATGGCCAGGTAACTGACAATGCACAAAGCAGCGGAGACCACCCATGTGCACCTAACTGTAGTCAAAACTGCTGTACAGTCTGTAGCATGCGACAGACCACACTCTCACACACAAGAACTCCACCCAGACATCCTGAAGACACTGGACAGTATGAATGTCCCACCAAATACCAGACAAGGTACACACAAATTACCACATAGGTGGCAAACCATTATGTATGCAAGGAGTAATCAGGGACCTAGGGACACAGGTCAACAGTAATCTGTCATGTGACACTCACAATGCCAATGTGGCTAGGAAGATTGTCGATATTGGACACTGTATCATGAAAGGATTCACATCTACATCAACAGAGGTCACTGTGCCGCTGTACTGTTCCCTTATCAGACCCATAATCTAGTACAATGACTCATATGGGATGTACCGTACGTGACAGCTACAGCGGTTCGGAAGACCTCATAGTTACCCCACCAACAGGATAAAGGGTGTGAAATATATGTCATATGCTGCCTGGCTGTAGACACCCCAGCTGAATGCAGTCACAGACTGCCTACACAGAGGCATTGTATGTCTGTTGTACAAGGCCATGCCCAACACAGGAGTAATGGACATGCTCCACCACAGGAAATCAAAGCCATTGGAGCTGTGAGAGTGACAGATGTCAGCCTCAACACATAATGAAATAAGATGTTCTGGAGGGACAGATACATAACCCAGAGGCTTCCCACACCCAGAAACAGGATCCCAATCCAAGTTAGGCAGAGCCCCTCACTGACACCCCTCAACAGGAATATTGCCAAGTGGATGGATGATCGTACATGTATACTGGGGGTCCTCACTGTGTCATGACCAGACAGAGGCACAGTGAAGAAATTCATAAATGGCCATAATAGAACATAGCCAGGGGTGGCGAAAGACACACACACTCTGGCTAGGCTTACTAATGGCCTAGGGTGTATAGCCTAGTATGAACCCATGAACCTATGAAGATACAAAATGTACAGGACACCAAGGATAATCACAAGGCTTACCCAACTGATGGTAGGAACCATGTTGGGCATCCACAGATATGCTCCGAATCACACAGATATTACAAACAACATACCAAACACACACACATATTGCTAACATACAACCTGTCAGGTGCAGTGCAAACACCCCCCCCCCCCACCAGAGTGCAAAATACCTATCCCAGCAGACTGATGGTCCCCTGACATTGCAGATGCTGAGGTAACAGCCATCATCTGCAAAGCAGAACACACAGCAGCAAAGGTATGTGATGGTGTCCTGTGCTGAGGCCAACATGGACTCCAAGAATAATGGAATGCCAAATCACACTACTGCCCAATGTCAGCCTTACCACAAGATATGTACCCAAAGAGCAGTGTACAACAACAGTGGTCCATCACAACAAAGGTGTTGCCTGAATGGATACTGCAAACTACCACCCCAGGATCCTGACAAGCTTGTTCTGCACAGCTATGGAAAGGATCAGTATGTACCGCAGACAGAAGGCTATTGTGGACCTACTGATACTGGACCCTACACAGTGTGGCTGTCGTAACTGCAGATCCTGCCCCTAAACATGTTTGACCCATTTGAAGCAGTCATTAAGGTCATTGATGAGGGCAATGTGGTCCACACAGCGTAGCTGGACCATTCACATGCTTCTAGACAATACCGTACAAGTTCAGTATGGATATGTTCACCAGCTTAAATATATACCCCTATGTCAGTAGAGGGGTTGTAAACCAGACCAAGGACAGAACTGACATGGTCAGACATGCCGCATCCATGTCAGACTACAAAGCAGATATGAGTGGCATCCCACAAGGCCTGGTCTTGCCCCCCCCCGTTCTGTATATATGTCCCATAGGTATAGGCCAACATGGAAGGACTGTGACTGAACATGTATGCAGAGGAGTACAAACAGCCCACCATATCCGACCCCCAGCTGACACAAGCAACCCACAAAAGGGCCACCTACAAACAGACAACTGGAGCCATAGCCATGTCAGCAAGCTAATTGCAGAACTGTGTATAGACAACCACCGTGGATATACAGTAAGTGCCCACAAATTACCACACAGGTGTTAACCCATGACGTACCTAACAAGTAATGTGAGACCTGGGTACAAAAGGTGATAGATATCCTGCACTGGACAAACATGTGGCTGTAGTGTTTGCAGAAACATATACTATATACCCACCCAAACATGAAGGTTGGCAGATGTAGATAAGGGGAACTCACTGTGGCTCTGTAGTCATCCTCCATCAGCGTCACAAGTGACTACAATAGCCCCTGTGGGATATACCGCAGCAGACACCTCCATCAACTGTAAAGTCCACAACAGTACCCCACCAGGAGTAGCAAAGAGCATGAACAGATACCTTGTGTTGCCTGAGTAAACAAACTGCTGTGCCTGATGTATGAAGCCATGTCCAACCTGGAATGAATGAACATGTTGCACCTTGTACAATCTGAATGGCAGTGAGCTATGCACATGAGAGACCTGAACCCCAGCACTGACATACATAGGACAAGCTGTACAGAATGATCCATAACACAGAACACACCCCCACTCTTCAGTAAACTCCTGGTACAGGTCAGCCAGAGAGTCACATATCGACACCCCTCAAGAGGAATCCTGATGAGTGGATGGGAGATGGTAGGCTAACCCTGGGTATCACTGTTATGTCAGAGGTAGACGGAGGCACAGTATACTAACCATGACATATGTCATGGCAAACTCCAGTTACAATGTGTGTCGAAGGACAAACACACCCTGTGACTAGCATCAGAAATGGCCTAGGGAACATTGCTAGTGTTTTCCAATGTCCACCCATGTTGTGGAATACACTAGCAATGTTGGACAAGCCTGGTGTAGGTAGTCCATATCTGAACATAATGCAACATGGTCATATGTGCACAACTGGCCCCAACACAGTCTGTTGTGCTCACTATGAAGATGTCAAGCAGTCATAGGACTAAAGCCCAGGATACTGTCCACCACAGTGAAAGTACTGAACCAGTACACTATACGGTACTACAGTGTTAGGTCATTATGAAAGTATGTTGAGAACTGTCTGCAAAGTATCCCATGCAATCCCTGCAGGCACAGTATAATCCCTGTTGTGGCAGACACGAAGCAGTTGGCCAGTTAGTACACAACATGACACCCAACACACAACCATAAATGTGAGATATTGTTGAAGTTCACACACACCCAAATATGTGGTGGACTTCAGAGTGCAACATATGGAAAGCTCACACTGGGCATGCTCGCACACTTTGATAAATGAGGCATATGTCAGACAACATGCCATGGAAAGGCTGAACTGGGCATGCTCACACACTTAGGCCATATCTCCATTTAGCAGTTGGCCACACATATCTGGTATTTGTACGTGTCAGTCCAGGAACCAACCACAACACAGCAATCTGCCCAGTGCACACAGTAAATGACTACAGAGTCATAAGTGATATAATGGATCGCCGTCATATGCAAACATCTTCCACAGATACACAAGTTGGTCATAGGAACAGGGAATGCTATGGCAATAAAGACCTGCAAACAGTAGAACAGCACAACAAATATTGTGCATCCGACAATTGAACATATGGGTATAGAGGTCAATACTAGGCTTGTTGCCCTAGGGAATGACAGCTCAGCCAGAGTGTGCTTGGCATCTGCATCCCCAGGACAGTAGGCTACTGTGCCACTGTAAAGTAGGTCACAGAAGGCAACATGTGAGGCTAGTGAGCTGTGCATCTGTCAAGCAGGGGCACCGTGGAGGTCCCAGGGATTGAATGTGCTAAGCCACAGCCATGTTGTCGGTGTGTGATGGGAGAGGGTTGCTGAGGATCTCTGACAGTAGGTGTCCATCAATAACAGACTGAGGGGAGCCCTATCTGCATTCTCTGGATGATTCCACTGTCAACACTGTGTTGTAATGATTGTGTGTGAATGAAGTGCCATGCCGGAACTGTTCACAGATGTCCTCCCTCTGTGGGCTACAGCTCTGCAATGTATTAGCTCACTCTGTCTGTTGCACGGCATATATGGCTGGTGTACAGCTGACAGGTGTCTTGTTGTGGAGCAGTCATGGGTATATGTGGGATAGCATGATCAATGTAAACTGTACACATGCTCATAGAATGCAATTGTCAAGGATTATGCTGAGTTGCCAGTATAGTCCCCCAGCATGGGTCCTCTGAAGTCGTCCACCCCAGTCTTCACAAGTGTAGAGTCTGCTTGTGCTAAATACAGTTTGTGTGCAGTGACAACCTTGCCTGGGGGTGGAGATGGGATATGGATGTCCAGGGAAAGATGGGTATGGTCAGATATCAACAATGGTGGTCTACCTCTAGTGTGGAACAGTGAGTACCCACGTTGCAGATGGACAGGTGCAATATGTATTCCCCCATGTGGCTGTGGTGTGTGGTTCTGCCATAGCACATGGACCCACAAATTGTAGTGGCTGTAGGGTAAAGTGGTAGAGGCCTGAGTAGTTCTCACACACAATATGCCTGTACCTGATGTTAACAACTGGATTGGTGTATGTGAACACCTGCATATCCCGGCACTGTTCCCAGGGAAGCTAAGTGTGTGTCCTGGATGTGGGTGTGGTGTTCTGGACTGGTTGTGTTGTGTGTTGCAGGTCCTGTGGTCACAAAGCATGGTATAGAACATAACCTGCCAGTGCGATGTGCATATCTGACCCTGACGTAGGTGGCTGCAAATGCATATATATGCTATCCCCCACCTGACAGGTAGTACTACATGTACATACCTCTGTAGAAATAAAGATGTCAGCACCCTATAAATACTGCAGGTGCAGAACAGATGCCCAGTAATTCGGATAGTGCGCTCTGCTAATGCGTCTCCCTCAAGTGTCATAATATAGTTAGATAGGGGTTTGAATCCTGCAAATGCTCAGTGTGTGTGTGTGGGTGGGTGAGTGGGGTTTGAGTGTGTGAGAGGGAAATGTCCCTTTTGGCAACTGGGAGAACACACTACAGGATGCAGATTCCCCTTTCTAAACACAGATGATGTCAGCACCCAATAAGTACAGCAGGAGAAAGGAAGCCTCCCAGTAATGCGAATAGCGCACTGCGCTAATGCGTCCGACTCGAGTGTCATAACATAGGTAGGTAGTGGTTTGAATCCTGCAAATGGCAAGTGTGTGTGTTTAGATGAGGGGGGTTAGTGTGTGTGTAATTTTGTGTGAGGGAAATGTCCCTTTTTGCAACTGGGAGAACACACTACAGGATGCACATTCCCCTTTCTAAACACAGATGATGTCAGCACCCTATAAGTACAGCAGGAGAAGGGAAGCCTCCCAGTAATGCGAATAGCGCACTCTGCTAATGTGTCTGACTCAAGTGTCAAAACATAGTTAGGTAGTGGTTTGAATCCTGCAAATGACAAGTGTGTGTGTTTGGATGAGGGGGCTTAGTGTGTGTGCAATTTTGTGTGAGGGAAATGTCCCTTTTGGCAACTGGGAGAACACACTACAGGATGCACATTCCCCTTTCTAAACACAGATGATGTCAGCACCCTATAAGTACAGCAGGAGAAGGGAAGCCTCCCAGTAATGCGAATAGCACACTCTGTTAATGTGTCCGACTCGAGTGTCATAACATAATTAGGTAGTGGTTTGAATCCTGCAAGTGTGTGTGTTTGGATGAGGGGGGTTAGTGTGTGTGCAATTTTGTGTGAGGGAAATGTCCCTTTTGGCAACTGGGAAAACACACTACAGGATGCACATTCCCCTTTCTAAACACAGATGATGTCAGCACCCTATAAGTACAGCAGGAGAAGAGAGGCCTACCAGTAATGCGAATAGCCCACTCCGCTAATGCATCCGTCTCGAGTGTCAGAACATAGTTACATAGGGGTTTGAATCCTGCAAATACTCCGTGTGTGTGGAGGGGGCTAGTGTGTTTGCAAGTCTGTATGAAGGAAATATGCCTTTTGGCAACTAGGAGAACACACGACAGGATGCACATTCCCCTTTCTAAACACTGATGATGTCAGCACCCTATAAGTACAGCAGGAGAAAGAAAACCTCCCAGTAATTTGAATAGCGCACTCTGCTAATGCGTCTCTCCCGAGTGTCATAATATAGTTAAGTAGGAGTTTGAAACCTATAAATGGCATGTGTGTGTGTTTGGATGTGGGGATTCTGTGTGTGTGCAATTCTGTATGAAAAACATGTGCTTTTCTGAAATCAGGGGATCACACTACATGATGCACATTACCCTTTCCAAACAGTGATGATGACAGCACCTTATACATACAGCTGTCGAAGAGGCATCTGCCAGTACTCAGAATAGTGCAACCTGCTACAGCGTCACTCTCAAGTGCCATAACATATTTAGGTAGGGGATTGAAACCTGCAAGTGTGTGTGTGTTTGGATGTGGGGAGTTTGTGTGTGTGCATTTCCGTATGAAAAACATGTTAGTTTTGGCAATCAGGAGATCACACTACCTGATGCACATTACCCTTTCAAAATACTGATGATGTCAGCACCCTATAAGTACAGCCAGAGAAGAGGAACTATCTAGTAATCCGAATAGTGCGCTTTGCTAATGCGTCTCTCTCTCATGTCGTGACTTAGTTAGGTAGGGGTATGAATCCTGCAAATGGCAAGTGTGTGTGGGGGGTAGTACGGTAAATGCAAGTGTGAGAGAACAGAACCTTTCGGCAAATACTACAATACACCAGATGCTGCATATTCCCCCAGTAAACACAGGGGATGTCACCACACTATCAGGACAGCCAAACAGGGCTAGTTGGCTAGTAATGCCAATAGTACACTCTGCTACTGTGTCTATTACCATTGTCAGAGTACAGATAGGTATGTTTTGGTAACCCACAACTGCCACGTGTGGTTGTGTCACACATTATGACCTTGTGTGGGTCTTTGTACATAACAATGCATGCCATTGCCTAAACCAGCAATGGCATTGCACACATGATGTATGTGTGACACATACACATAAGTACCTGTGACCTGCAGTAGTTACCATGTCTGACACATGCCTCGAGTGGATAAATGGTATTTGCAATGTATACCAATATGACTGTGTCTTACTGTGCAGGGGGCACACGTGGTATGTGTCTATACAGTGTGGGTGTATATGGTAAAATACCTACAGCAGGGGATACACATCTGGTCTGGGCCATATAGTGTACATGTAGTCGATGTACAGGTGCTGCATGTTCCCACCTGTTGTGGTAGTGGTAACATGTCATTCCACTGCAATTCAGTGACCACATGCTGTGAACCCTTCAACTAGTGTGTTGTAGCTACAGTAATGCTCGCATGCAATGTTTGGCTGGATGCAGTCCAGCCATATAAAGACAGTTCTTGAGACTGTCATATTGCCAGTGTTGTTATGGAGGATAGGTGGTCTTCCTGTGTATGGGAGGGTTGTGTGTGCCAGGCTATGAACCAGATGGCAGTCCGACACACTGTTAGCTGCACATGATTAGGACCTGATGCTTTGTGCTGTGCCAACAACCTGGAGGTGTGTGTATCTGTGGTGCCTTGGGATACCACCCCCCTGTCCATGTGTGTTACATGTGTAAGGGACGACAGGCATGGTATGGGGCATAACCTGTCAGTGATGGGTAACACCTGTGAGCCATGAATCAGGACTCTGGTACTGCACAGACATTGCAGTTCACCGTGCTGAGGACAGTGTCCGGTGCATGCATCTTGCGGTGTACACTGCTGTTGTTGTGTAGCAGCACTGTTAGTGTCCTAACCTGTGTGATACCTGTGGAGGTGGCTATGTAAACCGTGTCCTGCAGCATAAGGCAGTATGTGTGTATCAAGGAGCTTTGCCAATATACATCGGGCCATGGGTGTCACGTGCAAGATGACCCTTGCACATCATTGTGGCTTCCTAGCATGTAAGCACACGTTGACAGCCAGCGGATACCCTATGAATGACATTGGAGACTGAGCATAATGTAGACATACAACACCCTTTCCACATATAGTGGTAGCATACCTGGTGAGGGTATGTTGGCAACCAAGATCAGGCTCATACTGGCCTGTGCCACATGCTGAGAGATCCATTCTATGTTCCTATCATGTAGTCCAGGGAGGTATGTCTCAGGTCAGCCATACTGGCATGGTCAATGAGTGAGTCATATGTGTCCATGCCTCTGACTGACCTGTATGCATGTGTTCTGTGGTGGACCATAGTGCCCCTGAGGCATATCACTGTGACCTTCACCAGATACAGCCTGTTGAGCGGGACCCCAGTGCAGCACCCAAGACAGGTACCTGACATGTCTGTAGCAGGTGTGTTGTGTAGCCCTACAGGCTGTGAGTGTGTGGCACATGGGATGTGTGTGCCATGTGTGGCATGTGCTCTGTTCCAACGAAACATATGCCTGTGTGCCAGCTGCGGAGGTGTGTGATGCTCTGGCAGGATGCTATTCTGAGTCCCCACTAATGCCACAGTGTGTTCAGCATGCTGTCAGTGTGTGTCAATGTCTGACTTGTATTGTAGTCACTGTAATATTTTTTATTTATTTATTTATTTATCTTACATTTGTTGACCGGGATAGTCCGACTGGATGCATGTCCATTTTCAGTGGAGGCTCGGGGAGAAAAGCTCCAAGGGTAAGCAGATACAGCATTACATAATACCAGCATTACATATTACAAACAGATTATTTACAGAGATTACAAAAGTAAGCAAGTTAAACATGTTCCACAGGTTAAAGTTAGTCCTGAGCACAAGTCAGGATTAAATTAAATTACACAGTAAACTGGTTAACAGATTTTACACATTCGAGTTAGCCAGGCTTGATACATTGACATAGCCAGTTAAGTGACAAATGTTGTTTGAGTCTAGTGTTAAATTGACCTAAGGTGGAAAGTAAGGTAATATCAGCTGGAAGTGAGTTCCAGGATCTACTTACAGAGTTTGCAAAGAGAGAATCACTGGCTGTGTTATTAATTTTGCTAGTCTGAATTAGTAGTTTGTTAGAGGATCGAAGCAGTCTAGGATTGTTATAGGGGGTGATAATATTTGAAGTGCAGGAGTATTGTCCGGATTATAGAGAATTTTATAGGCCATAATCAGTTGGTTATACTGTATTAGGCTAGGTAGTTCAAGCCAACCAAGCTGATTTAGATTGATGCAATGATGTGTCCTAAAAGGCAGCCCAGTGGCAAACCTGGCAATGTCATTGTAGCAAATTGAATGTTTGCTAAGGACAGTCTTGTTCATATTCGAGAGTAGAGGGGATGCATACAGAAGGGTTGAAAGAAGGTGTGAGCGAGCTATGGCAATTTTAGCTGGAGGGGTTAGGAAGGCTTTTATTCTGTAAAGTGACCCTAGTTTTTTATTGATGGTTTTGATAGTTTGGTTAACATGTAGGTCACATTTGAGATTATTGTCTATGATGACACCTAACAGTTTAGTAGATGGGTCAGGGGAGATTATTGTGCCATCATTTGATTTTATGGTAAAGGTGAAAGCGGTAGACCTACGTGTTGGTGAAATAACAGCAGTTTAGTTTTTTGGGGATTTAGGATCAGATGATGTTCAGAAAGCCAGTTTTCTATTGTATTAAAGGTGGTCTGGGTAGCTGACCATAACTCTACTGGAGATGTGGCTGAGCAAATCAGAGTAGAGTCATCAGCATATTGGATACAGCTGACTTTTGGGATGACAGTATAAAGGTCGTTAATGAAGATGGAGAACAGCAAGGGCCCTAGTATAGAGCCTTGTGGTACTCTGAGTGTGTTAGGTAGAAGGTTAGAGAGTTTGTTCTGCCAGAGGCCAGCCTGCTGTCGACCATGCAGGTAGGATTGAAACCATTGGAAGGCTCCAGGATCTAGACAGAATGTTTGCAGGGTGTGGATTACAAGTTGGTGATCAACCATATCGTATGCCTTGGAAAGATCCACAAAGAGGGCTGAGGATATATAATTATTGTTGCAAGTATGGTTTATGGTGTTAGTAAAGGCTAGGAGGCATGAAGTAGTGCTGTGATGAGGACGGAAGCCATGCTGAGTGTCTGCCATAAGGTGATTTTGGATTAGGTGGTGCATGAATTGTCTATGAATAAAGTTTCCATAATCTTTGCAAGTGGAGAGAGTATAGCTATTGGCCTATAATTGGAGAATTCAGTAGAGCTGCCTCCTTTGTGAAGTGGGATTACATAGGATATTTTCCAGATGGTGGGAAATTTAGCTTCTACCATGGTTCGTTTGATTAGTTTTGAGATGGGGTAAGCAATAGCATCAGCTGATTTTTGTAGGTACTCGGCAGGGAGTTGATCAGCAGAAAGTGTAGTGGGATTTACTTTTTCAATCAAGGTACCGATAAGTGAAGTGGGGACTGGTTGGAAGCTGAACGCAAGTAGGTTTCTAGGGGTGCTACTTTCAGGACCAGGGGAGCTAGGAGGTAGATGGATAGCTAGGGCTTGAAATGTCTCAGTAAAGAATTGGTCAAAACTATCAGAAACATCTTCAGGGGTTTTATCAATAGTAGCAGCAGGGATTGGGGTTGAAGTTTGTCCAGGATGTAGTATATATGACATGCCACCTGACAGGATATGGCATTACTGGGTTCAGAGAGCTCAGTCCCCAGATTGGCTGTGTGGTGGCATCCCACACATGTGTTGTACATTTCTGGCCAAGGGTGATGGCTGACTACATACATGTGGCAGCTGTGACATTGCCACATGACTCACATAAACCACAACTGGACCATAGAGGTGATTCACAGGTTACCTTTGCACATACTACCCTAGTAGTGTGATTGCCATGGTGAGTACCAACACATAGGGCCAATGGGGAACAACATACTGAAGGTGTGTATGTGTGGGTGTACTGCTACTGTTTCATAGCACTGGCATATATGACTGCACACGTAGGTAAATGCCAGGTAAGACATGTGCAATGTGTCACAGGCAACGTACATGCGTACAGGACAGACAGTGACGTTCTGTCATGTGTAAAGTTGACATACGTATCGTACGCTATGCAGATGTCACTAGGAGTCTACAGAAGCACTGTAACTCTGCATTGCAGGTGTAAGCAGTGTTCCAGGGAACCCCAAGCGAACATGCATGCAAACAAAGCTACAGTAAGCAGGGCTGGAAGTAGTGCATTGTACAACAAAGAAGGGGTAACAATAACAGTAAGTAACAATGCAAATATGTAGGCACTATCAACATGTACCCAGGAATACACAGCGCAGATGCCCATGGTAGAACTGGTATTATGTCATAGTTAATTGTGATTTGGATTACATTGGTACTGCACACATATCTACATGCGCAAACATCCACATTGCATAGTCGTTGTGGGTAACTTGACACCATTACTGTACATGTCCACCATTGCATATCACTACTTGTGTTAGCTTCCCCCCTGTGCTACCCATGTATACGGCTATCTGTTGACATCCTTACCACCGGCATGCAATTATGTGCAGCTGTTACACTTTGGTATGTACTATGGGTGCAGATAACAATTCAGGACATTCATACAGTTACTGCATCAGGCATGCTGGGATATACACACAGTCATAGCAGCACACTGTACTGTTACCAACATGATACTACTAATACACTTCTATGTAGTCACCCTGTGCATCAGCAATGTGTTTACCTGTTCCCGCAATGATGTTGGAGATTGCAGGAGGTGGCACAGTGTCATCATATGCACAGGGTGTGAATTAGGTATGCCTGAGTCAGCCACTGATACCACCAATTGACATGTGTGTGTATGTGTGTTGGTGAGGGGCAGCAGTACAGGGTGGGGCAGTGTTGGTGCAGTGTGTGCGTGTATGTGGTCACCCTAGGTGTTAACATTTCGCATGTGTGTTTGCACGCACACAGTTCCACCTCATGGCTGCCATATACAGGGGTTTGTGGACAGCCACAGACTGCACCTGGCAGGTCATACAGATCAGTGTCTGTGGGCAGGGACATGGTACCTGTGCCTGGCAGGGGTGCTACGGACCGTATCCAGTACTAAGCCAGACTGGGTACTGTCATCAGAAGCGGGAGTGTGTTGACTGGACACAGGTCCCTGTTGGGACTGTCCAGAGCCACGTGCACGTGGTCTCCTGGGGCGTTCCGATGATGGCACAGACCCAGCATTGCTGGGGCTGCTGCTGGCACTATGGGGGCTTGCGCGGGCCTGCCAGCTGCTGCTGTTGCTGGCATACGGCCACGTCGACACCGCAAACGCCCACCATTGCCCTGGCTCATGGACATTTGGTTGTGGAACTGCTGTAATATGTCCCCACAATGTCTGTCTATGACATCGGTGAAATTACGGATAGCATCCGCGATGTCACGCATACTGTCAGTCATGGCTGTGCGACATGCTCTCAGCTCCCTCAGACCCTGTCTGGTGTACCTTTCCATACGCGACTGTGCCTGCATGACAGTCCAAAATATAGCTGAGGTTGACAGACCTCTTTGGGCACGTCGGCCAGAGGCAGTACGCCCACGGATTCTCCCACGAGAACCCATGGGCAACTGTCTGTGTGGTACCATCGCAGGACCCTGCCCATGGCTGCTGTGTGGGGATGCATATGCCACAGGTACCACATTACCCTGGTCAATGCCCACTGTATCCTGTCCAACACCTAGGGACAATGGTGACAAAGGATGTACTGGCAGGATGACTGTGCGCAATGATGGGGTTGACAGCTGTGTACTGTCAATTGGCTGACCAATGGCGGACCCTGACACACCTTCCTGTACCATTACACAAATATCATCATTACCAGTACCTGTGGCACCAGATTCAGGTTCCCTGCTGCAGGACACCAGAGCAGCACCAGAACCTGTGGGAGGAAGACAGAAAACTCAGTTTACAGTCTCCAGACATTGTTACCAGTGATGCACTTATGCACACATGCACACATGCATACATGGACACATGCACACATGCACACATGGACACAGGCACACATGCACACATGGACACAGGCACACATGCAGACATGCACACATGGACACATGCACACATGCACACATGCACACATGCAGACATGCACACGTGGACACATGCACATGTGGACACATGGTCACATGTACACATGCACACATGCACACGTGGACACAGGCACACATGCACACATGCACACGTGGACACAGGCACACATGCACACATGCACACGTGGACACAGGCACACCTGCACACATGCACACATGGGCACAGGCACACCTGCACACATGCACACATGCACACCCCGCAGTATACACACAGAGCACTACTGAGTTACACTAGTGTTACTAGCACTATCAGGACTATTATAGGTATTGTTAAACACACTCACCAGCATGGATGGCCTGCCTTGCTGTAACCCGGAGGACCTGCAGAAATGATGAGATTAATGTCAGTGGGCACAACTGTGCCATTGATATTGCATATGATACAGTGCAGTAGTACACCAGTTGCCTTTCACATGTCAGCTGCTGATATTGCCAGTATCACACATGCACAATTACATACTATGATGACAGATACATACCACGGACACACCTTACACATGCATAAACTAACAGTGTACAGAGCAGTCAAGTGTACATACGGCATATTACCTGCATGCTCCATGTCATGCTGCTGTGTGGATCCAGCCTCCATCATGATGCAGGTGTACTGCTGTTGCTGTTCCGGGGCTGGAGCCACAACACTTAGGAGTAGCCCCTCCAGTCTGGTGAGGAGGGGGTGTGTGGCCACCCCACCTCCTGTGGCAACCTGTTGCCTGTGGATATCTGATGCATGCTGACGGACACTTCTGATTAAATCACTGCAGTGATGTCGTACCTGCTCATATGTCCTATTATGCATGCCAATATCATTTACCCTACGGACAAAGTCTTGCCACAGTGCAGCCCTCTCCTGCTGATTCTGACTGGTGCGGGAAAACAGGATGTCATACTCCCGCACCAGGCTCTGGTGTATCTCCTCATCTTCCACTGCAGAGTAGGCGGGATTACGCTGACGCACCATCTCCCTGGAAGAGAACACAAACAGGATATCAGCAGACTATGTTAGCAATATATGGCACACATACTATACATGATACTCATGTGTAGTGATATACTACTACTCCCATATGTTGCATGTGTGTGTGTCGTGGTGGATACACAGGTACATGGCCAGATATCAGTGCTCAGCCAACACCTGTGCAACAATACCTGCCACATTCCACACAACATAGTAGCATGCCCCTTCGGTCAGCACACACTGACAGGTCCAATGCACAACCTCACTCTGGGGGTTCATCCCAAGGTACTGTACGTGGGACGCCATCCACTAGTGTGATGTGGACAATAGTTACTTGGCCTGGATATACATATCCCACCAGCACACTAGACTACTTTGATATGTATGTGATTAGACAGTTATTCACTTGTTAGGACTGAGATGGTATCCATGCAGCACACTGGGCCAGTGGAAGCCACAACCCACACTGCTGACCCCTTTGCAAATGCTTACCACGGACATGCCACAGATTGCATGGAACTTGCACACACATTTCTAACCCAGGCCCTATGCACAAAGGTTAGGCATCCTGTCCGGTGGACCCCAGACAGAGGCAGATTGTATAACAATAGCAGGAGGCTACTGCAGGACAGAGCAGATTCACATTAAGGGAAGGCATCTGTGGTCAGCACTGGTACTATGCTACGGTCCCTCATAACAATGGCCACGGCCTACTCTGGGAGGGAAATGGCCACAAACACTATGGATAACCACAAGGCCTTCTTCAGTTATGTTACACAAATGGACCAAATGCCTCAGATATGCTCTGTGTTAATACACACCTACTTAACATTCACCAAACACACAGATATTGGCAACATTCTTGCAGACAAGTTCGGTGCACGTATCCCCCCTCCTTCCCCCCCACCAGTTGAAATAGTTATCACAGCTGTATGTAACCTCCCTATCATCTCACATGTCCAGGTGAGGGCCGCCTTCAGCAAAGCAGAAAACACAGCATCACTGTGACCTCATGGTATCCCTGGATGTGTGCTACCTGCACTCCAAGAGGACATACAACAGCATATAACACTGATAATTTATCTTGGTCGTACTACAGGATATGTACCTGGACAGTGGCATACAGCAACAGTGGTCCCACACCACTAAGGAGGCACCTCGACTGACCCTGGGAACTACCACATCATATGCATAACCGGCCTGGTCTGCTAAGCTATGGAATTATGCAGTATGGGATGCATATGCAGTGATATCAGGTACCTGCAGACACTTGTTCCCAGCCAGTGTGCCTTTGTGATGGGCTGATCCTGCCTTTTGAACCTGGCTGACCTTTCAAAGCAGTCACTACAGCCATTGCTGAGGGCAATGCACAGACAACTGCTGCCAGGATCATGGCCTAACACTGATTGACATGTAATGCATAGTCATCCCCTTTTGGTGGAACTACGTACACACAACATATCACATGGACATACCTATAGATACAGACCTATGACACATTTGGAGGGTTCAAAGTATGCACTCTATTAACCTGCTACTTTGCATTACCTGTGTTTGTCGCAGCTGGTTGCATTACCACTGCTTCTGATTCCTGCTGCTACTGTCACTGCTGACAGCTTAGAGTCACAGTGTGTAGCGTGTTTTTTTTTTTTTTTTCTCTCTGTCTCAGTTTGTCTCTCTCCCTCTGTCTGCTTCCAGACAGTGCAATGAATGTATTGCATGTGTGGAGTGTTAGTACAGGATGCTTTTGTAGGTATCTGCATTGGTCCATGTGATGGCCTCTGCACCAATTGTAAGCCAGCATTTGCTAATTGCATACAGCCAGTTGTGTACTGATTGCAGTGCTCACTGTGATTTCAGGTCAGTGCTATAAAAGGGTATGTGAGATAGGCGACCATGCTGGTATGCTGTGGACACTGTTCTGTGAGTGTAAAGGTTAGTATCTCTCTCATGATTCAGGCTGTGTTGTAGATTCACATTTCTCCATTCCTCTCTCCTGTTCCCTGTAGTAAGTGTGTATGCACAATGACACCTACAACTATATATAGTTATATATTTATATATATATATATATATATGTACATATACATACATTTATATATGTACATTAACTGACATTATTACCTACAAGCTACCAACTAGCATGGCTGTTTCTGTTCACACACTACTATTATGGGAATCCAGTAGTTTTGACAGTAATTCTACATGACATGCTTTGGGTACTACACATCCTATATTCCCTTTACATTCATCCCTACTATTACATGTTATATTTATTTTAGCACAATGTTCTTGTATAAGAGTCATGGCTTAGTGGTAGGTCATACAGACTACTGTTTCCAAGGTCCTGGGTTGCGGACTGACAGTGGGGTTTTCTTTTGCTTTTGAACTGAGTACAGGACCTGTCAATGAAAGTGACTAAGGCACTTTTAAGCAGTTGTAACCGGGTTAGCTGGTTTGCGCGAGCTCACATGCGCACTGGCGGTTAGCTCCACGCACACACGCGCACACCCGCTTACAACTGCTTAACAGTGCTTACTCTGGCGCACACCCGCACTATTTTCTTTGAAAGAAATGAAAATGGGGATTCGGGAAAGTGGTGAAAAAGGGGTCACAAAGAGGGTAAGACAGTAGGGAAACAAGCTTGGGATTTGCAGGAGGGATGTAGGTAAGGCCCATAGATGCCCATTTCTTCATCAGCAACAGCTGTGTATATGTATGTAATTTGGTGTGACATTTGAAACCTTCCACCCCTGAGAGAGGTGTCAGGACAACAATAATACTTGTTGTACAGCCAATTGTAATTGATAGTTTCCATGTCCAGCAGACATGTGTGCGGAATAGGCAGCTATGTATGGGGCGTAATTTTTTTGTGGGTACAGAGTGCCCTTTTTTTTTTTTTCAGGTGAGAGTGGTATGTCAGGTGAAGGAAGTTGGTACAGCTGGGGAGGTAGGTTGGGTAGGTAAACAGACAAGACAAACAAGACGCATACAGGGGCGGTGTATGACACGTGTGGGGAGGTTACACAATTGACGGGGACGGAGGTTTGGATATCCAGAGCCCATGAGCCCACAGATGGCAACAGTGGAACTGATATCCCCACCCATAGGCAGTTGCCACTGTTCCTTCACTGCCCAGGACGGGGCTGTGCTGGGGGTTGTGTAGGCCGGGCAACAGGCATGCCCGTAAGTTGTGCCACCCATGCCTCAAGCTGGCGTAGGGGCTCGAGAACAGAGTCCTGAATCTCCCTACGCACCACAGTCCAGACGCTACGGAGGGTGAGTGGTGGTTCTCCTCCAGCCACACTTGCAGAGGGGGGGGCGAGCCCCATCCCCTGCAGCGCTTCCACCCACAGGTGGCACAGGGCCACTGGAGGAGGGTCCAGACTGGGCACTAGTGCCAGGTGCACTCGCCAGCTGAGGTGGGAGAGGTGGGTCCGCTGGAACCCGCCTTTCCTGTCGTCCTATGTTTTGCATTATGTCATGACAGTTTGGGTTAGAGACATATAATACCATTCACAATCAGTTGTAACAGCATGCATTAGTATTCCCATTAACCAAACACCCAGATATTCACACCATTGAACAGCGAGCATAACACATGCATAATTTGAACAGCAATACACAGTCCAACAACATGCAGGGTTGATTGATGGCAACAGGCCATCAGGTTTGGATGTATGAACAGGGCAGATGCATCAACGGACATGCAAATATATATGACCCAACAGGACAAACGTCCAGGGGTGTTAATTGTGATTGCACATACCATTTTCACGTGGAATGGGTTATATGTGGTTATAGGGTGGGGTGAAGAAAATAATATTAACACCTTCAAATACCAATACATATGCTGCACATTTCTAATAGCTGCACATATATACACACTACTGTTCTAACTACAGTTTCCTATATGATAACTATTTCAACTTGGTGATAGGACTGTTACTGCAACATCAATATACATTTTATTGTTCTTCATACACATTCATATCTAGCTTTGTTCAGCTACATTATCCTGCTACATTTGCTTTATATAGCTGTAGACAAGTGTGGATGTTTGGTATATCAGACAATCATACTATCTGCATATTGCAGACTGAGAGCAACATATCCAGATTTTGGGATACACATTCCAGATGCAGCAACACTTTGAACAGATTTCGCTGTTTGGTTTTGATTCTCACATGCATTTCATTCTGTCTTGACTGCAGTATACTTTATTCAGGGGTTATTACTACTGTATTGCTGGATTGGGTTATATGTGGTTATAGGGTGGGGTGAAGCAAATAATATTAACACCTTTGAATACCAATACATATGCTGTACATTTCTAATAGCTGCACATATATACACACTACTGTTCTAACTACAGTTTCCAATATGATAACTACTTCAACTTGGTGATAGGACTGTTACTGCAACATCAATATACATTTTATTGTTCTTCATACACATTCATATCTAGCTTTGTTCAGCTACATCATCCTGCTACATTTGCTTTATATAGCTATAGACAAGTGTGGATGTTTGGTATATCAGACAATCATACTATCTGCATATTGCAGACTGAGAGCAACATATCCAGATTTTGGGATACACATTCCAGATGCAGCAACACTTTGAACAGATTTTGCTGTTTGGTTTGGATTCTCACATGCATTTCATTCTGTACTGACTGCAGTATACTTTATTCAGGGGTTATTACTACTGTATTGCTGGATTCATGACACTTTCTCACACTCTCTTACTTGTTTTCATTTTACTATTCAGGATGGTACTTACGTCTAGGCTTTATTGACATGTTTTACCTGTAGTTATTACAATCCTTTCCAGCAGTCTCACTTCTGTCATGTTTCAGTATTTCAACAGGGATATATTTCACACATGTGATTTCATCATCTTCTGCAGCTATACTTTTCAGCCTGCTGCAGGTTGTGTACTATTTTCTTAAAGGTGGGGCATTTTTATTTCAGAATTTATGTCAGACATTTTCATTTTTCTGTTTGGCTTACAGGCTGCAACACACTTTTGTAATCAAGCAATACTTGCAAACACTTTTACACTGTTACTTGCACATTTTATTCCTTAGTGACTACACTGCACTCTTTTGCTGACTGTTATACTTTTATATTTCTTTACAGTTACTGGTAGTGGATTACTGACCTGCCTGGTGGTGCAACCGCACCAGCCTATCGCCATAGGCTCTGTGGTTCGCAGAACAGACACCTGCAGCTGTAATATAAATGAAGTAATATTGGAATACACATCTCCATAATATCAGCTAGTTTAATTTCTTACATACATAATTAAATGCAACTTACTCAGTAGTGGGGCGTTGGGCATTTGCCGGGCCTCCTGGATCCAAAGGTTCAATTGGTCCTGCTTGCGTCTCTTCAGGTCCGCATGGTGGTGATGGACCTGCTCACCAGTCCTTGGAATCCCTGTGGCACTGGTGAGATCATGAGCCAACCGGTCCCATGCCTCAGCCCTGTATGCTCCCCACAGGACCTGGCATTGCATGAGTTGGGCCTCATGATTGTGGACTAGGAGCCAGACCATGTACCTGGACTCCTCAATGCCCCACCTCTGTGCTCGAAAGCAACTACCCTCTCCTACTCCTGTCATTCTGGCTGCAGTTCAGTTCTACAACCGTTTATGCTGTGTATTCCCGCCTATGGGGCTTATATAGTCCGTTTTTCCCGCACATATCTGCGATTGGCCATTTTGGAATTGTATCAACTTCAGTAAACCTGCATTGTCATGCTCCAGTTTGTATTCATTCCTATATATTAGCTATTATTGCATTTATAGGTACTGCTGTCATGACTTAGTGGTTCAGTACCTTGACTATGGTGTATAGTATCCTGGGTTCGAACCTGGCCACTACTTTTTATTTTTTATGACTGTCTAGACAAGCTGAGGGGTGTGTCTGTGTAAAGGCAGTTTTGATACGGCTTGCTCAACGTTGCCCATTGGTTAGCTTGTTTGCGCGGTGCGCAGCTCCGCGCAAACGGGGTATGCTGGTTTAACCTCATTTGGCTATCAGCACGCATATTACGCTCAGCTCAGTTAGCGTGTTAAACCACTACTCAGCTACGGGCACTCATTTTGCACCAGTTAAACCACTGCTCACCTACAGGCAGATGCACTCACCCTGTTAAACTGTAGCTCAGCTATGGGCACATCTGGAATTTTTTATTGTTTTGTTACCTCACATTTCTTCAATATAAATGGGCTATTTCATTACATTTTACATAAAATGTGATTTTATGTGTACATATTTGTCAGGGACTTGTTTCGTGCTTATTTTGCTGCAAATAAAAATTGGTGTTGTGGGGGCTCGAACCATGAATGCCTGCTCTTTAGCCAACATCTCTACTGCTACGCTATTGCTTCTTGGCTTACTTTGCATATTTAGTTCTTATATGCTTTCCCACTGACTGCTAACTGTAGCTGCGCTACGGGCACGCCTGCGCAAATGAGCGCACTCACGGTTAAACATCTTTACAATTTAAAAAAAAAAATATGTGTATGTCACCCACTATTAGGTTATAAAAAGAGCTATTTAGGCCATGTAGATAGATTACATATACATTGATTGGTTTGTTATTATTGACTTATTTATTTACTAATTGATACACATTTATATTGCAACATACAGGATCTTGGTTTTTAAATAAATTTATTCATATTTATTTATATATATATTTATAGGGTTACTTGCAATAATTTATAGGCATTAGCACTTTAATAAAATAATGTATCTATTATGTTTATTCAGATGTTTCATTCGATATAGTTCATCTGATTTACCATATATATACATATTTATAGGGTTATTTGCAATAATTTATAGGCACTAGCACTTTAATATAATAATGTATTCATTATGTTCATTCAGATGCTTTATTTGATATAGTTCATCTGATTCACATCATATAGGTTATAAACATGAAGTGTTGAATGTGGATGCTACTGGCTTGATTTGCGGCTTTTATAATGAAGGGCAGAGATTATAATCATAGTTATTATTATTATTATTATTTTTGTTATGTTATTTTTACTCTATCATTATTTTCATTATTTTAAAATAAGATATTGTATTTAGGTTGACATATGCATGAATTAATTCAATTCAACAATTTATAAACGCTGTACTAATGAATTGTTAGGTGTTGCTATACTTAACAAGTATACATTTAAAATTGCCTTAGGGGTCAGCTACACCTTTTAGAGAAAGATAGAGGTGTTACTAATTGGCGAAGTAATTGTGTTAATTGAAGTATGAACAACACTATATAAACTGAGCTGCTCTAATGAATAATGAAATCTGATGAAGCGTATGGTGCATACGTGAAAGCGCTCATTTCGTCCTTTTTATCGTTTGTGGAATAAAGAAGAAATTTTAACTTAATGCTGATGGTTGTTTATTGAATGGTGTGATTTCAGCAGCTGTTCTGTTCTGGTTCACTTGTGTTTTATATCAACATCTTTACAATTTAAAAAAAAATTATGTGATGTTCATTTGTACATTTTATGTTCGTAGTTTGTGGGGACATGTGTTGTGTTGTGTTTATTCACATTTCCATGGACTCTGGCGTGGGTGTTTACTTTGGGCACTTTTACTCTTCTGTGGGCGTGTCCGCTTACAGGGCTCGGCCTACAGACACGCCCCCTACTGTCTTACATGGACCATGTTAGCCTTAGGTGTGATTCAGCATGATCTCATGAATATGCAGAGCATGCTGACATCACTCCGTTTAACTGCAGCCTCCGTGTATGAGTTATAACTCTTACACGGAGGCTTCGTGAATCCTGCCATTGTCATGATACATAGGATCAAAACTGAATTTATACAACCTTAAACCCTGAGGAATGGTGCTGAGTAACAACCATTGCCTAAGGTAGGTCTTTTCTAATTGCAATGATTTCAATTTAATAAATTTCTTCTCAAATAAAAAAAATCAAATCTTTCAAAGTATGTACATTATTTTGAATACTTCTAGATTAAATCCATTCTGCAGTTATACAGTCATTACATTCCTAAGTCTTATCCAAAATTGTTTTATAATTACCAGAGTCCTGTTGATAAAAAGATCTATTACAGTCCAGAACTGTTCCACACTTAGTTACAGCACATTCCCTGCTAGAATCCTTGAAACCTGCAGGTACAGCATGTGCTACTGTGGCATAAGAATGCTGGTGAGTTCCACTTGTTTGCAGTGAACAAACATTTAATTGGTTCATGTTTAGATCAAAAACTGTCTGTTGTCCTGGAGGAATGGAACATTCACTAGAAAACAATGACTTTTGTGAATAAACCAAATCATTTGGTTCACCACCATCCTTCCCCACCATTTTCACAACCTGGTGAGTAAAATTCAAAAAACTAGAATGGAAGAAGCTTATAAAGCTCTATGTACAGTAAGGGTGGCCAGCTTAAAATCACCAGGTTTAGAAAGCAGATCAATGAAAGAGAGACTGGGTGGGAAAATAACTAGCATGGAATCACTAGCAGTACTTGTAGTTTATTGAGGATTGGAGTCTTATCAGAAAAGACAAAGACCCAAAAAATCACTTGAAACACCTACCTATCAAATTACGCCTCTATACAGCACATTATCAAGAGCCAGCACCATGGATGAATACTGAGTACAAGTGAGACATACAGCATCTATGAAGTTATGACATCAGCAGTGTATTGCCATGTGGATGTGTCTGGTAAAATGACTTTTATAACCATCTGCAGTTGTAATAGTGTGCCATTTCAAATGTGTAGAAACCAATCCTAAATTTATTTGCAGTTACATGCACACTTGCAGAAGTAAACCACTATTGTATTCGAACCTCCTACCTATCTATTTACAAATTCTAGACAATAGTGTAAGAAATGCAAGTTCCATGAGTAAAGTCTGATTCTTTCAGGGAGAGAGTGCACTTTTGTCAGGATGACCTCATCACTGTGTGTCAGAGAGGATGTTTCTGAAAAAAGTGGGATAAGGGAGCTGCGCGAAGAGTTAAATGTATTCTTTTCAGGTGAGGAGATTACAGTGCAAAGCATTACACACACACTCTCACACAGACACACTGCGTACATGCACAGACACAGACACACACACATGCACACAAGTTTTCCATGCTGACAATCTAAATGTATTAGTGGCAAGTGCCATCAAAGAAGTCTGATTCTTAAGGGGAAAGAGCACTTTTGTCAGGATGACCTCATTACTGTGTTGCAGAGATGATGTTTCTGAAAAAAGGAGGATTAAGAGATCTGTGTGCAAATTCAAATGCATTTTTCTCAGAGCAAGTGACTACAGTACAAAGCATTACACACACTTACACAGACATTTCACATGTTGCGCATTGAACCCCCTAACTATCCACTTAATTTAGAGAGCACTGCATTAGTCACAAGTGCTACAGTAGAAGCTTGACTTTTAAGGAGAGAAAGTCCACTTTTGTCCTCATTACTGTGTTTCAGAGAAAATGTTTCTAGAAAAAAAGTACAGAAAGGGATTTATGTGAAGACTTAAATGTATTATTTTCAGGTGAGGTGATTACAGGGTTTCATACACTCAGAGACACTCACACACAAGTTTCCCATGCTGAGCATTAAACTTCCTAACTATCAAGTTACACAATCTAGAAATTATTGCATTAGTTGCAAGTGCCATAGGAGAAGTTTTACTCTTAAGTGGATAGAATGTACTTTAGCAGGATAACCGCACGACTGTGTTGCAGAGAGGATGATTCTGAAATAAGTGGGAAAAGAGAGCTGTATGAAGAGTTAAATGTATTCTTTTCAGTGGAAGAGATTACAACACAAAGTGTGATAAACACATTTCTCATGATGAGCATTGAGCCTCCTTCCCATCTAATTACATAATCTAGAAAGCACTATATTAGTCACAAGTATCACAGAAAAAGTCTGACCCCTAAGGGGATGTAGTGCACTTATGTCAGGGTGACCTCATCACTGTGTTGCAGTGATGATGTTTCTGAAAATAAAGAGATAAGGGAGCTGTGTGAAGAGTTAAATGCATTATTCTCAAGGGAAGTGGTTACAGCACCAAGTGTTAAACACACTCACACAGACACATAGACACACACACACACACACACACACACACACACACACACACACACACACACACACACACACACACACACACACACACACACACATTTAATATACCGAACATTGAATCTCCTATCTACAGTTACATAGTCTAGAGAGCACAGTATTATTTGCAAGCATCACAAGAGAAGACTGACGTTATCAATATGAAATAGCACATTTGTACTTCTTGAAAATCCACTGTTTCAAATAGATGGTACTGTGTATCACAGGTTGTGCAACAAATACATATGTTTGCACAGGACAATGTAAGATCATTATGATTGTCCAATATAAATACATACTTTGCGACTAACATTTAGATACTACCTTTCAAGTACATTGTGTTACTGTGAGAGGCATTGACATGTTTCATATCATGGGATGCCATATACATTCTCAGTTGTAAACCTATACATTGTGTTGACCAAACCAACACCAGCAACTAAAGGTCTAACTGTGCCAAATAAATGTATAAACTTGTATTGGTTTGTGTATACTGAGGATCTGATGAAGCATTTTTATGTGTAAGCGCTTAGCCTGATTTTTATAAAATACAGTCTTATTTAGTCTTCTTGAATTTTTATGCTGCTTGCCGTGGTGGTTGTACTGTGCTCTGCTGTTTTCTTTTTCTTTAAACCTATACATTCTCAGTTGTAAACCAATGGATTATCATTCAAACTTTCCTGCAACTTCATATAGGGCTGATTTGATAATCACATTGCCACAGTAGTCAGGAAATCCTTCTACATGGCACACCTCATCACAAAAGGTTTCTCATCCAGAAAAAAGAGGCCATTGTTCCCCTCTACGTCACTTAGACCCATTATAGAGTACAATGCCCCTTTTGGTATGTACCTCACAAGACATCTACAGCAACTGGAAAGGCCACAGAAATACCTCACAAAGAGGATTACTGGCCTCAAACAGATGCCCTACGCAGACCGTCTCATAAAACTCCAACTTTATTCCGTCGCATATCGCCTTCTCAGAGGCAATCTCTGCCTAACATACAAAGCTATGTCAAACCCAGAGCTGTTGGGCATGCTCCCCTTAAAGAAATCCCTCCAAGCTACACGCTCTGGGGACCTAAACCTTTTCACCATAATAAACAGAACATGCTGGAGGGATAGATTCCTGTCCCAGAGACTTCCCATACTCTGGAACAGACTACCTATCTACATCAAACAAAGCTCTTCATTAGCACTCTTCAAGAAAAATCTTGATGATTGGATGGGAAATAGAAAATTCACTCCGGGGATCACCTCTGGGGCTCTGCTCGACAGGGGCACAGGAAAATAATTTTCTTGGGTGGCGAAAGCTAGGGTACCTTTTTGGCTAGGCTTATATAGGCCCTAGGGCCAATAGCCTAGTACCTACCTATGAACCTATGCACACTTGCATTGTCTCATACTTGCACTATGTGCATTGACAAGACAAACCTGCACATCATACATAGGACAGTGCTCTGCAGAATAACCGTAATGGTTTATGTGAGAATACGTTAACCAAACTTGTAACACAGTTGCAAGTGTAAACACTATAGAGCAGACACACAGTAAACAAATTATTTGAGTCAACATCAGTCTGAAATCAAGATAACCTGTTGACAAAATGAATACAGACATGCAAATGCTGTACAACCTAAAACAATAATTTTTATGTGACTGACTGCAATGCTGCCAAGCAGTATTGCATTGCTGTTGGCAGAGTATTAGCACATGCATAATCATATCTTAAAGTGTTGAACTTAGAATGGGATTTAACAGTGTTCTGTGTTGCTCTGTTTCAACTTCTACACAAAGTTCAGTACAAGACAGGCTTCACAACAGGGAGCAGCACATTGATATAGCAGCAGGATAATGGCGCATTAAGAAAAAGTGTAGCCAACATTTACAGCCACAGGAGTGAGACAAAACATTCTGATATATTTGTTCTTCCATCTGGATTTGAACCTTTAGAACATGCCAAGAAAAAACATTAATACCCGAGTACTATCTAGGCACACCTCGTAGGAAGTCATACATCTGATAATTCAGATTGGACAGCATATTTCAACAAATGTGAATGCATGTATTCATCTCCATTATTTTATTGACTACTGTAATCTGTACAGTCAACTCTTCAGCTTGTTGAACAGTACATTTAACTTAATATACATAGCTTAGCACAGTGACACACAGCTCAATAGAATAATGCAACTAAAGACAATAAAATCTCAAGCTATTGCCATAAGTTGTGTACTTGCATTTAGCCTTATTTCCTTGGTGCCAGACATTGTGCAAATGCAAAGGTGGATGAATAATGATACGGAAGGGAGAAGATACATCAACAGGGTGAGATTGAGGCAGTGACAAAGGAGCTTGTGACAGAAAAAGGAAAATGATGCCTCGTGATAATATGTAGCCAACAGGTACACATCAAATAGTGTACAAAAATAGTCAGTAACACTTCATAATAGCTGGATTACAACCCTTGAAAGTGGTCAGGAACTTCTATCTACAAATGTGAGCATTATCTCATCATACCACAAAGGGATTACTACTTCACAGCCTTTAAATAACATGGTTGAAGTGCAGTGACAACTTACTGAAGCAAAAGAGGTGAACAGAGAGACAGACAGATGTAGAGATGAATGGCAGCAATATGTTTTGTGAGACATGAAGGAACATAAGTATGGTGTGTTACTGTTGATTATTAAATCATCATCAAACTGTCATGCACTGTACAATAAAGTGCTTGCCATAGGGACAAATAAAGGTTAGGAAAGTGCTGTAAAAACATGAAACCATTAGCAGGATAAAGTTGGCTTAATAGCTTTCCCTGTTGGCACTACACTGTTTTGGCAAATGATGTATTGCTGCACTATTCAAATAGTATGTTAATGAAACGTATATTGAGAAAAATACAGACGTTTGCTGTTAAATATATAAAAGTAATATGAAATGTCATGAATGAATAATTGACTTACAGATATAATGAAACCCATGACATTATGTAAAAACTTCAATCTACAACAGGGTAATTCTCTCAGCAAGTCACATAGGAACTCTTACTTTATTACATCCAGCATTCTAAGAACTGCTACCTTAACTGTTTCACAGTATTAACTTTAGTCTGCCCTTACTCTGTATTCTCACAGTGCAGCAGATTTAAGCACATTTGCATGAAAGTAACTGGAATACTGCAGTTTAAAGTGAAATGATCAGCTTTTGCAATAAAAAATTAAACAGTGTTCACTGTCACTCAACACTGCTGCATTATACCAACCTCTGGGCAAATGCTGAGGACCTAAAGTGAAAGCTTTTCCACTGGCCATTTTTGGCAATGTGTGTTGTGTGTGAATCTGTTTTCTTATCAGATTAAACATGTGGAAAGGGGGTGGATAGGACAGTAGTGAAAATGGGGTTGACAAGCAGTGGGTGGGACAAATGGGAAAAAATACAGGAATATACAGTAGGGTGTTAGGAGAGCACCTGAAGTCCGCGAATGCAATTATATCAACACATAAACGTCGATCTATGAAAACAGCGAAATACGGAAACGTCGAAAGTCAGAACACTGAACAAATTTTCAGAAGTAACAGCGCCATACAGGTAAGTTAAACCTAAGTAAACAAACCTAATGTAAAACAGTTTTCCAAATATTTTTGCAGGGTGGCAAGCCCCCCTGCACCCCCTTACTTATATATACCAACTCCGAGACCACACTCCAGTGGGGAAAAGGATATATTTCCTCATCCCCATGATCACCCTGCTGGCCATGGAAATTCGTTCAGCGATCTAAGTTTCAACTTTCCGTATTTCACTGTTTTCATTGATCAACATTTATGTATCGATGTAATTGCACAGACTTCAGCTTTCGTCATTCTAATGTAGACCCGAGAGCACCATACCTATTCACTTATTCACAATATAAATGTACAGTTGTGCACATGATTTCATGACTTTGGATAGTTACCACTATTTACAGAATAATGTTGTATGACCAACTGACTAAATCAAGTGTGTCAAGATGATGCGTAGGTGAAGTAGAGAGCTATTTATGGGACATTTTTTTTTGTTGGAGAGGTACCCATTTTTTATTATTTTTTTTTTCTGTGAGAGAAAAGAATGTGGGGAAAGGTACATACAACCTTGCCGAGACATACACTGAGGCACATCTGCATGATATCTTCCACCAGCTATATCAGCTCCTGCCGGGATACAAAATCGCCACTTCCTCTGGTACTGCTTCCCAAGGGTACCACTGTACCAGCAGTCGGGCCAGAGCTGCCTGACACAGTTGGAGCATGTTCGACAGAGTTCATGGAGGCAACATCAACAGGTTGTGAAGCCAAAGTGCTGGGTGTTTGTGCTACCATCTTTGAAGGTATGGTGGGCCAAGCTGCAGTGGTCAGTCTACCTCTCTGTGCTGTTGGTCATTTATTTTAAAGCACCAAGGTGTACAAACTAGTGAATGTTAAAATAACTATGCCCCCCCCAAAAAAAAAACAACACAAAGACAGAGAAAGATAGGGTGGAGGGAGGAGACAAAAAAAGAGAATTAGATACATAGCATGTCACATTACTACATTTTTCAATAAAGTTTTGCAATACGTAAACAATTCTGGTAATTTACTATTGTACATCTTTGCCACATCCATATATGATAGAAAGGTATTAATATGTCATAAAATAAATCTCACTGCTTTGATATAACAAAGAGCAGGTGTGATTTCACTCTGATGGATAGGATATAGTTATTCAAATGTTGTTGTTTGTCTTTTCGGCTTTTCCCGGTAAGGGGACGCCACAGCGGAACTCCGGTCTGCTAAGGGATTGGCAGTAGATTTTTATGGTGCCGAGTTGCCAGCCCAACGCCCAACCTTCAGCAAAGGCACACCCATTCACGCATGTCTTTCGGAGGCCACTCAACCGCGGGGTGGACATGCAGACTCCACACAGAAGGAACTCCCAGCACACTAGCTGAGAATCGAATGGGAAAACCTCTTGCTGTGAGGCAACAACGCAACCACTGTACCACCACAGCTAACTATATATTCATTCAAATGTAATAACTGCAATTACCATAACTGAATTGTTCCTGACATATCATTGCTGTTAATATTTTATAAATACTTATCCAGTAATAAAATGTAATTGCTAGGTATTGATCCCACACATATTTCATCTGTTGTTCTCATTATATAATTCAAGCAGCAAGAGTTATTGGAGAAGACATCTGAAGAGAGCAAAGACAGATGAATGAGGCATCATAAAGAAAGAGAGGAATACACCCACAGTGTTTAACTCTTTCTTTCATATTGTGTGAGTACATGCTAGTGACTGACGGAATGAAAAAAAATGTTCTCACTTTAATTTGAACGTGAGACATACTTACTCCATGTTTCTCTGATGCAAATGAATCTCTCTTGGTATCCCTCAGGGTTTGCAGCTATTTCCTCTGAAGCTTTACAGTACATGAAGAAAAGAAATATATAAAAAAGCATAGTGAGTACCTGCATTGGCTGGCTAAATCATTTATGCCATATCCTAAACAGGTTATGGGTCATTATACTTACACAACTGTAGAGTGTTCATAGTCCTAAATTCAGCCTCACACAGGGGCGGCTCGTGGCATCGGGCTGCCGGACTGCAGCCCCCTCAAAAAATTTCATTGCACGATAGCCGCGCAGTAGTAATAGTCCGACCGCCGGTCTATCGCATGTCTCAAGGCGATCGGGCAGACCCATAGAATCTCACGGGTCTTGGAGTATTGCAACGGGCAGGATATGGTATGACTTTATGTGTTGGTGCTTTTAACTGGAGTTGTGTATGTGTTGGTGCTCATACTTCTGATCTGTTCTTCCTCATATATCTGTGGTTTAGTAAATGTTGCAATGCTTGATATTTGATGGTGTAGTAGTAGCATTGTTTGCCACCACAGCTGTAGGTTCTCAGGTTTGGATTCTTGGCTGGAGTTCCTGTGTTTGTGTGGTTTGCTTTTTGTGTCCTCCCATTTACAAAGAACATGTCTGCAGTATTTTGTTTTGTTCATAAAAGATAAATTGACCTTGAAATAAAGACTGAACTTTCAATTTCAGTTGTTTCCTTTCTTTGCAGACTTGATGGTGCAGTAGTATTGTTGCCCACTTGCCTATATTTTTTTGGGTTTTTGATTCTTGGTTGGGTGGCTTCTGTGTGTGTGGCATCTCTCTCCTGTGTTTGTGTGGAGATTTGCTGGGTGCCCTGCCATTTTACAAAGTGTCCGCAGTAAAATTGACCGGCGGTATTGTTGCCTCACAGCTGTAGGTTTTTTTTCGTTTGATTGTTTGGTTGTGGCTGCTGTGGAGTCTGCATCTCCTCCTGTTATTAATTCTCGCGCGCTCTGCTGAAAATTTGTTTTTGTTCTGTCAGTAGTAAATGGCCCGGCATTTGAATTTCAAATGTTCTCAACTTTTTGCTTGTTTTGCCATTATGGGTTGTTGTTTTTTTTTCATTGCTTTTTAAAAAAAAAAAAAAACAAAAAACACCCCCCCAAACAAGTGTACTGTATTGTACAAGGAATATAATTTTAGTACAGACAGGCCAAGCTGAACCTGCCAAACTGGTCCAGATTTTCAAAGAATGAATAGATTTTTGCTTCCTTTTTTTGGTTTTTGTTTAAAATTTGAAGTTTTAATTTTCCTAAATGATTTGCCAGAAGTCACTAAATAATAAGTTCAGAGACTTCATAACCTTCATAAAATGCATGTTAAAGTAAGAGGGAGGGTTAAGAAATAACTTTGTAATAAAGATCAAAGTTATATAATTACTTGAAATGCATGTAGATTTTTTATTTTGTCAGCTGAGATTTCAAATGACATGCTTGTTTGCACCCCACTCCCCCATGTAGTGACTCTGGATGTGTCTGTCTTGAGCTTTTTGTTTGCTTTTCATTTTTTTTTTTTTTTATCTTTTTTCCTTTGAAACAAGTTGTCAGGCAGCAGGTCTTTTTGGAAATATTTTTTTTTACAAGTGGGGGGGGCATCATACTCTCATACTTTCATAGTGTTTGCTGGTACTTTAATATTTTAATATATATAAAAGCTGAATATATTATAATTAGAATTTCACAGTGCAAGGAGAAAGTGTTTGAGTTTGTGCTCTTGGTTTCTTTCTTATACTTGATTTTGACTGGCATTCCACTAATGTATTTAATTTCCATCTAGATATTTAGTAAAGTGTCATGCAGCAAATGCATTGAAATATTTTTTTTCTTCTACACTTATTTTTGTCTTGATTGGACTTTCATAATGATGGTTTGCCCATCAACTTAGGAGGTCCTGCTTGTGCTTTTTACGGTCACTAGAGAGGTGATGATATTGTCCCCGGTGTGTGGAATGTCACTTGCACTGGAGACACCCTTGGGTAAGATATTCCAAGCCTCAACCTTTTACCGAGACCCAGAATGATCCCCCTGCAGTAGCCTACAGCTGCAGTGCTCCACGAGGTGTGCCATAAATATCCTGGACTCCTCAACACCCCACCTTTGTGCTCTAAATTTAGTACCATTCTTTCCCTCACCAGTCACGGCTGTAAACGTCAAGCAGACAAAATCTGTCTGAATCGATGCCCACTTCAGATGTTGCCAGTAATGGGCTGTGCGCAAAGATGCACAGCCTTGCCAACTGCATTTGCACAATTGAAAGCAGATGAATTCCTTGGTAGACACATTGGTACTACTTATGTCACATGACAGTAAAGGTGTGAAACATGGCATTAGGCTTTGCTATGTGTGATGTTCGACCTATTGACACAGGTTGCAGTGTTTTAAAAATGCCATGCTTAATGGCCTGACTTTTAATCCTTGCAGTTTGGAAGGAGAAAAAGAAAGACTCATGACATACTGTGATGACGGGGCACTGTTGTACCACCTGGGAATCAAACCCATGGGACAAAACATGCAAAAATTGAAATTTAACTTATTAATTAAAATTTCCACAAGAAAACTAACTTTTAAGCATGGAAATTAGACATACTAATTCCAGAATGAATGGAGATGCACTTCAGAGAAGGCTGAACATGTCTGACTTTAATTAGTCCTGGAATGCATTCCTGTGCAAACATCAGTATTTCTGTTTGTAAATATATTTCAGATCGATGCAGCTGACTAAGCTGAGTAATACAGGTTGGGGTATGTTACATATGTACCTCACAAAACATAACTGTCCTAAAAAACATAGTTAGGATAAGTGATAATAATAATAATATGGATAAGTGAATAAGTGATGAGTCATGATGATAACAAAAGTATTGTGCCCATCATACAAAAGCAAATGAGTTTTATATTAAATATCATCATTGTCATGTTTAAGAAATTGGATCTACATTACCTTGAGGTTTTATGTGAAACAATAATGATATATGCTGAATAGAAAAGTTTACTTATGCAAGCATTACTGAGACATTGCTTGCAAGAAATGTTTAACATTATCATTTTCTTTAGTTTAACAGTCCTATTCAAAATGTTGTGAGAAAAGGGATTCTTACTCCCTTTGTAAAAGTATATTTTAGCTGGATTTGAACCCTTAATTAACTGTGTTTATTTAAATCCACTGGATTTACACCTTGTGCCACAGATATAGGTATGGGATAGCTGGAATTTTCCACTCAGTACTGTCAAGAGTGCTGAGGAAATTGTGCCATTGTCAGGCATGTTTACACTACATAAGGTACCCCAAACTAAACTGTCACTTTTTCCTTAGGAAGTGAACCACGTTTGTTCACTGCCAACTGGAGAGCAAATGCAAATTTAAATGAAAAAAAAAAATGGCATTGCATATTGTGAATAATTGCAGTATGATCTCTAAACAGGATCTGAACAATGCATCATGTGCCTTATCTTTCACAGATCACATCAATTACACCTTGTGCCAAAGAGAAAGTTACATGAAAGGTGTACTTTCTTCACTGACTACTATTCAGAATGCTGCTGGCCGTACAATGCTGCCAGCCAGTTTTGGGTTACATAAGATTGCCTAAACTAAATTTTTCACTTTTTTCCTTAATCACTGAACTGTGTTTGCACCATTTTAAGCTGAGAACAAATGCAAATGCAGATTAAAAAAAAGGTAAAAAAATACATTGCATATAGGGAATAAATGCAATGTGATTTCTACACAGGATTCAGACAATGCCTCCTCTATCTTATTTCACTCAGTTCACTTCATTTATACCTTGTGCCACAGATTAGGACATCTGCCGGGTGCATTCTCTGCAGTAAGCACTATCCATGGTGCAGAGGACCAAACACTGATGCCAGGCATACTTGTTCTATGTAAAGTAGCCTAAACTAATTTTTTCACTTTTTCCTTAGACAGTGATAGCTCACTTCTTCACTTTTTCCTTAGAAGGTGAACCATGTTTGCATGCTGCTGAGTGGAGAGCAAATGGAAAATGCATTAGAAGAAAATATATGATGGAGAAAAAAGCTGGCAGTAAATTAAATGCAATCAATGGGTATATTTAACAATGACCTGAGCAAGAAGTGCAGTCAAGTGGCACATTCATCCTTCTCACATCTCATTGCCACCTCAGAATTGTAGTTTGTGAAACACATTATCAGGCTTGCAGTTAATGAGAAATAATGTGAAAGTGAACATACAGCAGCTCACATGTTAGCGATACTGACAACATTTGCTTTTTAAACAACACAATGGTATCATAAAATGTAATTAAATATGTATGCAGACTTCCTTCTTTAAAATTATCATTTAAGCGGATTCTAATCATGCATCAGATATAATTTTTCTCTAAGTTCATGGCGCTTACACCTTGTGGTACAGGGAAAGTTACTTGACAGGTGTATTTTCTTCACTGAGTACTATCCAGAGTGCTGACAGCCATACAATGCTGCCAGGCTGGTGTGCATTACATAAGGCACACCAGGCTGGTGTGCATTACATAAGGCAGCCTAAACTAAATTTCCCACTTTTCCCTTAAGCCATAAGCAACATACAAATGTAGAAGGCAATATTTATCAGAAACATTCACACAATTTTTTCAAATAACAACTTGAAGAGACCTGAAATGGAGTACAGTGTACGTCTAGCAATGAACAAAGCTGCTATTTTATTTCATTGATACAATCAGCCTTCTTATGTGTCATCACCACATAAGTACTATCATATATGTCTCACAATATCAGGACTTTAGCTAATGCCATGGGAATGGCGAAGGGCACAGGGAACAGCAGAAATGTTTTCTTTGTTCACATAGCATACACAATTAAAATCGACATCATTTAAAATGACTTATCTGTTACTTATAGTCAATATTAACCTTCACATCAACACATTTGTATGCCAAAATGAGTGACAAGATTTTGTATGACCTCCCTCAGTAAAATGATCTGTGAACAGGTTTTGTTCCCTGTTTTTTTCTACGCTCAATGCATTTACACATTATGCCATAGAGATAGGAGTGTGACAACTTTAATTTCTTCACTCAGTACTGTCCAGACTGCTGAAGAAAGTGTAACAATAACAGTCTTCATTGTGCTATTGATGGAAGTTCAAATAAAATGTACCATTTTTTACCTTGGGCAGTGAAATGTTGTTCACTGTTACTGACTGCTGCCAGACAATGAAGCTCAATGACAGTGTGCAAATGGTAAAAAAAAGAAAAAAGAAAAAAATTGGAATCATGTACTTTAAGTGTATATTTTCAATGCTTAATCAACTTTGTCTTTCAACAAGAACCTGTATGGGTTTGAACACTCAAACAAGGGTAATAATATGAATTAATGAAGATTATTTCCCATATTTGGCACAGACAAATAAATATTTGCAAGGAGAAAACGTGTTTAGATGTGTTGATGATGTGACATTGTATCAAGTCACATTGAAAGGGCAACAGAAACAAGTTATAAAAGTTATCCTTTCTCATTTGACAGTAAATGTTTGCATGATTGGGATATTGTCAAACGTTAGAATACCCATGTACTCACACAATATTAAAGAAAGAGTTCAACACTGATGTATTCCTCTCTTTCTTTAAGATGCCTCATTCACCTATCTTTGTTCTCTTCAGAGCAATTCTATCTCTGTTTTACTGCAACGTGTTATCTGTACCAAGTACTCTTAAATATGAACAAAATTTCGGGCGATAACTGTGGGCATTAAAGTCAGCATCTGAATCTTAGGAATGTTGCTCTCCTAAATCAGTCAATGTACTTTCAGACTTTGTTAAGTCTCTTCTCCCTGACACATCCTTAGTAAGTGCATATCAAAGAGAGGAGATTGAAACACTGATTGTTCCTACAGTCAGAACAATCATAGACACCTGCAAGATATTAGCAGGTAACACTTCTCAATGCTCATCCTTGCAGTGCTAGGGCATGTGCATGTAATTGTGTAGGTCCTTACACTAAGTTTACCTTCTCTACATTTAGTGCATGTTGTAGTATTCCAGAATGCCAATGGTTTAACACCTCTTTTACATATGCACAGTGCTCCCAGGGCTGATTCTGCAGTATATAAAGGTAATTGTGTAGCTAGTGCCCTTGTATCATAGTGGGAGACTCAATCCAGAGAGCTCGGTACTTCTAAATAAACACGTTTGGGGACTTATCTACTTTCTACACTGCTTTTTTGTCAAGGCATATTGGTTTTTCTTACATAATGCTTTTAGTGTAACAATAAAGCATGAATTGTACTGGCTGTTCAAAACCATTTTCTTGTCTTAATGTTATTTTTCTTATCCCTTTCTCTTGGCATAGCAATGTCTGCATTTCAAAAAAGTATGCTAAGAATGCTACCTGACCTATATTATTTTAGGTTGTATTTTGTTGTTGTTTACACAGTTATTGCATATGAGTGTAATACAACTTTGTAGCAAAGTTTAACATTTTTATCTGTTTAGCAGAAAGAAAAATGTGTCACATTTATAGATTTCTACCTGACTGTCCTCCACAACAGATGAGATGGGACTCATAACAATTGTCTTATATTTCTAATGCTACACTGTGAATTTTTATAGTCAATTGTGTGATACATTACACAGCTAAAGCTGTGTTATATGCATAATAGAACTGTTATAGATTGTTGTTGATCTTTGATTTAGAATTTTGTTTGGGAGGTGGCTGCACTAACTTGTGTGTAGTCATAGGGAGCATTAACTTGTAAATTGTTGTGTGCATGATTGATACATGCATTCACATATAACAGAGTTCACTGCCTTCCTGTCTGTGCAAGATATACTTAACTATGTATCTGTTTTCTGTTTCGTCTCATACAGGGATATGGCACCTGTGAAGAAGTCTGCACAACACCGCAAACCACCATACACTGATGCAGAAAATGGCATCATTATGTAGACCTTACATTGCCATCAAGCTTTTCTGTTAAGACGAGATAGAGGTGACCAATCTGCCTAAGACAGGATATGGCAACAGTTGGTCAATAACATCAATGCTGTCAGAGGGCATGGGAGAACATGCTCCCAGATATGACACTTGGCAAGTGATATGATAATATCTGAATGAAGAGGTCAAAACTAGAATCAGAGAGGCTGCAGCCAACTGGGATAGAGTATCAGGTGTAGTCTATGAAAGAAGAATGCCAAAGAAGCTGAAAAGCAAGGTGTAAAAGACCGTGGTGTGACCAGTACTACTGTATGGTACAGAAACCTGGGCAGTAAATGCAGAACAGCTGAAGAAGCTAAAGGTGATGGAAATGAAGTGCCTGAGAAGGATGCACACTGTGGGACAGATGAAGAAATGAGGACATAAGAGAAGAAGCCAAACTATCTCCAATTGCAGAAAAGATCAAGGAGAACAGATTACAGTGCAGAAATGCAGAAGACAATCTAGTGAGGAAGATTTGAGACAAACAGGAAGAAGGTAAAAGGAAGCAAGGACATCCAGCAAAGAGGTGGATGGATTCTGTGAAAGAAGATCTGTGACAGTCAGGCATGAGTTTTGAAGAAGGCAGGAGTGTGGCACTGAATCGAGAGAGTTAGTGACAGTTACCATAATACCCTGACCTCATGTAGAAAAAATGGTAAAAGGGGGATGATGATGATGTTGCAACAGGTAGACATCATAGGGGAATTACAAGGATAGAGATCCATTAGATTCTCAAAAAGATTCTTAAAAATTGTTTCCCTGTTATATGCGGTTCTTGGTTTTTGCCCTAATTTGTTCAGAAATGTCATGATAGGCAGATATTAAACATCAGTTTTTATTTAACATTTCCCAAACAAAAGATCAATAGAAAAAGTAGTAATGAAAGTGATAACAACATCTGTAACATTCTTATTAATGTTTTGTTTATCATTGGCAAACTTAGGTATTATACTAGCTGCCAGTGGTTCATGAGATTAGTCAACAACTTTCTTTGTCTGATTAAAGGGTGCAACATATGTTCCATTTCATCTTTTAAGAACAACCTCATCCATAACTTTATTAATCAAAGTTATGGGATAACCTCTTTTCTTAAATATATCTGCTAAAAAATGACATTCCAAGATAAAATCATCTAACAAAGAAGTCATGCAGGCAGCCCCTACCATCTGTCCCTTAATAACTGCATTTGGCAGCTAGTATAGTGCAAAAAAGAGTTAGAATAAGTTGCTTTGCAGTAAATACGTGAAATAAACATGCCCCTTCCAAAATCTTTTTTAATCAATACATCTAAAAAGGAAAGTTCACTATGCATAACAGTATAAGAAAAAAGATAACAAGTTTGTAGTGCTATTAATATATTCAATAAATAATGGAATATTTTCCTGATCATCTCTCTAAAAAATCCATTTATCATCAAGGTATTTTGTATATAGGACCCAAGATGAAGTAAAAGGGCTATTAAAAAATGTATTTTGTCTCCCACTCTACCATAACAATATTGGCAAATAAGGGCCCACATGCTGCACCCATAGCCACTCCCGTGGCTTCTTGGAAGTATTGGCCCACAAAATATATAAAATTATTCAATAATACTAATGCCATTAATGTAACATACTGTAAGTGTTAATCCTGTTTTAGAGGAGACCCATTTTTTCATTAAGAAATTCCAAGAGCCATTCTAAATCCACATCATGGGGTATGCCTGTAAATAAATTCTTCACATCAGTAGTAATAAAAGATAACATTATCAATAAATTCAATATTATTACATGTAGATAAGAAATCCCAGGAGTCCTTACATAAATATGGGATTTGTGGAAGTCACTGTAAGTATTTTGGCAGAGGTGCCTAGTTTATACTGCAGTACACCTCCTGATGTGTCTATATACCGGAACCTTGATTTTAGCAATCCAAACACATGTTCTATGATATTCCTTGTCCGAGTGTGGTTCTCATCATATCCTTGCTCAGAGGGGTTGTGTGGGTTTCTTATGGGAGTCATGAGCTGGGACTCAGGTGCATAATCTGCATTCCCTACTAGATGCCATTGAGGAATGTCACCCCTAACAAACCTGGTGTACAGTTTGCAGATGAGACATATGTATGAGCCTTGAAAACTAAAACTGTCTGATTTACCTGCACAGACATAGTAGATGATCCCTTGAGTATTACAAATGACCTGACAGTTTATAGAGCGGAAACCTTTTCTGTTGATAAACTTCATTCTCTGTTCACCAGTCAGGGCTTTTATTTCTATGTGTGTGCAATCTATGACCTCCCACACTGCTCTTTCCTCTGGATGTGTGTGAAACAAATGTGATCCCTTACATGCAGTAGCATTGCATTTATAAAAGTGCTATAGTATTCTTGAGGCTGATGTCTGTGATACCCATGATATATCCCCTGTGAGTCTCCGGAAAGCATCAATATTTAGTATATATAATATTAAACAACCCTTTTTTTTACTAGAATAATTTCTCTACAATTTCCCCGGGGCCTGAGGTGGGGGCAGCAGAGTTTGCATATTTCCTCCAATGTTTCCCTGTGCACCCTTTTCTGTCTCATCTATTTCTGTGTCAAGCAGTCCATGATAAGTCATTTGGGGTGTAAACACCCTTCTTATTCTTAAGAAAGTCTGCCAGCAGCAGCAGGGGCACCTTGATTTAAATCCTGTTGCACATAGAACATAATAATGGCATCAGCAACTTCTAATATGTTTTCTTTCTAAGTATAATCCTGCTGTATTCAAAAGAGTTTTGGTGTACAGGGCAAAGTCTACATTGAGGGTAGATGATCGCTTTATAGCTTCCTGAATAGCTCAGCTATATTGGATTGGTTAGTTAGCATGTACTTCAGCTATTTATACTGTTATTAACATATTCTGACATTTGTCTTTGTTTAGTGGCTCTACTCATCGTGTAGAGCTGTTTAATGAATATGAAATAGTGCACTAGTGTGTTGGATGTGCACTGTGCCACCAACTTGACAGCTACCCTTCATGTAGCTGTAAATGAATCTGGACCAAACTCAAGTTTGAAAATGGATTGATGACAGTGAAACAGATGTACAAATAGTAAATTAGAAAGAAATACAAACAAGTAAAGGACAGAATGCTGAATTTAAATTAAGCACTGTCAGCAAATACTTTTAAAATTTCAGATATGTTTGGCTTTCAAGAGAAAGCTATGTGCATATTGTTAATTTATTCTGTTTATAGTGTGGCACCCTTATATCAAAAACTGCTAATTTATTGGTACTGGAATTAAAAGTTCAGGCTTCATTTTTAAACAGTTGAATTTAAGAAGTGAGTAGTCCTAACATTTTGGTTTGTGCACTGCATCTGAAGATAATCAATGCCATAGTCACAGAAGCATTTCAGATAGTGTGCAGAACCATGTAAGTGATATCTTACCTGACTCTGAAGTATTCACTGTTTTAGAAGGCTTGACAGACAATATCACAGACAAATGAAGTCTGATGCTATGCCAATAATACATGTTCCTCAAAAAGTACCTGTGGCATGTAGAAGTAATATCGATCAGTAACTAAACAGAATGGATGCATTAGATATCTTAAGAAGTAATTGGAGACTGAAAAGGGGGTATTATAGTCACTGTTGTAAAAAAAGAAAATACTCAGATTTGTACTGATTGATAATATGTGATCAGAGTGAAAAATAGAGTCCGTATCCAATTGCTTGTAATAGAATAAATGTTGCAAAAAGGTCAATTATGTTTTTCCTTAGTACTATTTGAAAACCCATGGTTTCTTACAAGTAGACTAGATAAAAATTCACATACATTGTGCATTTGATGTGTTGCTAAGAAGGCAAGGACTCATTTGACAGTCATTTGGTATTTTAACAGCATCATAGGTACTCCAAACATTGTCCAGGTATTGAAGACTTTGAAGGTGCAGCTATCATAGGTAATGATCATAACCAAATGCTAGTAATAGTTGCTGAAAGGGTTAAAGCAAAAAGATTCTAAGTGAAAGAAAAAATGACATCAGAGTGATGAATCTAAAAGTTGTGTGTCATATTCTGACATCATAGAGTCTGAGACCTGATCCAGAAATCATCCAAATATGTAGATGTTAAGGACTGAAGATAACCTGGGACTACAAAGTTTTATAGAACGCATGCAATAGCTTGCAAGGTTTTTATTTAGCATGTCTGAAATAACTATGCTTCAAGAATGTTGTTAGGGCAAGACATTCTGGAAATGCAACTATGAATAATTCCAAAATACTTAAACTAGCCACAGATACTGAAATGTTAAAATACTATGATGTGAATAAACCAGTCATGTTGCAAATAGATGCCAGTCATAATAGTACAGGAGCTCTAACCCTACAAGGGAACAATATTTTTGTCATTGCATAAAGAGCATTTACAAATGCACAAAGGTGATATACTAAGATTCACAATTAACTGTTAACAGTGGAATACAGAAGTCAGAACTTCCATGAACGCACATTGTAAACAAGTTCAGATGGAAGCAGAAAACAAACCCATGCAAGCATGTTGAGAAATTTCTTGCTCAAGACATGAAAAACTGCAGGGGATATTGCTTAATCTATAGATGTGTGATCAGGAAGTGACATACAGATCAGATAAAAAGATATATAAAACAGATTGGCTAGGTAGAACATATTTACCAAAGTGACATGAAGAGTTGTTAGAAGAACTATATAGTCGTTGTGTGTATATCAGTTGCCAATGACAGAAGAAAGAGTAAAAGCATTTCAGAATGTGCTTATTCTGACATAGGAATGCAGCTACTAAAAGGCATTACAATAAATGGATGCCCTGAGAAAAAAAACAACTGTAAAGAAAAAAAAAATTCAAACATATGTTCATTTAAGGAAGAAATAAATTGTATACAAGGCTTGATGTTCAAAACTGACAGAATAATAATTCTCAGCCAACTGAGAAACATATGCTTGATCATGTACGTGAATCAGATCCGAGTAGTAAAGTACATGTAAAGAGCAAAAGATATACTGTTTTGGCCAGGAATGTTAACTAAGAACAAGTCGTACAGAAATGTACCATCCATGGTGCACACCACCACAACAATTATATGGAAGAGATACTAGGATATCCAGTTCTAGATTGCTATTGGAGCAAAATGGGTCAACAGTTATTTACTTTCAGCAAAGCCATGTATCTTGTAAGTGTGGATTATTATATCGGTATTCCTGTAATAATCACTCTGAACAGTGTAAGTTAGATTAATTCATCAAAATTAATATTATCAAGACAAGGAATACCTGATTTTCACATGTCTGAGAATGGACCACTGTACACATGCTGGGAATATTGAAAGTATGTTCATGAGTAAGGATACAGATATGTAACTTCCAAACAATAAGAATGAACTAAAACAGTGAGGACACTCATGAGAAGAGATTTAGCAGATTATCTTGACTAGCAATGCCTGAAATCAATTTAAAGTAAAGAAAATCATTGAAAGAGATCAGCACGGGCAGAAATACTGCTGTTATAAAATTACAGAAAGTGTTTTAAAAATCCAAAAGCCATGAGAAACATCATAGCTTGAGAATGAAGCTATTAAAGCCATCATATGAAGATCCTACATATGAAAAATATGGAAAGATTTATAGAGGGAATGTCAGACATCTGTGCAAGCCTTTTCTATCAGAACTAAATTTCTATGAAGAAAAGTTAACATAAGTGTTACAACCCATGTTATTGTGAGAAAACAGAGGCTGTGAAAACTATGGTCATAAGAGAAGCAGAGGGAGTGTTGAATGTTTGCATATTCTGTAGAGGTCTAAATAGTTTTGTGGTTTTTCAAGTTTGCTGCTGATGAAAATGAATTATTTTCTCATACTGTAGAGCACAACGTACACATTTGTACTTGCAGAGTTTAGAAAAAAATATTATGCTTAAATATAAATATTGTTTGCTTTGGGCAGATGATTTTGTCCATGGATGGATGCCTTTATATTTTCTATTAAGAAAGGTTAGAGAAAAGGTAGAAAGTGAGTTAAGGAATCAGTTTGGGGGTGATGGGGTAGATTGTATTTAAAGTCTTGCAGAATAAGAGCTTATCCCTCTTGACATGAGCTTTTAGGACTCCCTTCTCTTCCCTGCTGGTGAAGTCCTTGTGTTCTAGAGGAGTTCAAGGACAAAATACATAACATATTAATAAGGTTGTTCCTAGAAAGTATCACAGTTTTAGAGTTGTAGAACTGCTGAATCACACTTGATTTCAAGTGTTACTTTTCAAACATGCTAATGATGTACACTGTAGAAGTCATATTGTGTGACAAAGTATGTAAAATCTTCAAAGAATTGTACTTGTTTATTCTTTGTTGACCAGGGTAGTTCCACTATGGCAGGGTTCCATTTTCAGAGGAAACCAATGGTGGTATTCATGATGATGTGAGGTATTGCCAGTTATACCAGGAGATGTAAGCCAGTGGATGTGTAACATACAGTATGCCAGCACAGCTAGCTGGAATTTTGTAAAAAATGATATGCCATTTGTATATAAAACTGATTTGTACAGATGCTTGTGCTGAAAATGTATCTGTAAGGTTTGCTTGTATTGAAAATGTATCCACAATGATTCCTGCTGGACAGAAAAGAAATATACATACATGTAGTAACTGATTAAATGTATGAGTTGTAACTGTTGAAAAGAATATATTGTAAGAGAGTATCCTGGAAGAGAAGAAGCTAATCACAGTCCAGCCACAGCTAACTTAAAAAAATGTTCTGAAATTAAATTACTGGACATAGGCTATAAAGATGTTATCTGGCAGTTTTGAATGAAGCCAGAGATGCAATTTCTGTAAGAAGTATGGTTTGTTAGTCTCTGCAAGAAAAGCAGAAGTGTCAAAATTGTTTTATACCTTCCAGATGCTCCAATAAACTTTAGCAAAGCTCAAGATACTGTATGTATTGTAACACATGTGTGATAAATCCTGTCAGCTTCTAGTGATCGTGGTAGTGTGGGAAGCAGATGTGATGTCATTCTGTAATCTAAGACAAAAATGGTGTTTTAATATCAGATGAGAGAGAGAAGTCTCATGGCACTCTGTTTTTGGAACCTGACAAGGAAGGACCCCTCACCTACTTCATCTTGCCTTGCTCTAGTAAGTGAAACAGGGAATAGGGATCAGTCAGGAAAATACAGTGAGATTAGTTAAGTACTGTTTTTCTGTATCTGTGTGAATCTGTTCATCTGTGTTAGTTTAATATTTCTTGTGACTGAAAATATGACATTTATTGTAAATAGATATTTAGTATTTTCATAGTTTTTTATTATTTATTAAATATATTCACACTTTTCATTGTGGCTGGTCCTTTAGATAATATTTTAACCTTTAAGAGTATCATATCTATTTGGTGACTCTGTAGCCACTCCTGAAAGCCTAACTGCATTGGTCAAAAACACTACCATTTGTATTAATATTAATTTCATTCAGTATAATTGGGTACCCTTGTAAGAGCCTTAGAGTAGCTGGCTTGGAGTGTCTGGTGGCAGTAACTACCTTAAGTCTGGGCAGAAGGGGCATAGCTAGTAAATCTGAGCCAGCCTTTTCCTGGTGTGTGTGTGTGTGTGTGTGTGTGTGTGTGTGTGTGTGTGTGTGTGTGTGTGTGTGTGTGTGTGTGTGTGTGTGTGTGTGTGTGTGTGTGTGTGTGTGTGTGTGTGTGTGTGAAAATCAAATCTCGAGGACTGTGTGTGTTGGCTGCTTGGACCAGGGACATGAAGCACTGTTTTCACAGAGAGGGTGGTGGAGGACTTGGCTTGGACATTCAGCTGAGGGCTCAAACTCTATAGCTGTGCCAGTGGGGAGTCTTACTGGGGACCTGAAGTGAGACAAAGAGAGAAATCCAGAACATGGACTGAGTATGTTTTCTGTGTGCTCTTAAGGGAAACTGTGCTTGATGAAAACAAGGACAAAAAAACAAACTAAAACAAAACAATTTCCATGAATTACCACATCGATGGTAGTCCACTGAACACAGAAGGTGTTATAAGAGATCTGGGAACACAGGTTGACAGCAACCTCTCTTTTGAGCACCACAATGCCACTGTGGTCAGAAAGTCCTTCTATGTGGCACATCTCATTACTAAGGGTTTTGCATCCAGGAAGAAAGAGGTCATTGTCTCCCTCTACTCTTCCCTCATTAGACCAATCATTGAGTACAATGCCCCATTTGGCATGGACCTCAATAAATACCTGCAACAACTGCAGAGGCCACAAAAGTACCTCACAAAGAGGATTCTAGGCCTTAAATATTTGTCCTAAATGGACGGACTAAAAAAACTCCAACTATTCTCTGTCTCATATTGCCTACTTAGATGTGATCTCTGCTTGATATACAAAGCCATGTCTGACCCAGCTCTGTTAGAAATGCTACATCTAAAGAAATTCCAATCCCTCCGCACCACATGCTCCAGTGACCTCAACCTCATTACCACAATCAACAGAACATGCTGGAGGGACAGGTTCATAACCCAGAGACTGCCCATGCTATGGAATAGACTTCCTATACATGTCAAGCAGAGCATCTCACTGGCCCTCTTCAAGAGAAATCTTGATGAGTGGATGGGAAATAGAAAATTCACCCCAGGGATCACTCCAGTGGCTTTACTCGACAGAGGCACTGGGAACAAAGGTCAGGTGTCACGATGCCAGGGTAATCCTATGGGCTAGGCTATTAGCCTAGTACACACCTATGAACCTATGAACATATGATGCAGAAAGCTGCATCTGGAAATAATGTGTGTATCTATTTTTTTCCACGTGAATGTCCCTCTCCAGTGTCAGTGGTGATTGATTCAGGCTCCTTGATTACGGGCCAAGAGTGGGGACGTCACAGTATTCATCTTGACTAGGGGAGATTTTGACAAGGGCACCAGGGAACTTCTCTTTCTCTTAATCAATCAATCATTTAATAAAAAATGTATATATGTTAAATACAAAGCTAACATTTTTTTTGGGGGGGTACGTGTTTCTAGTTAAAAATGGAGAAAGACATGTTAGAAATATGTTTGTTTTTCATTTTATTCAGGGTTCAAAGTTGAGTCTAGTAAAAAGAGTGATGATATACAATACAAAGATGATGGAAGTTGTAATTTAAAAAATTCTATAATGCACTTAGCATCTATGTATATTTTTCTGAGAAATAAAGAAGATGTGAAAGAGAGAGAGGGTTAATGTCATTTGTAAGGCATAAAGAAGTACCGAGATATTAAATTTATTTTATTTATTTATTTTTATTTTACATTTGTTATACATGTCCATTTCTCCAAGTACATAACAGACATATGAACATTGTTAATGCAAAAAAGGAAGATAGTTGAGTTCTAAATACAATATAAAGATACATCACATCTTGGGAAAAAACATAGTTCAGTTACAAATAGTGAGGTAAGAGAAGGGTAAATGATAGTGGTTAATCAGGTTTGGAACAGGTTGGAATTGTAGGAGTGAGGGTTCTGAGGTGTTCCACATTTTACCTACAAAGTCTGAGAATAGAAATTATTGGCTTTGGTAGTTTGAACTAAGATCTTATTTGAGGGCGTAAAGATTGCAGGTTGTGAATGATGTTTCAGAGCTGGTGTTTTCTCTGGGAGTTGGTTGAAATGGAGTTGTGGCTGGAAAACTAACCACACCCTAGTTGCTTTAATGCAGTGGTGGCATTCTAAAGGTGGAATTTTGTGGCAAATCTAGCTATGTGATTGTAACAAAGAAGCAAGTTTGTTAAGGGTTGTCTTGTTACTTAACACCCCTAGTTTGCTTCAAGTTTACAGTGGTGCATTCTAAAAGGTGGAATTGTGGCAAATCTGGCTATGTGATTGTAACAAAAAACAAGTTTGTAAAGGTTGTCTTGTTTAGGAGTTGATAGTAGGAGTGTGCTGGCAATTGTAATTTTAGTGTGAGAAAGTGTTTTACTTAAGATTGAAATGGTTATCAATGGTAACACCTAATAGCTTTGTGTGAGCTTCTGGTGATATAGTGATTCCATTGGAGGATGTAATAGAGAAGGTGGGGAAGAGTCTTGTTAGTGGGTGAAAGTAAGTAGTTTTGTTTTGTTGGGGTTGAGAACTAGTTGTCTTGAGAAGAATTTTTTTTTCTGTTAGGTTGGGTGTCTTGGGTTGAAAGCAGTGAGGTCTGCCAGGTTGGAGGCAGTGCTGATGATAGTCTGCATATTGAATGCATGTGGCATGGGGTAATTTGTCCTGCCATAGAACAGCCTGTTGCCTATTGGACAGGTAGGATTGGAACCATTTGAATTGCTGAGTGATAGTTTTTAATGTATGAGGAGTTGAATGTGGTTCACCATATTATTAGAAAAGGATAGTAGGGCTGATGTCATGTTGGGAGTTAGCTAGAATTTTATTTTGGTGGAGGTGTTCATCAGTTGTTTGTGGACACACTTTTCCATAATTTTACCACCTTATGGAGAGGAATAATGTGGGACATTTTCCATATAGAGGGATGAAGGCTTCTGACAAGGTATGGTTTATGATTATGTGGCCTCAGCTGCTTTTCTTAATGGGTTTTAGTTTTTTAAGAAGAGATGTTATAAAGGATATGGGTACTGGATCGAAGGTAAATAGATGAAGAGGGAAAACAGTAGAAAATGAAAAAAAAAATGGAAAGAAAAGAATGTCTGGATTCATGAACTGCTGCACTATAGTGTGCTAGTCTGTATTCCTTAAGTGTAATGCCGCAAAACAAAGATAAATGGCAGAGTATGCTAATGAAAGCATAACTAGCTGAATTACATTCTAATTAATCAATCCAAGATGGTGAAGCCATTCAGGAAGCTGTAAAGTAAATGTGTACACTTGATGTAGCTCTTTGCCATGAACTTCAAAATGTATTGGAATACAGACACCATCACACTTAGGTAAAAAAGTAATGTACGGACAAGCTGCTGCTCTCTTGTATGTGTACATGCAACTGGCTGAAATCTATGCTGCTTATGCTCCTGATGGACCTTGACCAAGAAGAAGTAGAATGTTCAGACTCCATTCAATGTATCATGGGCTGAATGATAATAGAAATATTAGAGCAATACAAGGTGGATAGGGGAACACTCCAGGAACTCAGCAACCTCTTCTGCCCCCACCTCAAATCCAGGGAAAATTGAATCTAGTAGAAACTAATTTATGTATAGCATTAAGAATATTAGCTACTGGTACATTCCAACACCCACAGTGGTACACTATAGGTGTCACAGGCCTCCTCCTCCAGAACATTGCACCATTGACTTAATGCCATGCTAGAACATGCAGGGGAGTGCATCTATTTTCCCTGCATCCCAGAGGAGAAAGCAAAACAATGCAAGAATTTTATACTGTAGAACACTTCCCTGCAGTTTTGGGGCCATAGTCTGCACTCACATAGAAATAAAAGCTTCACCTGGTGAACAGAGAAAGACATACATCAAGAAGAATGGTTTCCGTCAAATGCCAGGCTGTCTGCAATGCTCAAGGGATCATTCTCAGTGTGTGTGCTGGCAACTTAGGCAGTTATGACTCACATACATGGCACACCTCTTAGCTTTGCACAAGGTTTGCTAGGGGTGTTGTTCCACAAGGCTATCGACTGGATGATACGGGTTATATGCTAGAACCACAGCTCATGACACCCATCAGAACAGCACATACACCCACTGAAGAAGGATACAACATTGCTCACATTCAAACTAGAAACACCATAGAGCATGTGCTTAGCATGAGGAAGTCATAGTTCTGCTACCTGGACACATGGGCAGGTGCCCTGCAGTATGACCCAGGCACTTTTGCAGAAATTCTCACATTCTGTGTCATGTTGCATAGTATCATCTTGAGGAAACAGCTTCAACAGGGTAGCAAGGACCAGGACCATACATTCCTGGACCACAGGCAGGGCCAGCATATACTGGCAACCCACAGCTGCACAGGGAGTAGGTGTGCATAACATGCCTTCACCCTGGCTAAAAGGCAGAGGATAGCACACATACTCACTACTGAAGAGGCAAAGAATAGCACACACACTTACTCATCAGCTAAGGAATACACATAACAACTTAAGCACATACAGGTAGTAAAACTGATGCCAGCCAATGTCCACAAACTTTATTTCCCCATGTAATGGTTGTGTACTAATAGCATCAGACAGCGACAGTCCCAATGGACACAAGTCACACCTGCAGTAATGTCAAGGTAAGTTTGGAACCTGTAGTATAAAAACAAATGTGTAAGAAGATAAAAGTAACTGATTGATATAACTGCATACTGTTAGTTGGAAATGTACTCAAGCAGAACCTGTGTGAGGCGTCCAGCAATGGCATTATTGGCTTATATGACTGATATGTGCAATGCACATCTATGCATTGCACACTATAAGATGTATCTTACCCACTGTCCCTTTCCCACTGTATATAAACCAGTCAACAGGACAATTATATATCAACAGTTTTACAAGTACAGCAATGACCATGAATGCAATATCACTGATTTGAATGAATGATTTTCAATACTAACTGAAATAAGAATTCTGAAATAAGAATGTACAAATCCCAAATGTTCTTGTGTGATATATGACATAAAAATCAACATTGTGAGAATGAATCAACTAATCTATCCACTCTGTATGTATCAGACATATATGCTACCATAAGTCCAAACAAAATCAACAAAGGAAATGGCACAGTCATCATCATTTGCACAGGGAGGGGGCAGGAGGCCAAGGCTGACACCAAAGTATTGAGTGTGTGCGAGTAAGTAACATGAAACAATCATTAAAGTAGAACATTTGTCAGGGCCAGCAATAAGTGATGTATTGCAATCAACATTGAGGTTTGCTTAGCTGAAATGTGTGTGAGTCAGCATGGCTCTTTTTGTGAAGTGTGTGTCTATGTGTGTGTGTGTGTGTGTGTGTGTGTGTGTGTGTGTGTGTGTGTGTGTGTGTGTGTGTGTGTGTGTGTGTGTCTGCATGAATGCAGTCAAGCTCTGTGCTACCACTACGTCCTGGTATGTCAGATAGGTGTGACTCCTGTGACGGGGTTGTAAGTTCAGTGCATCACTCCCAGCCATGATAACTGACACTTCCACATCCCAGGTTTATAGAGGGGGGGTGTTGCTGAATGTGAGTGAAGTCTGCTGGGCGAGTTCATTTCACCACTATGTCCAGGACCACAACCCCATGGCCTAACACATCTGGGTGTGGACATGTCAATGACTGACAGAGTAGTGGAACTAGTGCCACCATGGCTATAGGATCTAGCATGGCCACAGTGGCTAACACCAGAGGATGCTGACCCTCTCCCAGCAGATGTTCCATCACAGACACTGCCCAATCCAGGGTGTTACTTGTCCTATCCAAGGAGTCACCCACATGGTTGAGGCAGTCATGCACATCAGACTGCACCATATATAGGACTCACACTACCTCTTCCAAGGCCCTGATGGAACATGCAGTGTCTCCATGATGGCCGTATACATACATCTAGTGGCATGTAATAGTACACTAGTATCAGAAGGAGAGTGGATAGTAGGTCTCCTCTGAGCACCTCTAGCAATGGTCCTGTGTGGCACCACAACTTCACAATAGCTATGGGCAGACATAACCAGCTCTGTAACTAGAGCAACCACACTACTCCAATCAACTACGTCAGCTTCAGCTGGTCCTTTATCTGAAGGCTCAGTAGAAATAGTATGTGCAGACATACTGACTGTGTCTGAAATAAAGCCAGGGGATATATGAGTCACAACTTCATTGTCAGAATGAACCTCTGCACCCTTCAGCTGTGCCTCTACATTGCCACCATCATCACCTTCATCAGAGCCTATCAATACTCTGACATTAGGTGATATGAATTCCACACTGCCACTTTCAGGATTGCATGTCATAATGAGCAACAAACAAGAATGAGAGAAATAGTGACCAGAAGTGATCCAAACTGTGTTCTAAACACCCATGTTAAACAATTTCAGATGTAAAGGAATACAATAATTACTCTTTCCTCAGACTTAATTCTAACTAATAGGTATTACTTAGCAAAGAAAATTTGTACTTACGATGTGCAAGTGTTATTTCAGATGGTAATTCTAATGCCCCTAGAAAACATTGAAAAGAAGGCTAATAAGCATCACAATGCAAATGACACAAGACCAAGAGACAAATGCTATGCCTATCTTCCCCTTAAGAAATATATCAGAATCAATCAGACTGACCAGTTTCTCCCAACCCCCTTTCCCCACAATCTCTGTTGGACTGTCTCTTCTAAGCCACATGTCTTGATGTTTCCATTTATATCAGAAGTATACAAATATTAACATATAAAGATGTCTAGAATGGCAGTAAATGTTTAATATATAGCATATCTGGAAGTTGTTTTTGGAATACGCTTGGCCTGTTATCGACATCAGCACCAATATCAAGGAGTCTGTGTGAACCCCCTGCTGAGCTGCCGGGATCTCTGACAGTGGACAGGAAGTCCTAAGTTTCAGTCAGCAGTGATTCAATAGAATGACCACCTCCTGTAGCCATCTGTTTATGTGTAACTGCACCTGCCCTCTAGAAGGCCGCTGTAATGATATCAATGGATCAGTGCCATACCTGATTATAGTTTCTGGCAGAAGCACCGACTACATTTATGTCAGTGATCCCTACTGCTATATGTTTTTTTCTGGCAGCCATATCACTTTTGCCCTGTCAAGCAGGAAGGATCCATGGTGACAAAAGGCTTAAATGATTACCCTGTTTTCTGCATTACTGAATGGCAACTTGTGTGGAACAGATGGTCTGTGTGCCATAATTTTGTATGACATGAAACTGAAAAAAAGGCAAAACACATTTATAGCACATATAGAAATTATTCTCTTCAAATAAGATCTGTGCACCCATCATCAACACAAAACAATTGAACACACAAAGCTCATGCAGGACTACACACAAAGTAATGGAGCCCTACCCCCCAATAAAAATTGTAATAAAGTAACATAACATCAGTTATGTTAACATTTCTGTAATCAGGGCAATGGTTGTGTAACTGAATAAGGGATGGCAGTATTATCAATAAATAGGCAAGACCACAAAGTAGAAATGCCAATCAATTTTCATTGGTCTGGTCATTGTTATGGTCTTCATCATGGGACATCTGAGAAGCCTAACACCTCTGTTAGATACAGATGTGCATCCTCTTGAAGGTGATAATAAACATGGTACAACTGTCTGCAGTAACTGGAGATCAAATGTTGACGCAATACTGTGATCCACGCATATCATTCATTAACAAACTTTAAAAGCAGAGAAAGAACTGCACCTGCAATATGCCAACAGTGAATGTAAAAAAATGCATACAGATAAAAAATCTATTGTATATTGAAATGCATTCCAAATATGAACATGCAAACAGTTTATGAAAAAGACAAACATACCACAGGAAAAAAATTAGTAATTTGTGGAAAGATCTCCTCCGAGTAAATTCCAGTAATGGTCTGTCTGTATCAAAACAATCACCCCTTCAAGTTTCCTAGCTACACCATTACCTTTATATAGTGTAGATTCAGCCCACTGAGCACAATGAAGATGCAGCTGAGATGTTAAATCATTAGCATTCCTGAATACCAAAATTCTCACTTGGTATAGGAGAGCTAAACATTGTATAATTAGCTACACAATTCCATGCACATGTTCTAGAAAGGCAGGGTAGAGCAATGACAAATGTTAGCTGCTAACAACTTGTAAGTATTAATGATTACTCTGAGTACAGCAACAAACAATACGCAAGATACTCTTCACTCTGAAGTGGGTGTGTCATGCAGATTAGACTTAAGTGAAGATGTGGAAGCACCTTGAGACCATTGAAAACAACCTTAACAACACTGATATTCTTTTAATAATAGCACAATCGACATCCTCTGATTAAAAATTGTTATGCAATGCTACTCAGCTGTATTACACACTGAAACAAAATTGCAAAAAAATGCATATGACATTGCATTTCTGTTCATTTAGCTTAGAGAAAGGGAAGTTGTTCAGAAAATAAAGAGAAGAAAAATTTGTAGTGTTGTCAACTTTATACTAGTATGGTGTCGGATATTATTAGGCTAAATATGTTGTCAATATTACATTCATCTAGACACTTCAGGAAAATAGGAAAGGAAAATGTTCTGATCTTTCTTCAGGAAGACCTGTAATTTAATGGTCTGTTAATTCAGATCTGTATGTAATGTATATTTTCTGATTCGTATTCTAAGCCTGTGTTGGTGGCAAAGAGGGCTAAGAAATACAACTGTGTCTGTGTTGTTATTGCACTGAATTGAGGGTTGAAGTCCAGATAGTGTGCTGTTTGAGGGAGATAATGCATTTTTCCTGAACATATGATCATGTTGTAAGACAGTCAAATGAAGAAAACCTCTCAATCCTGCATTTTCAGTATTATTCATTGATAGTTGCTACTATTTTTTTTTTCTTTTATTGGGTTCATCATTTTCACGTGACAAAGTTCACTTTCAACAGACAGTAATGTGCCAGTGAATGAGAGTTCACTGCCTGAGGTACAAACTGAGAAATTTAATTTAGAATGTCATCATTAGCATAGAAGAGTGCTAGTGAGGAGCTCTGCCTAATGTAGATTGGAATCTTGTTCCAGAGCATGGGAAGTCTCTGGGACAGGAATCTATCCCTCCAGCACATCCTATTTATTGTTGTGGTGAGGTTTAGATCCATAGAGCATGTGGCTCCAGGGGATATGGTTTTCTTTAGGTGGAGCATGTCCATCAATTCTGGGTTGGACCTGGCCTTGTATGTCAGGCATAGATCACCTCTGAGTAGGTGGTATGCAATCGAGTACAGGTGGAGTTTCTTCAGTTGAGCTGCATAGGACATTTGTTTGAGGCCAGTGATCCTCTTGGTGAGGTACTTCTGTGGTCTTTCCAGCTGTTGCAGGTGTCTTGTAAGGTACATCCCAAATGGGGCGTTGTACTCTATGATGGGTCTGATGAGTGATGTGTAGAGGGGCACAATGACCTCTTTTGATCTGGATGCAAGCCTTTTTTTGATTAGGTGGGTCACATAGAAGGATTTTCTAACCACTTTGGCAATGTGATTATCAAAGGAGAGATTACTATCTACTTGGGTCCCCAGATCTCTTATTATGTCTTCCGTATTTAGTGGACTACCACCTATGTGGTAGTTTGTGGGCACTTTGTTTTGTCCAAAGGGGATGACTATGTACTTTTTGGCATTTGGCTTGAGGCCATGGTTTTGACACAGGTATCTGTCTCAGTGAGACCCTTTTGGAGGATGTCTGTGTCAGCCGGAGAGTCAGTTATAGCCCCTAGTTTGCAGTCATCTGCAAACTTGGTCAGCCATAGACCTCCTGTGCTTGCTTGTACCTCTGAGAAGTATATGCCAAACAAGAGGGGTCCTAGGACTGAGCCCTGGGGAATGCCGCTTGTAACCGGTTTAGAGTCAGACCTAGCTCCCGTAACTCTTACCATGTGGGTTCTGTCCATGAGCCAGTTGGCAACCCATCTTGTGACATTTATGTTTATGCTTATGTTGGTAGAGCTTGTCTATAATACCAGAATGGGGAATGGTGTCAAAGGCCTTTGCTAGGTCTAGGTAGCCTGTGTGGATCACCTTTCCTTCGTCTATAGCCTTGGTAATTGTCTCAAAGAAGTCCACCAGGTTTAGGAGGCATGATCTGCCCTTAACAAAGCTGAACTGGGTAGGGTCCAGTGTTTGGAGGTTCCCAATGTCTCTGTTAATGAGATCCATGATGATGCACTACATAGCCTTGCAGACCAAGCTAGTCAGGCTTATAGGGTGATAGTTCCCCAGGTCTGTTGTGGTTCCACCTTTGTGGAGCGGAATAACCATTGCTGTGCTCCACTCTATGGGCACGTAGCCTGTGGAGAGGCTGTGTTTGAACAGTGTGTTTAGGTGAAGGGTTGGTTCATCTTTAAGCTCATGTAGGACGCAGGCTGGGACACCGTTCGGTCCCATTGATGCTGTGTATTTGGCTTTGGAGAGGGCGGTTTTAACCTGAGAGTCTGTGATTTCAGGGGCACTACATTCTTCTGGTATGGTTATGGGCCCTTTTAGAGGTGAAAAGGGGGTGAAGTTTGCACTGAACCTGTCTGCCAGGATGTTAGCGATATCAGTCGGTTCAGTGTATTTTGTGCCATTCTGCACTAACTCTGAGCAGATCTGAGAATTGCCACTTAGATTCTTGACATAGATAAAGAATGCCTTGTGGTTATCCTTGGAGTCCTTGGCAATTTTTCTTTCGAAGCTAGCCTTGGATGATTTTATGAGAGATCGTAGTTTCTTGCTGATACTGATCATGGATGTCTTCCCTTCTTGGGATTTTTCTGTTGTATAGCTTGTTTATGGCAGGGGTCCACCAGAGTGGTTTCCTTTTCTTGGAGGAGTGAGTCTTGGTTTTGCTTGGAATAGCACAATCAATGCATTCTTGTAGGTGCCTGTAGAGTGCATTAGTAAAGGATTTTGTAGCTTGGGCAGTGTTATCCTTTAGCATGGGGGCTTTGAAACTTTCCACCTCGGTATTAAGTAACGTGAAGTTTGCTTTTGAAAAGTTTTTCATAGTGGTTTCCTTGACCAGGGTGGGGACAGAATGTGGATATCCAGAGTGATTAGTTTATGGTCAGATCTAACCAGCGAGGGGTTGACCTCCAGTGTGGAACACCAGTCGCCCATGTTGGTGATGACCAGGTCCAATATGCTGTCACCTCTGGTGGGGGTGTTGACCAGTTTATCCAGGGCATTTAAGTTTATAAATTCTAGGAAATGTTGGGCAAGGGAGTTAGTACTTGAGTAGTTCTCCCAGTTAATGTTTGGGTAATTGAAATCACCCAATATCAGGGTGCTTGGTAGGACCTTTATGTTTCCCAGTGTTTCCAGAAATGCGGAATGGGGGTCCTGGGACATGGTGGGTGATCTGTAGCAAGCCACAATTTGAATTGCAGTTTTGCCCATTGTTAGTTGCACGTGGATGATCTCTGAAGCATCGTGCTGTGCCACTAACCTGGAGGTGTGGGTATCCTTGATGAATATGGATACGCCCCTCCTTTTGTATTTCGATCCGGATTTTGTGGCCAAAATGTATGGTATGAGTTGTAACCTGGTAGTGCTGGGGTGCTCTCTAGAGCCTTAAACCAGGTTTCTGTTACTGCACAGATATTTTCTCCATAGTGAGGAGCGCCTCGAGTGTGTGCATTTTGAGGTTTAGACTTCTGGCATTGAGTAGCATTACCCTCAGTTTTTTGTTACCTGTGCTATTTACGATGGTGGGCTTGTCTTTTGAGCCTTGCCTAAAAAAGGCACTATGGGGGTGGCAAGAGCATTGACCAGTATTCAAAAGACTAAGGGTGACAGGTGCAAGCTGTGTGTAGTGTGGCTTTTCGAGCATGTCATCCCAGGCTGACAGACACTGGATCCACTTTGAATGACACCAGAAGCTTAGCCAGTTGTTGAAATTGATAATTTTTTCTTTATACCATGGTATCATTCTTGGTGATGGCAGGATGCTACTCAAGGTCATAGTCACACTGGCCTGGTCTACGTGATCAGAGAGGTCTTCCATGTCTCTTTTCATGTAGTCCAGGGAGGTATGGCTCAGGTCATTCACACCAACATGGACAATGACAGAGTAAATTAAACAGTAAGCTGACTAATAGATTTTACACATTCTAGAAGAGAGTTAGCCAGGCTTAATACAATTACATAGCCAGTTTAGTGTCAGACATTGTTTGAGTCTAGTTTTAAATTAACCTAGGGAGAAGAGTAAAGTAATGTCAGCTGGAAGTGAGTTCCAGGATCTGCCTACAGAGTTTGCAAATAGAGAGGCACCAGCTGTGTTGTTAATTTTGCTTGTCTGAATTAGTAGTCTGTTAGATGATCTAAGCAGTCGCGGATTATTATAAGGGGTGATAAGGTTTTTAAGTGTTGGAATATTATCCAGATTATAAAGGATTTTATAAGCCATGATCAGTTGGTTATACTGGATTAGACTGGGTAGTTCAAGCCACCCAAGCTGGTTAAGATTGATGCAATGATGTGTCCTAAAAGGTAGCTCAGTGGCAAACCTGGCAATGTGGCTGTAGCAGGTTGAGAGATTGTTAAGTACAGTCTTGTTTAGATTAGAGAGTAGTGGGGATGCATACAGAAGTGTTGAAATAAGGTGAGAGCGAGCTATGGCAATTTTGTTCTGGAGGAGTTAGGAAGGCTTTTTTTTCTGTAAAGTGACCCTAGTTTTTTATTGATGTTTTTGATCGATTGGTTTACATGTAGGTTGAATTTTAGATTGTTATCAATAATGACACCTAATAGTTTTGTAGAGGGGTCAGGGGACATTATTGTGCCATCTTTGGCAGTTATGGTAAAAAGCAGGAGACCTTTGTGTTGGTGAGAATAACAGCATTTTAGTTTTTTTGGTATTTAGTATCAAATGATGTTCAGAAATCCAGTTTTCTATAGTGTTAAAGGTGGACTGGGTAGCAGACCATAAGTCTGTTGGAGATGTGACCGAGCAAATCAGGGTAAAGTCATCAGTGTATTGGATACAACTGACTTTTGGGATGACAGTATACAGGTCGTTAATAAAGATATAAAACAGCAGGGGCCCTAGTATAGAGCCTTGTGGTACTCCATGGGTGTTAGGTAGTAGCTTATAGAGTTTTTTTCTGCCAAAGAACAGCCTGCTGTCTCCCATTCAGGTAATATTTAAACCACTGAAGGGCTTTAGTATCTAGACAGAATGTTTGCAGCATGTGTATTAAAAGTTAGTGGTCAACCAATTTGAATGCCTTGGAAAGATCCAAGAAGAGGGAAGACAATATGTGATTGTTGTTGCGATTATGGTTTATGGTGTTGATAAAAGCTAGTAGGGCTGAAGTAGTGCTGTGGTGTGGACAGAAGCCGTGTTGGGTATCTGTCATGAGGTGATTCTGGATTAGGTGGCGTATGAGTTGTGTCTGAAGACATTTTTCCATAATCTTTGCAAGTGGAGTGAGTATGGCTATTGGTCTATAACTGGAGAATTCAGTAGAGCTGCCTCCTTTGTGAAGTGGGATTACATAGGATATTTTCCAGATGGTGGGAATTCTAGCTTCTGATATGGTTCGATTAATTAGTATTGATACTGGGTAGGCAATAGAATCATCTGATTTTTGAAGGTACTTAGCGGGGAGTTGATCAGCAGAGAGTGTTGTGGGTTTTAATTTTTTGAACAAGGTACAGATAAGTGACGTGGCCACTGGTTGAAAGCTGAATGAGCGTAGGTTTCTAGGGGTGGTGCTTTCAGAGCCAGGGGAGCTAGGAGGTAATTGGATAGCTAGGGCTTGAATTGTCTCAGTAAAGAATCGGTTAAAATTATCTGAAACTTCCTCGGGAGGGTTTATCAATAGCAGCAGCGAGGATGGGGGTAGAAGTTTTTCCAGGATGAAGTAGATTATTCAAACCTGCCAGAAACTTCTGAGGGTTGTTTTGACTGACTGTCTGTAAACTGCAGTAGTATTGTTTTTTTGTCTTGTAAAATGGATTTTTTTTTCATTCCCAGATTGCGTGTATTTAATTTGATCTTGGGGCTCTTTAGTAGAACGCCATAACGCCTATAATTTGTTTCTACGGGTAATTTTGAGTCTAGACTCTTTAGAAAGCCATGGTGCAGTTTTTGCTTTTGTTCTCTTTGAACGAGCAGGTGCATGGAAATCAAGGATCTCAAGAAATTTGTTATTAAAGTGCGCAACTGCCTCCTCTAAGGGGAGGTGTTTTAGAATAGACCAGTTTTGTGAGTTAAGTTCCTGTTGGAATTTGGCAGGGTCAATTTTTTTTGTTTCTAACTTTTCTGAGTAAGGGTTGTTGGGGATTAATGGCGTTGTGCTTAATTATATAAGTGAGAAGGTGATCACTTAGGTCATCGGGGAGGGTACCAGCAGTGTACAGTTGGGGGTGACTGTTTATGAGTACCCAGTTGAGTATGCTTTCTTTTTGGTTGGGTTTAGCTAACCTGGTGGGAGTGGATATGATTTGCGTAAATGCATGCAGGTTAATATGGGTAGATGGGGATTCTGAAGAACAGGTGCCCCAGTCTGTGTTAAAATCTCTGAGTAGTAGGGTTTCTTGGGGGTAATGACATGATAGCCAGTGCGGGGTATCTTCAAGTGTAGTTATATTGTTACCTGGGGGAATATGCATGCAGATTATATTAATGCATTTACTTTTGTTTAGTTGCCATCTAGTGGCAAGAATTCTGGAGTTATTAATCTGAGGTGGTTGTGTTACATCTATGGTCACATTCAACTCAGATTTGTAGAGTATAGCTACCCCACCCCCCTTCCTGGAAATACGATCCAGACTGTGTATACCCAGGTGGTAAAACTTCATTGTCTGTAGTGTTAGGTTTTAACCAGGTTTCAGATAGACATAGAATCTCATGGGAGTGGACAGCCAGGAGTGCATGCAGTTCATGTACCTTGTTATTAATGCTTCTAATATTGAGATGACAGGCTAAGAGAGTGTTAGTTGGTCTATTGATTGTAGGTTTGTAGCTTAGGTTACAAGTAGTGGGGGTGTATATATCAGAAGTGGATGGGCCAGGGTTGGGGTGAATATCACCACCAAGTATTAGGCTAGGTCTGCACTTAGTGATATGCTTCAGGAATTTAATTATAAGTTTGTAGTAGTGTCTGGATCTAGGGCTAAATGTGCCAGGGGTTGGTGTGTTAATGTGCCAGGGGTTGGTGTGTTAATAGAGTAAACAAGACATTGTGCAGGACCCGGTATTATATATATGGTTAAAGATGGTATGATTTACAGCTGGGGTGAGAGTATGGCCCTTTGGGACTTGAATTCCCATGAGAAACTGATTTTCATACAAGATAAGGAGGTATGGGACCAGCAGGAGGGGTAGTAGAGGGAAGTAAATCATTGTAAGGGATACAGCTAGTGCATTAAGGAATTGTTTTTCCTGGTGATACAACACCAGAAGAAAGGGTGGAGATAACTGTGCTGAAAGGGGGTGGGAGATAGCCAGATAAAAGCTGATAGATCCTAGTAAAATATAGATAGAGGAATGGGAGTGTGGTGAAATAACCCAGATGAAAGCTGATAGGATCTAGTAAGTGGGGGAGTGGCAATTTTACTATAAATGTAGAGGTTGTGGGGCAGATGGGAATAGGGGGCAGGGAGGGGAGTGAAGTGAGCCTGAGCAAAGCGAGAGCAAACAGAGTGGGCTATTGCAGTTAACAATGTTTCCTGGGGCTTCCTACAGCTGTAAGGTAAGTATTTTAGCTTTTAAATTACACCAGTTTATAGCACTTAATTTTGCTGTCTATAGATTTGCTATTTTTTAATTTATTTATTTTATTTATTTTACATTTGTTGACCGGGATAGTCTAACTGGATTTATGTCCATTTTCAGTAGAGTCCCGGGGAGATAAGCTCCAAGAGATTACTAGACTACTAACATACAGATACTATTGTTATACAGTTAAATACTACAAATTTTAAACAGTTCAGGTATCTTCACAGTTTATACAAAAAACATGTTACAAGCATTAGATAAGATATTTTAGACTTTATGTACAAGACTTCATTAGTAACTAGAAAGTAATTGTTAAACAAATACATACTTCAAATTTCAACAGTTCAGCAATGCTCACAGTTTAAACAATACTTGTTGCCTGCCTTAGGTAGGATGCTTTAGAATAATATGCAGAGGAATTTAACTAGGTATTTTAAATTATCTCTATTAGGATAAGATATGTTTTTGCCAAGGATAGGCCTTGATCTAAAAAGACACAGACAGAGCAGGAATTAGGTTTTAAGAGAGGGTATTTGGGATATAGTATGAGATTAGTCTGGATTTGTACAGAGACTTAACCAATGGGTTTTAAGATAGAGTTTCAGATTGTGTTTAAAAAGTGTAAATGAAGACAGTGATGTAAGTTCATGGGGGAGTTGGTTCCAATACTTTCCAACTGCATTTGAGAACAGAGCATCTCCTGCCATGTTATTAGATTTACATGTTGATACAAGTAGTTTATTAGATGAGTGCAAAGTTGAAAGGTTCTTATATTGGGTAATGAGACTAGCAAGTATTGGGGTATTGGTAGGTTGGAAAAGGGTTTTGTGCACAATGGTGAGTTGTTTAAAGTGAATCTGATTCAGAAGCTCTAACCAGCCTAATTGTTTCAGGTTATGGCAGTGATGGGTCCTAAAGCAGGAAGCAGTAGCAAATCTGGCAATGCTATTGTAAGCGTTGGCTAGCTTGTTAAGGTTATTTTTTGACAAGTTAGTATATATGGAAGAAGCATAGAGACGTGTGGCGATAAGGTGGTAATAGGCAATAATGGTTCTGGCTAGTAGGGAGAGAAAGGGTTTTATCCTATAGAGGGAGCCTAGTTTCCCGTTGACAGTTTTTATGGTATTGTTGATATGGGTTTCAAAGTTCAGGTTGTTATCAATGGTTACCCCTAGAAGTTTGGTTGTTGGATCAGGAGATATGAGTGTACCATTATTGGATAAGACTGAAAAGTTCATTGGGAGTGATTTATGGGTAGGAGTGAAGAAGAGGAGTTTGGATTTTTTGGGGTTCAAGAGGAGGCAGCATTGTAGAAACCAATTTTATGTTTTATTGAACATTGTCTGAGTTAGAGTCTGTATTGAGATTTAGCTGAGCGTATTATTGTCAAATCATCTGCGTATTGTACACAGTTAATTAAAGGAATAGTTAGATTGAGGTCATTGATAAATATTGAGAAAAGGAAGGGGACCCAATATAGAGCCCTGAGGAATACCTGGGGTAACTGGGAGATGGGATGAGAGGTTGTTGTCCCATAGCACTGCCTGCTGTCTATTATCAAGGTAGGACTGGAACCATTTTATAGTCTTTGTGTCCAGAGAGAAGGATTTTAGAATATTGAGAAGTAAGTGGTGGCTGACCATATTGAATGCTTTTGAAAGGTCGATGAAAAGTGCTGAAGAGAGAAGATTGTTATTACGGTATTTATTGATGCTGTCAGTGAAGGATAGGAGTGCAGTTGTTGTACTGTGGAATGGCCTGAAGCCATGTTGAGATTTGGCCAGTAAATTGTTCTGGAGTAAGTGGTCTAGTAACTGTCTGTGGATGCACTTTTCCATTACTTTAGCTAATGGGGAAAGTAGTGCTATGGGACGATAGTTAGAATATTCTCTGGTGTTTCCACCCTTGTGTAGGGGGATAATGTAGGAGATTTTCCAGATGGTGGGAATAGTGCTTTCTTGTATGGTTCTATTTATCAGCAATGATACAGGATAAGCTATGACTTTGGCTGCCTTTTGCAGGTATACAGCAGGTAGCTGGTCAGCTGAGGGGGTAGTAGGTTTTAGTTTACTTAAGAGGTTGCAGATGAGGGAAGTTGGGACAGGTTGCAGGTTTAGAGTTGGGAGAGAGTTAGTAGCATTGGTTGGAAGGGCAGAGCTATCGGCTGTTAGTTGATTAGCATGTGTTTGGATGGTCTCAGTGAAGAAGGTATTAAAAGCATTAGCAGTTTGCTTTGGATTGTCAGAATTTGATCCTATAGGGGGTGGTGTTGTGGATTGGCCTGGTTGAAGTAGTCTGTTTTATCCCAGAACTTTTGTGGATTATTTTGGTTCTTCTGTTGGAGGTGGAAGTAAGTTTTTTTATCTTCGAGTATAGCTTTCTTAGTCTCATTTCTTTTTCGCCTGAATTGTTGTTGGTCTACGGAGGTTAATACAATTTTTAGTAAAGGTCCTATAGTTAATGCAATTCTAGGGTTATTTTAAGGTTAGGAATACAACAGTTGGAGGAAGCAGGGGTAAACTACACTTTAGTTAGAGTTGGGAGTTAGCCAATTTGTAATGGAGACAAACTTATATGTGCTTTAGACCTCAGCCAGCAGATTACAGTTTAAAATGGTGAACAGTAATAAGTTTCCACCTTTGCACTTTGTAGTGGGCTGATTTCAGAGTACTGTATTCAACACGATAGTTTCCTTCTTGGGAAGAGAGCACAGTTTTAGGAGTTTATATCAGGGGAGCTACCTGTAAATTAGAGTCGGGCAGGTTAATTTAATGTTTAGGTTAGAGGCAATACAGCATAATAATTACAGACCAAGGAAGAATAATAATCAAGTTTAGTTGATGTCAGGGACAGGGGACTGCTAGTGAGACATAGGCAGACAAAAACAGCTTCTACTTTTCTTTTTTATAACACAGATCAACTCAGTGTGAACTATTTCTCCTGTACATCACAGCCGGTCAAAAATGGCTTTTAAGAAGCAAAGATCAGTAGCTATGCACCTCAATTACGTTATTTGTGGTAGCTAATAAGCTCAGTGAAGCTGCGAGCACTGAGAGCAGTTTATTTTAAACCTAAAGCCAGATTCATGCTTCTTTTCAGAAACTAGGCATAACTTTAAGGACACACTTCAGTATGTTCTACAATTAATATACTAGAGCACAGACAACATGAAACACAGACTTAAAGTATCACATCTACAAATCAAAGCACAGGGCAAACATTTGCAATATAGGTATTTTAGCTGCCATTTCTGCTTCAAACATGGCAAGCAAGTACTTTCATTCCTACTCCCACATAGCCCAATTATGGGTTTAGGACAGTATGTGTTATGAAGAATGTATGTATAATACCCTAACCTGTATTACTCAGCTCATGAAAGTCTACTCATCTGAAATATATTTACAAACACTAATACTGCCTCTTTCATGGGAATGCAGTTCCTAGGACTTTTTAAAGTCACACACATACAGGCTTATCTGAAGTGTATCATACTGAAGGCAGTATATCTGTAATAACCATGGCTGTAAAGGAGTTCTTCAGTAGCACTGAGAAATAATAACCACCCTTACAATTTGTGTATTTTTATTTCATAGGTTTGATTCCCAGCTTGTTCAACTAACTATTTACAGTGTGCAAGCCACAAGTTATGTCCCAAGTCATTGTGCTTAACCTCACAAAGACTAAGGCTTACATACCAAACATTATGCATGTCAGTGTTGACCATTGGAAGACGTATGACTAGGATGAGCATCACACATGGCAGATCTCCCTGCCATGTTTCACACCTTCATTGCTGTTTGGTGAAATCCCTGCCTCTTTATCTGGCAATGGATCTCTCTCCTGTCCATCACACAACTGCATTTGGCAGGGATGTGTGTCTTTGTGCATTGGGTGTTAAATGTGAGAGTGGAATTGCCACCAATTCATAAAGATTTGTTGCTTGACTTCAGCAGACATGGCTGGAGGAGTCCAGGGTATTTGTGTCACTTCTAGTGAAGCACTACAGCCATAGGCTGCTGCAGGTGAACTATACTCATCAGTATAAGACTGAGGCTTGGAACAGCTTAGTCAAGACTGTCTCCAGTGCAAATGACATCCCTCAAACTGGGTAGCAATGTCATCATCACCGCTACAGTGACCTGACACTGCACAAGAAGGATTTCCTTAGCTGTTGGGAGGATGGAATTTGAACTGCTGACATCCCTCAGTTATGTAGGTATACTGACCCATCACCATTCAATTATATAGAATGAAGTAGACAGCCAAGACTGGTAATCATTATGCTTTCATGTTTTTTCTTCTCTTCTTCCATATTGTGCAGCTGTTGAAGACACTGCAGCAAAAAGAAAGGTGCACCAAGAGAAGTTAAATAGCCTCAGAAAGGCATGGGGTACCTATGCAGCAGAACTTACTGCAAGCCTAATAACTATTGTAATTTAAGCAATATGGCAATAGTCAAATAAATACTTTTATTTATGATATCATAGCGGGGCAATTGATAATGGTACAACAGAGTTAGACCTTCCCATTATTCCTGGATGTGGCAAAGCTGTATACAATGGATAATGTGTTTGTATTGAAATAAAAAAAAGCCATGTGACATGCCATTGATCTTATTCTGTCTCTTTTTGTCTCAGCCCACATCTTTTCTCTCCCTTTTATTTACTTATTTATTTTTTATACTGTCTGTGGCTTAAAATTGTTCTGTTATACATTTCTGTTTAACAAAATGGCACTCAGCACAGGCAGGAAGACCAACCACTGTAGATCACCCACCATCCATGCACAGATTGCAGACCCTACACCCAACACTTCATGGACACATCCTATCAGCACTGCCTCCACAACCCCTCCCCAAGCTCCTCCAGCTGCATCACGTAGCTCTGCCCTGGCTGCTGGTGTTTTGGTACCTTCTGGGAGTAATAGTAATGGAAGTAGTGATTTTGTCGCCTGCCAATAGCTGACAGAGCTGGTGGAGAGTATTATAGAAAGAGGCCTTGGTGCCTGAATCAGTCATGGTGAAAAGGTGCTTTATCATACTGCAAATGTAATGCCACATTGAGCATTCATACAGGAAACTGAGACAGGAGACAATGGTGACAGTTCTGAGGGTGACGACTAGATTCCCACTGTTCTCAGGCTTGACATGGTTGTGCTTCCTATGTCCTCTACCTATCCCCAGTCATGATGTCCCCCAACTATTTGTTCCCAGCACCACCCCTGTCTGTCTTGTATGTCCTATATGTTTGTACATACTTCCTCACCTACTCTACCTGCCTGACTGTCATATTCCAAAGCTCCTTACCCAACATTCCCATCTCCTTGCATGTAAAAAAGGCACCTGTCCCACAAAAAATAATAACCCATACATAGCTCACCACTTTACCTATGTGTCTTCTTGACACACCTGATTTGGTACAATTGGCTCTACAACATTATTCTGTTGTTGTCCCCTACCCTTGGTGTGGTGGCCACATTCAGCAAGTTCTGTCTACAGTTCTACATTTATGTTGTGAAGAAGTGGATCTCTATGGTTCTTTTCCACTACCTTCCTACAAATTCTTCTATTCTTTCCCCTGTGTCCTCCCCACTGTTTGCCCTGCCATTTCACCACTTTCCTATCAACCCCTTTTTCACATCTCTCTCTCTCTTTCTCTTTACTGTTTACACACCATGTGGCACATTGAGCAATGAGTACCTTTCAGCACTCATTTCTGTAGGAGTTTTACAGGCTCAGGTTGCTAGCCCAAGCCCCAACCCTCCTCGGAGGGCACTACACACATACTCATGCACACATTCACACCTAAAGCCAATTTAGAGTGTCCAATCCACCTACTGCATGTGTTTGGAATGTGGGAGGAAACTGGAACACCCAGAGGAAACCCATGCAAATGCAGGGAGGACATACAGACTTTGAAGAGAAGGCATCCCAGCTGAGAATTGAACTGGAAAACCTCTTGCTGTGTGGAGACAACTCTAAGTGCTACACCACTGTGCCACCCTTTCACAAGTTTAATGTGGTCAAAAAATAGAATCACAGGTAATACACATGGCCAGAAATAGTTCAGAAGAAAGCCTTCACTTTTTGTCCTCAGTATTTGGGTGGACTTTGGCATCATAAACCAACAACGAGTGATGGTGAATGGCTGTTCATGTCCTATGGCAAAACCTGGTAAGCTGATATTATCACACACAGTCTCGTGCAAAGGTACTTAAACATGCTGCTCTATCAGAATGCAGAGTAAAGGCAGAATAAAGGCAATACTTTGCAACAGTTACCCTAACAGCTCTTTGACTACTTTGACCACTTCGTCTGTAGATTGCTTTTTGATCATAGCATCGAAGGTTCAATTCCAGATGTATGTCACATTATTTCCTACTGTGATAGTATACTTCTATGACATGTTTAATGACATACATCAAGTTTTATCCAGTTATGACCTTTCCTGGAACAGATGTTGAATACAGTGGCAAAAAGGCATTTTGCAATCACATCCATACCCATAAGGTGATTTATTAAACCACCCTTCTTCTGCTCATGTCTAAATCATGTTTTGCCTCTCCTACACTTTCCTGATCCCCAGATCCACCCATAATGATTCAGACCATGACAGAAGAATAATGAGGATATGCCATAACAATGTGCATTAATAACCCATAACACCAACCTTTGATATGTCTCTGTCAATCTCACTCTATTCTTCACCCCTTCTTTCTCATCCCTTTTTACTGATGAGCATTCATGAAGCTGATTGGTATACATTTCATCTAATGGTATTTTCATATTCTCATTACTTTGCTGAAGGCTAATGTCTATATCCTTCATTGACTCAGTAGGTTATCACTGTCCCTTCAGTGGTGTGATTTTTACATGTGTGAAGCAGGAATTCCTTCGTTGTGTGTTGAGATAATGATCAAGTCTATAAAACTAAATTCTGCATCTTGTCAAGGGTTGTATCCAGCAGTAGTTGAACTCTTACTGCCTGTTTTGATACATTTCTTTGATTGGTTGTCTTAGTATCTGTCTTCTGTTTTGTCAGTTGTAGTCCTCAGCATTTGTGTGAGGGCTGGCAACAAGAAAGTGTACTATGTGTTATCAAGTGTTATTTCAAAACGTGATGGGGTTTTGCCTTAGACCACATTGCCACAGTTAGCTTAGTGCAAATATCAATATGTCCACTGCACTATACTAAAACAGGCATAGAGTAATTAAAACTGTGATACAGCTACTCTTCCATATGTATCAGCCTACTGGATTATCACTTAAAGTGTAAGGGAGGCCACACCTGATATCAGTGTAATGAATATTGCTGCCTACCTAATACCTTTACTGAACATGTTATGATTGTCTTTTACAATGTGTGATTGAAAGTTCTTGCAGCATGAACTCTTCTGTAGTGAGCCAAGATAATCAGCCTGTCTTTAAGGTTTTATTTCTACTGAAGAAGGTTCGAATCCTGACATATGCAGTACAGTAATTTATTTTTTTTCCATATTAATATAACTTATGTATGCTTGTGTTTCATCTGTTTACAACAAAACACCATCCTCATGTCACCATCATATTTCCAGTTTCCTATACCTTCTTCAACTGGACGTATGTGGATGTATTTGTTATTGTCACTCCTCCTTATATAAATCACTTCATGGTACAGAGCAGGACTCATTCTGAATGAGGCAACACCTAATACAAGCAAACCATAAAGATGTTCATAAATGGGCCATAATACAAACTCTCTTGTGTTTCTTCATCTATGTGTCCCTCATCACCTCTTCTGTCTCATCACATTATTCTGTAACATACTGACAGATACAACTGATGGACAACATATTAATCTTATACCACTTGCCTACTGTCGTTCCTGTGAGGAAGCATAATGCCCATACAAGGCATCCTGCCCTACACACAGTTAGAATATGTGCTGAGTCATAATAATTATTTCAAAATACATTCCATCCTTGCCATGTTTAACAAACTGTACACCCAATTAACTTGTGATTTTCCTTAAAGCATTACTTTTATAAGGTAGGTATAAAGGTTTATTTCAGTAGGCATTACTGACACAATTTGGGCAATCAGCATATTTAGGATCGTTCATAGGTTCATATGTATTTACTAAGTTAATGACCACAAGAACCACTTTAAGCCTAGCCATGAATCTCAAATCTCTGACAAGTTCTGGTACCCTTAATAAGTGTAAGCAGAGACTTGGGAGATGAAATATGTACAAGCAAGGTCCTGAGAAGTGAACCATTTACTAGCTCCCTGTGTCCATTAGAGACATTGGTGCCAAACCAGGGATGGATTCCCTGTTCCCCATCAAATTGTCCAAGTTACACTTAAATTGGGTTAGGGAGGAACTCTGCTTCACATGAACGGGGAGTCTGTTCCAGAGATGGGGTAGGCTTGGTGATACATACCTGTCTACAACAAAACTAAAAAATAACTCTCTCTCTAGCAGGTCGTATTTATACCACATGAAAGGTTTAAGTCATTAGAATTGGAAATTCTGGTGCTGTTTGTTTTGTGGATATGCAGGAGGTCATTCAGAGTAGGGTCTGACAATGTCTTGTATGCCAGACATAGATCTCCTCTTAGCAGCCAATAAGAGACAGAATACAGGGACAGGGCCTTGAAGTGGTTTGCATAGGGCATGTTACTTAAGCCCTGTATTCTTTTAGTGAGAAACTTCTGTGGATGTTCCAGTTGTTGGATATGCCTGGCTAGGTACATACCAAAGGGGATATTGTACTCAATAGTAGGTCTAATGAATGCTGAATACAGTGAAACAATGACTTCCTTCAACCCAGAGCCATACCTTTGCTTATAAGTTACATAACATAGAATGATTTCCTCACTAGCAGACTATATGGTCTTATAGTCATGATCAAAATGATTTATAATAATCACATTCTGACACCCTTTGTAAAATTATCTGCATACCAGACTGGAACCCTGCTTTAACTCTTCTTTGTTATTTAGCTCACAGAGCTTACACCTTGCTCCATAGAGGAAGTTAGGGAGCAGGTGAATTTTCTCCACTCATTACTAATCCTGTTTCCCACTACAGCAGGCTAAACCAAATAAAGATTTCAAATTTTTCCTACAGAAATGAACCATGTTTGCTCTCCACCTTATGTTGTGCAAACTGGGAAGGCAGTCACAACAATTCAATTTTGAATAAAGCCTTGTCCATAACATGTCAAAAGTAGAGTACAATATGCAGCAAAGTGTATATCTGCAAGGCACTGAGCAAATACTACCATGGCAAATGTTGACATCATGACACCTTAAATATTAACATAAAACAGATCTGTTCTACATTTAAACAGAATCAGACCATTTTCTCTCTACTCCTGATTTGTGCAAAGGTTGATAGGGCACCACTGAATACTGCTATTTTACATTCCAAGTTCAACACCTCAAATTAGAACCACGCATGAACTAATACTTTGCCAGCATCCATGCCAATGGGTTTCTCTGCACTGTGCTTTAGAAAGAGATTTTGAACACAGAAAGTATTGTTCTAGCATATTACTTCATTGCATGGAAATGGCTTACTGTACACAAGTGAGCTGTGTGGTTGACTGACCTCTTCATACTGCACAGTTATGTCTGCACTGCAGCACTTACACTTGCAAATGATATACAACCACATAGAACCTTGGCACACATGCTTCATCATTACTTAGCCGCACTGCACTAGAACAATAAGGATTGTTTTGCATTGACAGTGCACATTGCCCATGCATGAGCAGATACCATTGCTAATAACAGTAGCATTCATTAATTTTACATACCATCATCCTAACCTGATGAACCATGGATGCTTCATTGTCCATCCTGTGTTGTGCATGTGTGTGTGTGTGTTTGTGCATCATCTACATAACATCATGTAAAGTAGGAATATGTCAGTCTCAGTTCTGCAGTATACATTAATGACAGCATACCTGACCTAAATCAGCAGTCATTTGGCTCTGACTTGGGAGAAGCATTTACATGGTTAGAAGAATACCACATCCCCTTTTCCGTCTGTCCAGAAAGATATACTGCCTATAACACTCTGATAAGGTCTTCTTCTTCTGGCTTTTCCTGGTTAGGGGTTGCCACAGCGGACCTCTGGTCCGCTAATGATTAGCAGTAGATTTTTTACGGGTGCTGAGGTGCCAGCTCAACGCCCAACCTTCAACGAAGGCACGCCCATTCTACGCATGTCTTTTGAATGCCACTCGACCACGGGGAAGACATGCAGACTCCACACAGAAGGCGCTCCAGCCGAGAATCGAACATGAGAACCTCTTGCTGTGAGGCAACAATGCTACCAGTGCACCACTGCAGCTTTCCTTTCAAAAATGAACTTTCACACTACTGAAGTCATACCTCTGTTGCGGTGTATGCGTGTAATACACTTGCATGTAGAATCTGTCAGTAGATAGGTAAGGAGTTTAAATACTACAGTGAGAACCTCATTAGTGTGTGTGTGTGTGTGTGTGTGTGTGTGTGTGTGTGTGTGTGTGTGTGTGTGTGTGTGTGTGTGTGTAAATGTATGCAGGAGTGTCTTACACCTGTTAGTACTGGCAGCATTTAGAATCCTTTATGGCTGTAGAAGTCAGTTTTGCAAACAATCTCCTTTGCAAGTCACAGCTGATATCATCCCTTCAAAGATGCAATCTGGTTCACATGAAGCCTCATTTATTCTGCGGTGCATGCCTATAATACACTTCTTTGTAGATTGTGCCAATTAAAAGGTAAGTAGTTTGAATGCAGGAATAAGAAATTCATGAATGTGTGTGTTTGTGTGTGTGTGTGTGTGTGTGTGTGTGTGTGTGTGTGTGAGAATCTAAATGGATGCAGGAGTGTCTTACACATTAATACTGAGAACATTTAGAATCCTACATTGTAAAAGTCATTTTTGTACACGTATCTTTTTTGCAAAACATAGCTGATGTCATTCCTTCAAAGATGCCATCTGACTCACATGCAATCAGACTTCCTCTGTGGTGCATATCTGTAATGTGCTTGTTTGTAGACTCTGTCAGTAGATAAGTAGGAAGCTGGAATATAGCAATGAGAAACACATGACGGTCTGTGTGGGTGTGAATGCAAATGGATACAGGAGTGCCTTAGTATTGACAACATCCAGAATCATACATGGCTGTAGAAGTCATTTTTGTACACGTCTTCTTTGCAAGATACAGCTGATGTCATCCCTTCAAAAATACCATCTGACTCAAATGAAATCAGACTTCTTCTGTAGTGCGTGCCTATAATACACTTGTATGTAGATTGTTTCAGTTCATGGTTAAGGAGTTCTATTACAGGGCTAACTATCTTCTGTGAGGGTGTGTTTCTTCCTCTAACTGTGCAGAAGAGGCTGCAAATATATATATGATGTATATTTATACAGTGTGCTGTGCAACCACTTTTTCGCGGAAACATCAATGTAATACACAGTGGTGATGTCATCCATTGAAATGTGCAGTTCACACTTGTAAAATAAATTTTAAGTGGCACTTGTGTTTCAGCAAACCTTCAGTAGCTTGTGATGTTAGGTATATAGTTCAAATCCTGACATCACTGCTTGTACTCAGTGTACATGTTGTTAATAGTGTTGTCATCCACGTGTAATGTTCACGTGTAGATGTTTCCTCTTACAAGAGTTTATTCTAATTTTCATTTTGAAATGCTGTATTGAAAACTGATGCTGTCATTTGATTAGGTTTTCCTTCTATAACAGTTGTAGTAAGATGCCTCTTCAGGATTGAGGACATGAGATGATGTAATGTATGTTGTTGCCTAACTAAGGCATGAGTTCCAAAACAGGATTATATCCACATTGTACATAAGTGCTGTTCTATCATCACGGTGACAACAGCAGGAAGCCACAGGTGTGTTTTCTGCTGTACAGCAAGATTATTTCAAAGTAATTTCATGGACACATATTCCTTGATTCATTAACATGATGTAATGCTTTCATACTAGCTAACATATGACAGTTAGTGATGTCCTTATACCATGGCACATTCACTGATCCCATAATTGTGATGATTTTCTCAACACTTAATCAAGTTTTCAGAACCAGCATTGAGTGGCTGTAAGCATTTGTGTCCTTAACTGTTCTGCATGAATGACATTCGTCCTCCCCCCAATTCTAATGTCTACATATAGTGTGGCAGAGACCTCCACTTCTATTTTATCAGACAAAAACTATTGGCAAATAAAGTACATCTGATGTAATGACCTCACCAAGTGGAGTTCAACAGCTGTCATAACAGTTCCACTGTGGTGCATGTGATTAATAACCATATTGTTAGTTGGAGGAATTGCACAGCTTGATGTTCAGTTCTAGCATACGGAATAATTTTGTGTGAATGTACTGACATAACACAACAAACATTACATCACATCTGTATTATCCCTTGATATTTTGGAGGAACACATGTGGATATATGTTTAGATTTCATGGCAGTATAAAATTTACTCTGACAATGTCATGGTGAGAATGCTCCTGTGGCACATGCATTGAGTAGTGCATTGTACACGAGTGTGCTCCAGTGCTTGGGTGGTATGTGTACAAAAATACACAGAAACCTTCTTTGACCAAAGACCATTAACATAGGACTGATCACCACTGTGTGAATATAAGCATCAATTAATTGCCATCTGTCTGACATGCTAATATGACATTCATTATCAGGGATCCTTTCTTAATTAATTGATGTTGTTTGTGACAATATCCATTCCTATTTACTGTAGCAGATGCAAACAATATACAGCTCTGTGGAATAAATTGCATCATAGTGTGACATTTGCATCTGTTCCTATCTGTCTGCTTAATAGCTGTGTCAGGCAGGAATGCCTTAGGCAAGGGTATTACATATGGCACATTCTGATCCCACATTTGTATGACTGTACACACACACCTAGGTATGGGATCCATATCCACTAGACCATGAAAATTCATAATTCCCTTAAAGGGTGAGCCTCCTTGTACATGTGTTATGCCTATTTCTGTGGGGTACACAGTTAATACACAGCTCAGTGATAACATTGATGGCATAGGCTAGATTCTTGCAAAAGAAGATTGTGGCCTATGAGCCATTCGTATTTTCAAGCATGTTATATTGAAGAAATGGAGGCTATGCAAATATCCCCTAATGTATGTACTATCCTTGCTAACTATCATCTCAACATGTTAATCACATTTATATCTCATTTACTCCAATATGTTACAGTGTTACTTTGTGTAACTCTCACATCCAATAATATCATGCCTGTTTTATTTACCTATATTTGCTCAGGAAATGTGCCCACCATTAATTATTATGATATACATATTGCATAATTTTATTATTACAAAAATGTCTTTATGACATAAGCACATTTAAATAATTTAGTACAATTTGAACATTTCACCCTCCCCTCTTACGTATTTTTGTATACTTATCTTTGATTTCTGTACAGAATGTCCTCACTACACTTTCTCTGCCTGGTAACCTTTTTATTGTAGTTGCCCTTGCTGTTTACCTCCCCTCTTACTTATTTCTGTAGTCATATGTTAGATTGCTGCACACATTACACTCTGTACATTGTCTCTGTCTGGTACATAGGTTCATAGGTTCATAGGTGTGTACTAGGCTAGTGGCACTGGAGCCTATATAAGCCTAGCCCAAGAAGATTCTCTGGCATCATGCCGCCCAAAGTTAGTTCCCAGAGCCCCTGTCAGGCAAGGCCACTGAAGTGATCCCCGGGGTGAACTTCCTATTTCCAACCCACTCATCAAGATTTCTCTTAAAGAGGAGCAGTGAAGTGCTCTGCTTGACATGAATGGGAAGTTTGTTCCAGAGTATGGGAAGTCTCTGGGTTAGGAACCTGTCCCTCCAGCATGTTCTGTTTATTGTGGTAATGAGGTTAAGGTCCCTGGACCATGTGGCATGGAGGGATTGGGATTTTTTAGGTGTAGCATATCTAGCATCTCTGGGTCAGACATGGCTTTGTAGGTCAAGCAGAGATCCCCTCTAAGTAGGCGATAAGAGACAGAGTATAGCTGGAGTTTTTTTAGTCTGTCCATATAGGGCATGTGTCTAAGGCCTAAGATCCTCTTAGTGAAGTATTTTTGTGGTCTTTCCAGTTGTTGTAGGTGTCTAGTGAGGTACATACCAAATGGGGCATTGTATTCTATAATAGGTCTAATGAGGGATGAGTAGAGAGGGATTATGACCTCTTTCTTCCTGGATGAGAAACCTTTTGTAATGAGATGTGCCACATAGAAGGACTTTCTGACTACAGTGGCAATCTGGTTATCAAAGGAGAGGTTGCTGTCAACCTGTGTCCCCAGATCTCTTATCACACCTTCAGTGTTTAGTGGACTACCACCTATGTGGTAGTTCATGGGTACCAAGTTTTTCCTAAAGGGAATGACAATGCACTTTTTGGCATTGAGCTTAAGGCCATGGTTCTGGCACCAGTCTTTGGTGTCAGTGATCCCTTTTTGTAGAATGTCTACATCAGTTGGAGAATCGATAATGGCTCCCAGTTTGCAATCATCTGTGATCTTGGTCAGCCAGAGTCCCTTTGTGTTGGCTTGATCTTCAGAGAAATAGATACCAAACTGGAGAGGACCTAGGATGGATCCCTGTGGGACACCACTTGTAATTGGTTGCTAGTCAGATTTGGAGTTCGCTACTTTCACAGTGTGGGTCCTATCAGTGAGCCAGTTGGCAACCCATCTTATTACATAGTAGTTTATGCCTAGTTTAGTGAGTCTATGATTCCTGAGTGAGGGATGGTGTCAAAGGCCTTGGCAAGATCTAGGTAGGCTGTGTGAACTACCTTGCCCTCATCCACAGCTCTGGTGATAGACTCAAAGAAGTCTATCAGGTTGAGCAGGCATGATTTACCTTTCACAAACCCATACTGCATGGGGTTCAGAGTTTGGAGATTCTCTATGTCCTTATTTATAAGGTCCATGATGATGCACTCCATAGCCTTACATATCAGACTCATCAGGCTAATGGGGCAGTAGTTCCCAGGGTGTGTAGTCTGTCCCTTTTTGTGGAGTGAGATGACCATAGCAGTGCGCTGTTCAGTAGGAACAAAGCCTGAAATTATGCTGTGACTGAATAGGGTACTCAGGTGTGGTGCCAGTTCACTTTGTAGTTCATGTAGAACACAGCCACGGATATTATCAGGTCCCATGGAATATGTATTCTTGGCTTTGGGCAGTGCGATTTTTACCTGTGTAGCCATGATAATAGGGACTTGGCATTACTCAGGTATTGTGATAGGCCCTTTAGGGGGTGAAAAGGGGGTAAAGATCGCACTGAACCTGTCAGCCAATATGTTGGCAATATCAGTTGGTTCTGTATATGTATTGTCATTATGCTGTAACTCAGAACAAATCTGAGTATTGCCATGTAGATTTTTGACGTAACTATAGAATGACTTGTGGTTGCCTTTAGAATCTGCAGCAATTTTGTTTTCATAGCTAGCTTTAGAGGATTTGATGATGGATCTCAGTTTTTTGCTGAGGCTAACAAAGGAGTTTTTCCAGTCTTGGGACTTCATCCTTTTCTGCAACAATTTTTTCCTTCGGTTATAGAGTTTGTTTATGGTGGGGGACCACCAGATTGGCTTCCTTTTTTGCAGGAGAGCATCTTGGTTCTTTTTGGTGTTCCATGCACTTGTGTATGTGCTCATACAGTGCATTGGTGTATGATTCAGCAGTCATGCCCCTATTTTCCATTTGCATGGGTGTCGTGAAGTTAGCCACCTCTATTTTTAGAAGCCCAAAATTGTTTTTGGAGAAGTTTTTTTACAGTGGTTTCCTTTAGGGGGTGAGGGTGGGATGTGGATATCCATGGTGATTAGCTTGTGGTCATATCTGACCAGGGAGGAGTTGATTTCTGGTGTAGAGCAACGGTCACCCATGTTAGTAATGACCAGGTCAAGGATGTTTCTACCCCTGGTGCAAGTAAGAATGAGTTGGTCCAGGCCATTGAAATTAATGAATTCCAGAAAACATTGAGCAAGTGTGTTGGTACATGAGTAATTTTCAGAGTTAATGGAGGGGTAGTTAAAGTCTCCCAGTATAAGGGTATTGGGTTGTACCCTAATATTTTCCAGTGTATTTAGGAATGTGGCGTGGGAGTCTTGGGACATGGTGAGGGACCTATAGCATGCTACAACCTGGATTGCAGTTTTACCCAGTGTTAGTTGTACCTGAAGTATCTCTGATGCATTATGTTGGGCTACTAGTCTGGAGGTGTGCATATCCTTTATGAATATGGAGACACCACCACCTTTAGTACTTCAGTCCAGGTTTAGGGGCCAAAAGGTGTGGTATGAATTATAGCCTGGTAGTGTTGTGGTACTCTCCAGAGCCTTGAACCAGGTCTCAGTCACTGCACAGATGTCAATGTTCTCCATTTTAAGGAGTGCTTCGAGCAAGAGCATTTTGTGATTTAGACTTCTAGTGTTGAGTAACATAACCCTCAGATTTTGTTTGCTTGCAGCTGTTATGGTGGTAATTTTATCTTTAGGACATTGCCTAAAAAAGTCACTATAGTGGTGGCAAGAGCCTTGGCCAGTATCCAGAATCCCTGGGTGACAGGTGCAGGCCATCTCTGGTGAAGCATCGAGGTCTGTTGATCATATCATCCCAGGCAGACAGATACTGGATCCCCTTAGAATGACACCAGAAACTTAGCCAATTGTTAAAGTCAATCATTTTCTGCTTGTACTGTGGTGTCATTCTGGGTGACAGTAGGATGCTACTCAGAGTTAGGGTCATACCTGCCAGGGCTACAAGATCAGAAAGCTCCTCTGTGTCTCTTTTCATGTATTGCAGGGAGGTATGTCTCAGGTCATTCACACCACCATGGACAATGACAGAGTCATATTTGTACCTGTTGTGGAGTAACCTAAGTGTGTGCATTATGTGACAGATCCTGGCCCCTGACAGGCAGCTGACCATGAATTTCTCCTTATTCAATCTAGTGAGTGGGACATCAGTGTGCCTTACTATTGAGTCAACTATGACTAGTGTATTGAGTAAGTTGTTTTGCCTTATGGGCTTTGGTTGAGTGGCACACTGTTTATGTGAGCTATGTGTCTCATGGTTTGTGCTGGGAGGTGGTGGTTGTCTGCGTTTCTTCCTTGGAGGTCTCTGTTGTTTGGGCAGATTTTTATTGAGAACCTCTGCGAAAGTAGGTGTGTGTTTTGTGTTACTATGTGAGAGTTGTGGTGGTGTATGTTCTGGAGGGCTATGTGTTGAATATGGTGTGGTGCAGGTGTTATCCTCCTCTTGACTGGCTAATCCAGTCTTGGCTGCAGAGTGCTTGGCTTCCAATTTGGCTATATATGTGCATCTCTCACAAGTCATAGTGTTGGGAGGTAAGAGGAGAGGGTTGTCTGTGTACATGCGGCAGTTGATACACTGCCTCAGGATGCCCAAGTTCACCAGGTTGACAGGAGAAAGCACAGGGAACTGACCTTTAGACATGCCTGGATATGAGCTCAGTATATTAAGTACTGAAGCCTTTTACAGGAAAAATGTCACTCAAAGTGTCTGAGTCTGTACAGAGCACTGCCAAACACTCGAGGGGAAACCAATGCATCGACCCTGAAAATTTAATGATGAAGTATTTAGGCAGATATTCTGAAGTTAGGAAGAAATCAAGCAGTACTTACTGAAAATAAAGAATTAGCTTGTCAAGAATGATGAAACGAGGGGAGTCACATAAATGGCTACTTCCTGGCTACTACTAATGCTGGTCTCAGTACAGCTTCACTCTGTTAGGATACAATACACCTTTGCTTCTTCTTTCACCAGAAGCAAAATGTTAGCACCAATCCCAAGAAGAGAAGCAGGCCACAGCTTGCATTATTTGCCCTTTGTACCTTTTCGAGCTGTGTGAATGAGCATGCTTAACAGGTTTGCTCATAGGCACCCCTGTTTGTTTGCTGAATATGCTAGTGCTGCTGAGAATCTTTTTGTAGTGACAAACACTGTTGCTGCCCACTTTATTTATGTAAGCGTGATGAGCAGCATGCATATGGGATTAGCGATCTTGCTCATTGCACTAACACGTAAACATTGTGTAGACTTCACACAAAAAATTATGGAAAAAACGTATATGGTATATTCTTGGAAGGAATTTAAAGAAGATATAAAAATACTTAAAGGATTGAAGGAAATAGTTTTGAAAATTTTTATGAAGCAGAAGATATCCTGTGGAACATTTTGTTGAATAAGTTATCAGTTAAAAATAATAAGAATATTGAAGGCATTGCAAGAATGAAAATGTGATGAATGTAATGATGAAGATACAAAAGATTGTTTTTTGAGATAGTAAAAGTAAAATAATAACATCTTTGGAGATGTTTTAAAAAGGAACATAAATGGGAAGGATTTAAGAAAACAGTGATGGATATAATATTATATGGAAAATGTAAGAAAGAAAAAATGTGAAATTGAAAGATAGAAGATGATGATATACTTAAAATGGGAAGTAGGGAGGGGGTTTATTTGGGAAAAGTAAAAGTTGAAATGCAGAAAAACAGATTGTGTTTAGTCAGTAGGCCTACAGCTGATTTTGAGATCAGTGGGTATTTAAAAGGTATAGGTGTTGGAAGTATTGATATGAATAAGGATGAATTTATACAGTAAAAGGTCTGCTAATAAAGTAGAATAGGTATGGATAACGAAAGGTTGTAAAGCAAAAAGCACTGATTTAATCATGTCTGGATGTAGAGAGATTGAGGGTATACGGGTGTACGCATTATAGGCACATAAGAGAAAGGATGAGGGATATTACTGCAGTATATGAAAGAATATTGCAAGGATAAATGGAAGAGGAAATTACTGTCATGAATGACATAGAGATACTATTTAGGATGGGTTTGAATATGAGTAGATATAGTACAAAGCAGTATAGGAGGGAGAAAGGTTTTTGGGAATGATGATAAATGTTAGATGGAAGCAGGAACTATGTTAATAGAAACAGGACTGTTTCTATGATAGTAGTACATTTGTTTAGGGAGGTATAGGAAATGGGTGTCACACGAGATAGGTGTATGTGGAAAGTTTAATGGTAAAGTGAAGTGATTGTGAATTTGGGGTAGGGGAGGTCAGCAAGGTGAAGCCAAAGGTAGTAAGGTTACTGCTAATGGCAGTTACAGAATAGGGTGTGAATGCATAACATTTTGAGAGGAGTTAAAAAGGCAATGCTACTATCCCTTCCAAAATATATGGAAACCAGTATTTTATAATAAGCTTGTGATCATTCTCCAATGAGAGAAAAATGATTTCTGATTCAAAGAAGATGGCAACCGAGCTGTAAAACATAAGAATGGGTGAATTCTGGTAAGGTAGTCACAGGATGTCATGCAGACAAAAAATCAAACCATTTTACAGAATAAAACCATTTTTCTTTGTTCTGCTATTTAAAATTGGTGAGACTGTCTTCCCTGGTGTCTTGTTGTATTCTAGGACACTGAAAAATGGTATAATCCTATTGTCCAAACTTTTTCTCTGGGTAGGGGTGATGAGGGACTGGACCACTAAGTAAATGAAGTATGATACTGTTCTTCTAGATCTGTCCAAGGCATTTGATACCATCTCCCACACCCATCTCCTAAATCATCTCTCAGACCTTAATCTCTCAAAGAATACCTTATCCTGGTTCTCTAGCTACCTCTCCAATAGATCTCAAGCTGTAAAATGGGGGACAGGCACCTCAACCTTCCTTCCCACCCCCATTGGGGTTCCCCAGGGATCCATACTCAGTCCAATGCTGTTTAAAATCTTTATTAACGATTTCCACAAAGCCATACCCAATACCAAAATTGTACAATATGCAGACGATTCCACATTAATCTACAGTGCCACCAACCTCCCAGAGCTTCAGACACTGACCCAAGCTGCTTTCTCCACCACTGAAAAGTGGATGCTTCAGAATCACCTCTCACTAAATGCCAATAAATCCAAAATACTATTATTCTTTCCCTCAAAAGCTTCCCCTCTTGATAAAAATTCATTCCAAATCATTAGCCAAAATAACTCCACTATAGAGGTTGTTCCTTTTGCCAAAATACATGGGGTCACTATTGATGAACACCTGAAATTCGACACTCACATCCAGAAAAACATTAAGAAAACCCATATAAAACTTGGTATGCTATACAGGAACATCCAATTTCTCTCTCCTTCCACCAGACAAACACTTGCCACTACCTATCTACTCCCCCTCACTAATGTATGGCGCTCCTCTTTTAACTAACTTATCTGCCACACTCACTTCAAGATTGGAAGTCTGTTATAATAAGATTTCTAAATTTGTCACCAAAGCCAAATACTCTTCCCATCACTATATTGCCCTTTATTTGTTACACTAGCTTGAACTCTCCAACCATCTAGACTATCTTCAGATTACCACAGCCCACAAACTAATCTTTCAACCCTCTAAGTGCCCTGCTCTGTGAAACATCTTTCTCCCCTACACCTCTCAAAGAACTCTCAGATCTATTCACCAAAACCTAATCTGTGTCCAAAAACCCAATTATCCTGCTGGTCAACTCCTGCTATCCTTTTCCTTAGCAAAAAAGTGGAATTCTCTTCCTTCCTCTCTAAGGACCTATGCAAACTTTGAAAACTTTAAATCTCAGTTACATTCCTACCTTTACTCTAACAGAAAATGCAACTGCATTCTCCCCACCTACTCCTATAATTCTCTCTCCACCTCTAAACCCCTCTCCAGCTATGATTACTAGCCTCTCTAGCTATGATCTATAGGCTACCACACATATGTACATATTGTAAATATCAAATTTGTAACATATTCCTAAGAAAATCTACACCTGCTCTCTAACATGAAATGTAACTGTAAATTGTTCATTAATAATATTGTGTCTCTCTAAAGGTAACATGTACCTAAGAAATTGCACCTGCTCTCTAGCATGAAACATAATTGTAAATTGTTCTTTTCTATATTGTATCTGTATCTAAGCTTTGTAACATGGAGCTTATCTTCCTGGGCCTCCACTGAAAACAGGTCTCTGAGCCCAGTGGAAATAAATAAATGATATGAGTTTGTTTGGTCTGTCCACCTGGAGAGTACTAGAGGCTTTTTCACAGAGGTTTGAAACTGGAGATATTAAAAAAAATGTTACAGTGCTCTGGACGTAAGGGAAATTAGCAGCCACTGTTTCTGCAGAAATATATAGAAATAGACAATACTGAAGAATGGTGGGTAATTGAGTCTATGGAAGAAGCATTTTTTGATCATTAATGAAGGGAGAAGGGGAATATTACATCAATGCATGAACAAACTGTTAAAAAAATGTGTATTTAAATATATGAGAAATGCTAGTTTAAAAGCAAAGTAGTATATAATGCATTTTATTCTATTAATCATATAGCAGTACAGATTAATTCATGTGCAAATGTAAGTAGTTTTGAAACTGCAGTGTGGCTTGAAGCAAAGCTGATCTCTGACCCTGGCAGAATGCTAGCTTAGCAAGTTTTAATGTTTATGCTTTTCACAAATGATTATCTGCTGGGTCAGGAAATTAAATGTGTGAAATAATGAAATCTTCTGCTCTTTCCTGTTGGAATGATTTGGCTTTGTATATGTGTTACTAAGATAGCACGCAGCTGTGTGAGAAAGTGTAACAGAGAACAAAGACGTGCATTAAAAGACTGAAGCTGCTATTATATTCGAACTGATATGAAACCTTGAACAAGTAACTTTACAGAAAGACATTATGACTGACAAGCTGGATAGCAAGGCCGTATTGTATCTAGAGGAAAAGTTTTTTAAAATATACAGCATCAGCAGATTTAATGAATAAAGAACTGTAAGCTAAAGTGATGTAGATGCCCTGTGACATATCATGTCAGTAAGGTGGGCATAGCTTAAATGTTAAACCTATATACAATTGTGTGCTTCCTGTTTCATGTCAGACAAAATTCTGTACTTGTACGTTTTTTGCCTCCTGGTGTACACTAGTAAACTTTTGAATCTGAACTCCTGTGTATTGAATTATTAATTTTATTTAACACAAACTTTGTATTAGTTTTCTGAAGAGTATGAATTGATGTAGCAGTTCATTTTTATATCAGTTGTTTCTCTCTTTGGTGACTTAGTCCTTCATAACCATGTTCTCAGCCACTCAAATGTTAATGTGAAAGCCTACAGCCCTGTGATCTACAAAAATCTTTACAGGGAGTCCACTTCCATAAGAAGATGATGGTCTCTTCTATCGTCTCATTTACTTAGTAATTTAGTATCAGCAATGTCTGCATCATAGTGCCACCTCTACTTATTTTAATGCTTCTTGGTATCTACTGAAGAAAATCAATAAACTGTCCAATTTTTTACACAGATTTAATAAGGTAAGGAAATTCTATTAAATAAATTGCATGACCTACTATTTTGCATAATCTTTGATCAAAATCAGATCTGATGAAGACAAATTGAAGTCAGCCTAACCAGTTCTAAACATACAGATATGCATACATACATACATACATACATGCTGTATTTATGCATACACACATATATACATGCATATAAACATATGTGTTTTTCTAGACAGGAATTTATGGATAACTCCTTTTTTCTACTGTCACCAGTAAAACTGAAATACCAGTTTGAAAGCTGCCATAAAGGCACTTCAGCTAATATGAGAGTGGGCAAAAAATGGGAAAGCAGGCAAGTTAGGGACTGTGGTATTCATGTATGTGTATGTGCATGTGTGTGCATGCGCATGGGTGTGTGTGTGCATGTGTGCACGTGCGTGTGTGTGTGTGTGTGCGCGCGCACGCACGCACATGTTGTGTGTGTTTTTGTGTGTGGGAAAGTGACTGGAGGAAGAGAATGTCACTGCCAACATGAGCAGCTGTTTACTACCACAACATGTATATTAACAATTATCTGCATGTTGACTTGGTAAATGCCATTCAGAGACATGCAAGCTATACAAGAATGAGGCCTTACCTCATTCTGGCTAACATCTCTAAACCACAAATGGGCATGTCACATTTGAGGGCCCTTTGCTCATGTTAGGCACTTTAATGAATTCCTGGGTATTTGTTACTTATCCTGGGTTTACAAACCATTTCCTCCACTAATAACTTTTGTAGGGACCCCTTGACAAATTTCTGCATTACCTCCACAAGTTCAGTGATGGGGGACTTTGATCTTGTTACATCTTATCAATATTTTTATACTGGTAGACAACAATAACAGTTCCTTTACATCTATAACAACACTTGCTAATAATCCTTCTAAGGGTCATAATGTTCATCTAGGTCTTCTTTGAGCAATTCCCATCATTGCTCCATTGCAATGAGTATTTCTGCAACTTATCAGCAACAGTTGAGATCAATTAAAAATACAATTTTTAATAAATTAGATGACAGAAAAATAAGACAGAATATCAAATCAGGAATTATTCCACACCAGTACTGTTGATGGCTACTCACAGCTAGAAAACATTCTACAAGATTCAGTCAACAGAGTTTCACAAACTAAAGCCTAGAAGACTGGCAAGTCACTATATTGGTGGGATCTTGCACTGTTTAAACTATAAAAAATGAAAAAAAAAGAACTTTAAAAAAGCTTAGGTGTAAATCTTATCTTGCAATAAAGAAATGAAAGAAAGTAAGAGAGAAACTGAACTTAATAACAAAAAGATTTAAACTTGAGTTAAAAAATAAGAAATCCCAGTACAAAACACAACTATTCCACTCTTCGAGTAATTATAAGCACATTTATTAGTATATTAATTTTATGTCTACTAATAAAGACCCAATCACAGGACTACTAGTTAGAGAAAAAGTAACTACTGAAACACAGGTTATAGCTGATGAGTTTAACAAGTTATTTTCTAGTCTGAACTCTGATTCAGATATTATTACTGAATTTAATTCTGAATCAACCTCGCAAGTTAACAGTCCTTTACTTAGTTTTAAAATTATCCTGGATTCTATGCAAAAAATAGGTAAGAAAACACCAATGGGTCCTGATTACATTACCACAGTTTTGATACATGATATACAAGGGACCCTTACTTCTGTTTTTAATTTAATATTCAATGCTGTATTCCACAGTTGCTTTATTCCTTTCTGTTTGGAAAAACTTCATAATTACACCTGTTTATAAAAAGGGGACAAAAACAGAATTAACAAACTATACACCCATTAGCCTAAAGTCTGTCTTATGTAAATGATTTGAGAGAGCAGGATGAGTACAACAACACTGGGATCTTTGACCATCAGCATGGGTTTAGTCAGGTAGATCTACACTAACCAATGTAGTAAGAGTTCTACAACCAAGCAACTGTGGCATTGGATTAATCGCTAACTGCTGGAGTTAATTAGATAGATCTTACAAGGGCTTTTGACACAATGTCCCACAAGTCAATATTAGATGGACTAAGGCACTGTGGCTTTAATTCCTTTTTAAATTAACTGGATTGGCAAATGGTTGGGTTGTCAGAACATACACAGAGAGTTCAAATAAAAGGTTATCACTCTAAACCTTTACCTGTAAAATTTGCTGTTCCTCGAGGTTCAGTATTGGGCCCATTCTTGTTCAACCTAGTCCTATCGTCTAATCCCCTAAATACTTACTGTTGGCATGCTAAGTGCAAAATCGAATTTATTATTAGCAGTAATGGGGATATCATATCTCATCTCCTTCTACAATTTTCATCCTGGGCAATGGATGTTAACTTGAGTTTTAGTGCAAATAAGTGCAAAGTAATGTATTTTGGCAGAGCTGTACCATCACCTGACTTACTATTGAGAGGTTTAAATTTCATAAAACAATCATTTGTAAGGATATGGGAATTTTTATTTCTGTAGATTTTTCATTTACTCATCATATAAACAGTATAAGAAAACATGCCCTTTCTTTAATTAGTAGAATGTTTTGAATACTAAGAGAAGAAAATAGTTAAATTCAACTCTATAAAACTACTCTTACTGGAATATAACAACATATTCTGCATCTACAACAGAAAATGCCTTTAATTATTGTAAGCTGTTCTGAGCCGGTTCACAATGAGATTCCCAAAACTGGGGCTTGCATATAGTAAGTCCAAGATGGCCTAGCCTGTTCTACAAGGTATGACAATAATGCACTTATAAAAGCACCTGTGATGTGTGGGTGCAGTCTTAAAGGAGAACAACATTTGTTGACTGTCACACTGCCAGCACAGCTATCTGGAATTTTGTAAATAATTCTGTCATTTGTGAATATTAATACGATTTATACAGAACTATATGTTATGTGTATATTAAACTACTGGTACATAAGTGTGTGTTGAACAGGGTTTGTACAGTACTGAGCTTCAAGGATGTGTTTGCAGTATTCCCTACTGGAAAAGAACAGAAATGTATATAAACTATATAACTATGCAAATGTATGCTTTAATAGTAGAAACTGGACCATACAGAGTTAACTAGCCAAGCTTCAAGAAAATAAATTGAAATTAAATTATTTTACGATTGTGTTAGAAAAGTTAGTTTCAATGCAGCAAGGAGACAGGATGTCTAGAACTAGGGTGCCTTCTGCATTGTTTTGTAAGTGTTTTATTGTTTTATGTCTTCTAGCATTTGCAAACAACTGAAGGCTATGCATTTTCACAGAGAGATGTTAAATGTTGCACACTGAGGGGTTTAGCTTGGGAACTGAAAATCAGATGACAAAAAGTGATGTCATCCAAGCTAACACAGCAGTAATATTAGATATTAATTTAAGAACTCTCTCAGAGAGAGACTGTGCAGTTTGTATTTTGTCTTGGACCTAGCAAGAACATCCACTCATCACCATCTGCACTTTCTTTGCTAATAGTAAGCAACTAGAGTACAATAATTTCTTTTAGATGTAGTTAGTAATATAGTAAAGATTAGCTTAGATGTTTTCTGTATTTATTTGAGTCTGTCCTGCAATGTTGTTTTAAAATACTTCCTGTGATTTTGAACTCTAAAGTTACTGCGTTGATGTGCCGAGTATTGTCTTGTTCTTTTATTATTTATTATTAAATATATTTAAACCTTTTAATTGTTGCAGGTTTGTTTAGAAATATTTAAGCTCTCAGAGTACTTGCATATCTATTCTGTGACACTGTACAGGCCACTCCTAATAGCCTGCCACTTGGTCAAAACTACCATTTGGATTAATAGTAACATTACACAGTAGGATTGGATACCTTTTGTTAAGGGCCTAGAGTAGCTGATAAGAGTGGTTGGTGGCAGTGATAACTACTTTATAGTCTGGCCAGAAGGGGGCATAGCTAGTAAACCTTTGCCAGTCTTTCCCAGGTGTGTGCACGTGTTTGTATAGTGTCTATATTACAATGCCGAACTTGTAGAAATTCGAACATTGTAATATTGAACCCTAAAGTCCGAAATCCAAAAATAGGGAAACCACGGCACATCAATTTTCTTCCCAGGGAAAAAAGTTGGTGGGCCGTTTTCGTGGCTTTGCTATTTTTTCCACTGTGGTGCAATCTCGGAGTTGCTATATTTAATTAAGGGGGTGTGGGGGCACAGCCCCATTAGGAGTGGGGGTAAGCCCCACTTTAGTTTAAGTTTAGTTTAAGTTTAAGGTTTAATTTTTTTTTTTTTTGGTCATAGAACAGCGATTTTTTTCCCTGGGAAAAAATCGCTGTTCTGTATTTTCGTTATTATTGGGTTTCAGAGTTTAGAGTTCGATATTACAACTTTCAAACTTATGTTCAACGTTGGCATATAGACCCTTTGGTATATAAATCAAATCTTAAAGTGTGTGTGTGTCAGCTACTTGGGCAGGGACACAAAGCACTGGTTGGACAGAAAGGGTGCTGGAGGTTTTGGCTTGACTACTCAGCTGAGATCTCAACCCTATAACTGTGCCAATGGGGAGTCTTATTTGGGGATCTAGAGAAAGAGGGAGAAACCAGCCCCATTCTGACTGTGGTCTCTGTGTGCTCCTAAGTGGAATTGCACTTTACTGTATGTGTACTTGTCACCCCCCAGCTGTAGCAGTGAGGATTGAGACTCCTTGATTACTGGGCCGGTGCAGGGGCATCACAGTGACATTCACTGTTTTTTTTTCTTTTCTTTTTTTTGCATTCTGAGGTTATATATGTACCAAAGAATTATACTAGGGAGCCTTCTCAGAACAAACTATAAAATTTGCTCCTGCCTTACTCTTCCACAAACTGCATAAACATCCTATTTTGCTCTTGATATGAATATGACTAAAGCATCTGATACAGTCAGTTTTACATTTTTATTTTCTACCATAAAATCTATTGAATTTTCAGATTTTGTATCAATGCTGTTAGGGTATTACACCCAAACCCTCTGATTTAATTTATATACATACCATTTCTTGTGTGACAGTTTTTGTTAAGAATAGGACAAGACAAGGCTATCATCTGTCAGCCCATCAGTTTAATGTTTTAATTCAGCCATTGCTATACTTTTTTAAAAAAAATAAAGACAGTCTCCTCTCCTCTATCACAGTATAAATGGCATTGCCTTTCTCTTAATGGCAATTGCTGGTAACATAAATCTTTATTTTTGGTCACCACATACCAATCTTCCTCAATTCACCGACTCTATACATGCCTTTTCTTGTTTATCAAACTGCTATCTCAGCTTGAAAATATCACCCATGTTCTCCTAGTTTGATTCTCCCTACTTTATGACTCTTTCACTTCCAGGTGGCTGAACTACATCACCTATCTTAAAATATCTAGAAATGTTATATAAGAAAATAGTGTCTCTTTTGAAAAGTTTTATACAGATAATCATTTCAGAATATACTATCAGAAATATAAAGATGGAAGTGGTGTGTCTGGACGCATACATATGGCAACTGCTTTCGCTAACGTGCTGTCTCCCTACCAGTCATCAAAAATACATGTCCAGGTGATACAGTATCCTTTTTATGTATTAGAAATTTTCCAGTAGTTTCTCAATTAGTGCTGTAAGGCATTGGTAGCAGTCTGAGTCACAGAGTTAATGCTTTGGTAGTGTATGTAGTTTGAGTCAGAGATTTAATGTTTTGTTCTCAGTGGCAAGACTTCACTTACATGTATGTGTCCTGTATCTATATCTGAGCAAACATGGTGACCTCTGCAGAGATGTTGCCAGAAGATATCAAGGCTTTCTGTGCAGCAATGGAAACTTTAATGGACTTTATGCAATCCACTTCTTTAAGGTTCAACAAAGCAAATGCATATTAGCAATACAGTATGAACAGCAGATGGCATACATACAGTCAGAGTGAGAAGAAGGGACAGCATTATGTGGACAATTGTAACACTAAGTGTATTGTCAATCTTCAGAGTCATACTCTCCTTCTTGAAAAATAGGTTGGTCAGTACTAAGACCTGAGCATGGAGAAATAACCTTTATATTCTGGGTCTACTGGAAGTGTTTTTTTAAGGAAGTGTGTATGGTTTTAAATGTGGATCCCCCTGTTTTTGAAGATGCATGTAGGATTATAACTAAACAGTAGAACAATCTTTTCTTGAGACTCTACAGTTTCCAGTGTTTGGATTATAATTTTGGGAAATATTTTAAGGAGACCCAAGGAAACAGCAATTAGTTAAAAATAGCAGGGCACCCAGGGAAAAGTGGTTTCTGAATACAGTGCTCCTCTGTTTGCCAAACTTAAAGCTTTGGGATCTTTCTTGAGATGGAGTAGAGAGATAGGTTTCAGCATTTATCTTCAATATCTTGCTACTCTATCATTTGTAAAGGGATAATAGCATTTCTTTTTCAACTTCAAGTGCAATGTTTTCTGGGAATCTACATAGCTGTGTCTGTTTGCTGAAGCAGTTAAGTTCTGTGTAAACTCTGAACTATAAGAAAAGAGACAGCCACCTTTTAAAGTCTCCCTTGAATTCTCCTTTGATGATGAAAGGCAAGTGTTCCTCTCTATATGACAATAGACTAGTTATCAAGGGGGCATCAAGCAGAAGCTCTTGCCTCACACTTGAAAGGTCATGAAATGTACCTGTTTATACATATGTGAACAGATCATGAGCTTCAAAGGATGCTAACCCTGAAGCTCCTAGATGGACATTATACCAAGAGGACCTACAGGAGCAAGAAACTAATTGAATTCTGTCTGGACAGGCTTGTGTAGATACTAAGAAGCCTTTTTAATTAACTGACATTAATGACTGCAAACACAGGCAAAATAGTTTTAAAAGTCACTTTTAGAATTTTGCCAGCATTTGCAAGCTCAAGCTCACAGTACAGTGGGAAAAGAGAATTTGCTCTTTCCCCACAGAGGTGTGATCTTGGAGTCAGTATATATATATATATATATATATATATATATATATGTTTCGGGGGGTAGGAGGGTGATCCCCTGCAAAAATTATTTTTGTTTCAAATTTCTGTGATTTGATTTGTTTTCCAATCTCCTTGTGAACTTTTAATAATTCTAGCATTTGACATATTTATCTGTCTATCTATATCTTCTTCTTTTGGCTGCTCCCGTTAGGGGTCGCCACAGCGGATCATCTGTTTCCATTTCTTCCTGTCCTCTGCATCTTGCTCTGTCACACCAACCACCTGCATGTCCACTCTCACCACATCCATAAACTTTATCTTAGGCCTTCCTCTTTTCCTGTTGCCTGGCAGCTTCATCCTTAGCATATTTTTCCCAATATACTCTGCATCCTTCCTAAGCATATGACCAAACCAACGTAATCTTGCCTCTCTGGCTTTATCTCCAGACCTTCCAACCTGGGCTGACCCTCTAATATACTTATTACTAATCCTGTCCACCCTCGTCACACCCAGTGCAAATCTTAACATCTTTAACTCTGCCACGTCCAGCTCTGACTCCTGCCTTTTTGTCAATGCCACTGTCTCCAACCCATATAACAGAGCTAGTCTCACTACCCTCTTGTAGACCTTCCCTTTCACTCTTACTGGTACTCATCATTCACAAATCACTCCTGACACTCTTCTCCACCCACTCCATCCTGACTGTACTCTCTTCTTCACCTCTCTTTCACACTCACAATTACTCTGAACTGTTGATCCCAAGTATTTAAACTCATCCACCTTCGCCATCTCTACTCCCTGCATCCTCACCATTCCTCTATCCTCCCTCTCATTCACACACATATATTCTGTCTTAGTCCTGCTGACCTTCATTCCTCTCCTCTCTAGAGCTTATCTCCACCTCTCTAGGGTCTCCTCCATCTGTTCCCTACTCTCACTACAGATAACAATGTCATCTGCAAACATCATAGTCCACGGGGACTCCTGTCTGATCTCATATGTCAACCTGTGCATCACCATTGCAAATAAGAAAGGGCTCAGAGCTGATCCTTGATGTAATCCCACCTCTACCTTAAACACATCAATCACTCCCACTGCAGACCTCACCGCTGTCACACTACCCTCGTACATATCCTGTACCACTCTTACATGCTTTTCTGACACTACCGACTTCCTCATACAATACCACAACTCCTCTCTAGGCACCCTGTGATATACTTTCTCTAAGTCCACAAAGTCACAATGCAACTCCTTCTGACCTTCTCTGTACTTCTCCATCAACACTCTCAGAGCAAACATTGCATCTGTAGTGCTCTTTCCTGGCATGAAACCATACTGCTGATCACTGATCATCACCTCCCTTCTTAACCTAGCTTCCACTACTCTTTCCCATAACTTCATGTTGTGACTGATCAATTTAATCCCTCTGTAGTTACTACAGCTCTGCACATCACCCTTATTTTTAAAAATCGGTACCAAAACACTTTTTCTCCATTCCTCAGGCATCCTCTCACTTTCCAAGATTTCATTAAACAATCTTGTTAAAAACTCCACTGCCATTTCACCTAAACACCTCCATGCTTCCACAGGTATGTCATCTGGGCCAACAACCTTTCCATTCTTCATCCTCTTCATAGCTATCCTTACTTCCTTCTTGCTAATCCATTGCACTTCATGATTCACTATCCACACATCATCCAACCTTCTCTCCCTCTCATTCTTTTCATTCATCAGCCCCTCAAAGTACTCTTTCCATCTGCTCAACACACTCTCCATACTTGTGAGTACATTTCCCTCATTATCCTTTATCACCCTTACCTGCTGCACATCTTTACTAGCTCGGCCCCTCTGTCTAGCCAGTCGGTACATGTCCTTTTCTCCCTCCTTAGTGAGAAAGCTTTCATACAACTCTTCATACGGCTTATCTTTAGCATTCACCACCTCTCTCTTTGCCATGCACCTCATCTCCTTATACTTCTGTCTACTTTCTTCATCTCTTTGACAATCCCACTTCTTCGCCAACCTCTTTCTCTGTATACTCTCCTGTACTCCCTCATTCCACCACCAGGTCTCCTTGTCCTCCTTCCTCTTTCCAGATGTCACACCAAGCACCTTTCTAGCTATCTCCCTTAGTAGCTTTGCTGTAGTTACCCAGCTATTCGGTAACTCTTCACTGCCACCCAGTGCCTGCCTTAACTCACCCCTGAACTCCACCTCACAATTACCCTTTTTCAATTTCCACCATTTGATCCTTGGTGCTGCCCTCACACTCCATCTCCTCTTCTTGATCACCAGTGTCATGCTACAAACTACCATCCTATGCTGCCTAACTACACTTTCCCCTGCCACCACTTTACATCTGTCTATATATGCAGTCATTATTACAACATAGTTTAATTCCTAATAAGAATAGACAAAGTGGAGAATGCATTGTTTTACAAGAGTATGTGATTCACAAGTCTGCTTGGAAAAAAAGGAGGAGAACAACACAATCAATTTCTTACAGTAGCAGAGTTAATAAAAACACTTCATAAGAACTTGAAATCTACTTTGTTAAATAAAAGGGTACCTAGGTCCCTCACCCAAAACTCAGGATGGCTGCCATTCTAGACAAATAATCTTCAAGCTTCTGTATTCCCAAGACAGGGATGACGTCTCTCATAAAACTAAGTAGCTGCATTCAGTAATGTTGCTGGCTTTGTCTGGGCTACTCAACTGAGCTTTCAAGGTGTTGCAGAGCCTTTGTGAAAGAATACAAATTCTCATCTTTTAACGAGGTGCTTACAAACTGGAAATATCCCACTGTGTGGCTAGTTAAATGTCATGGCATGATCTAAAATTTGCATTTCTTGAGGCATGTTTTTTTTTTTTTCTAGTGCAACTTTCCTGAACCTTCTATGAACTAACCTGCAGCACAAGAGAGACCAACCTCCCCCTCTGGCAGTGCTAGTCACTGGCTAGACTGCCTATGAATTGAATGAAAAATGCAGCAGTTTCACTGCCAGGGCAAACAAAAGTGCAGCCTTTTGTAGACAAAAATGGAGAAAGCAACTGAAATCCAATAATTCCTATACCCAACACCAATAAGAGCAAGTGGCAGTGTGTGTATTATTCAGTCTTGCCACTGAGAACATATTCTCCCTGTTAATTATGTGACTTAGCAGAGATATCCAAGAAATGAGCACTGAGGAGTCTACAAATACTCCAAGGCAGCAGATAACAGAGAATATGGAAATGCAGCCTGCTAGTTAGCAGAACACTGCAGCACGCAGCATGCAACAAAACAGTCAACTAAAGCACAAGTCATTGTACTGATGAAAGCTGGGAGACACAGATATATTTTCTATTCTTTTTTTTTTCTTTAGAGAAGCTGTGCTCTTTGCTCTAACATTATGTATGTATTTATTTTTTATAGAAATGTTGGATTGAAGTAGTCAACCAGTCCAGAATGGACTACTTTTACCCAAGTTAGAAAAAATGGAATACAGTATTGGGGATGTGCTAAAGAATGTCTTAAGATAGATAAATATTAAACAATGGAAACAGTACAACACTGAAAATAATTTACACGGCAGTTAAAACCTTGTGATTTGAAAAATTCTAGCATAACAATATAGCAATATGACATACACATGGACATGTTAAAATATGAAGTGCATGGAGTGTTGCAATTACTTTGCAAAATCAGCAAAAAAATAAAATTAAGTGCTTCCAAGTGTGAGATATGATATTATCAAAAGCTTATTAAGCATCCCTAAGGGCTGTTAAGATAAAGGCTTATACTGGTGACTGTGCCATTTGGAAAAGAGCCTGCGTAGAAGGTATTAGAACTTCACAGTTCCACCCTTATACACAGGAAGTGTAGCAGAACAAAGTGTCGCCTCTAAAGCTGTTACTTCATTTCTATCTCATGTCCGTGCCTTTCAACTGTCCTTGATTTTGCTTCATACTTATTACATTGTTTTCATAATTTTTTTGATTTTTCTGCCAAATCATTTAGGATCAGTCCATAATGCCAGGCATTAGAATTTCATAATTCTTGTTGCTCAAAAAAGGCATGTTGAGGTAAAACCTGTTGTTGAGGCAAAATTTATTATTGTTAACCTTTTTAAGTAAATTGGAGAAATATTTAACAAACATCACCTGATTTTGATCCTTTTTGGATTTCTCCAGAATGCTTAAGCAAACAAGTGGAAAGATAAACTGCTGTCTGACAGTGCTAAGTGATTTATTGCCTTTCAAAGACAGTTGAACACTGTGAGCTCCTACACTTTTCCTTTTTTTATTTCTAATTTATATAATTAGTAGTACATCAAGCAGCTAAGGCTGCTTCACTCTTGGTGTGAATTTCTTGGCATCTGTGTCTCCATGTCTCAAACAAATAATAAGCTTGTTATGATGAGAGAGCCAGTCATAGTGTCCTATGTTATATACTGTCAAAAAGGGGAAAAGGTGTGGACAAAAAGAACAGAGGGAAGGGAACACAGTTATGTTATGCGGGGATGGTCGAAACAGGCTCACTTTTCAACAACTTTTACCAACGAATTTGAAAATTATCTTTCCTAGTAGCTTACGAGCCAGCCCCACATCTAGGCTTGAACACAATACTCTGATAATTCTCATTGAATTATTAAAAATGAATTAGTGAGGAATAAAAGAAATGGTAAGCAAAGTTAGTTGCTTAAGGAAGGCAAACGTCTTTTTGTTTCAGTACTTGCATCATTCAGCCTCAGTAGTGTTTAAGACTGCAAGTTCATAGTTTCATTGATAACAACAATTATGTTCTGAATATTTTACTGGAAGCTATCAGCTTAAGATTTACATGCTAGAAAACTTGGATACCAGTGAAACTTTACTACCTCTCAACTATACAGATTTTCACAGAATGTCCAGATTATTGTCTCATATTTTTGTTCCGTTTTTTTTTTTTTTTTTTAATGTGGTTTTCTGGCAAATTAGTGGCAAATCATTAAAGACTGAAGTTAGAAAATAATGGCAGACATTTCAGTTTCAGATTTCATACCCTTCAGAAAATTAATGCTGTTATTCTATCAACCTTATAAGTTCGTAAGAGCAATATATAAAAAGTGTCCCTGTTTTGGGGCCTTTGTCCTACTTTTGTTCATGGCTTTGTCCAGATTTCTTGCTCTAAGAGGTTGAGAGGTATGATAACAGAGGTACAGAAATATAAGTGTTGTTTATTTACTCAAGTAAACGGTCATAATTTTCATATCTTTGAAAATATCTCAGTAATACAACAAGTACATACCTGCATGAGATTTTTGGAATGGTGCTCCATCTAATACTCCAACTTCCTAAAGGCAGACCCTTTCTAATTGGTGCAGTCCCCTCCCCCCAAACAGTGCATATTTCTGAACAACATATCTTTTTACCATTGAGAATGAAAATAGGCATTTTAGGAAATAGCTATTTAACAAACAACATGACTGTAAGTTATGCTAAATATGTTTAATATCTGACAGATATCCTTGGAAAAATAAATGCAACATTTTCAAACAATATATGCTGCAGTGCACACAATTTATGCCTGGCTACATCTTTGCTGGAAAGTTATTAGCATGGTTGATCAAGATGCACATACAGAATGGGGCATTTATGATTAGGTGTGAAGTCTAAATCTAAGTTTAGAACTTCTAGCCTTAATGTCACAGGCCAGAGATTTGAGGATTACTTCTAGACATTGTATGAGTGTTGTAATTCAAACTTGCGAGCTTTACTGCTGCAGAACTTTATAGAAAAATGAGCATCTTCTCATCCTAGTTGAGAAACAGCACCTCAGATGCCTCAGGAATCTGGGATGGATTAACTATCTGTTAAAGCCATGGCAACTATTACAGCTGGTGAAGAACTTGGTATGGGCAAGTCACAACATAACTTGTAAAAGCCCAGTTTAAAAGAACTGGCCTCATCCTTGCTACCTCTATTCAATATATTTTTAACAGCATACCAGATTTCATCCTCTGTCAACTCTTTAGTGACTACAGTGTATGTGTGCATTCACTGTCTCCACATGCTGCTTGATATTTAGAGTTGTGCTTTTTAAATATTCACTGATGAATTTATTCTTTTTGATTTTTTTTGCTCTTCTCTATTAGTCAATGTCTTGTTACTTTTTTGTTCCTTATTTCATAGTCTATTAGGCCAATGGTGCTCATTTTTTTATTTTATTTAATTAATTAATTTATTTATTGCCTCTTAGGTTCATAGATAGGTACCAGGCTATCTGCCAGAAGGCATTTGTAAGTCTAGCCAGAATGTGTTGGCTTTCGCTGCTCCCTTAGATTAGTTCCCTGTGCCTCTGTCCAGCAGAGCCATTGAAGTGATCCCCAGGGTAAACTTTCTGTTTCCAATCCACTCGTCAAGGTTTTTCTTGAAGAGGGTTAGCAAGGAGCTCTGACTAATGTAGATTGGAATCTTGTTCCAGAGCATGGGAAGTCTCTGGGACAGGAATCTATCCCTCCAGTACATCCTATTTATTGTTGTAGTGAGGTTTAGATCCCTAGAGCGTGTAGCTCGAGGGGATATGGTTTTCTTTAGGTGGAGCATGGCCATCAATTTTGGGTTGGACATGGCCTTGTATGTCAGGCAGAGATCACCTCTGAGTAGGAGGTATGCAACCAAGTACAGCTGGAGTTTCTTCAGTCGAACTGCATAGGGCATCTGTTTGAGGCCAGTGATCCTCTTGGTGAGGTACTTCTGTGGTCTTTCCAGCTTTTGCAGGTGTCTTGTAAGATACATCCCAAATGGGGCATTGTACTCTATGATGGGTTTGATGACTGATGTGTAGAGGGGCACAATGACCCCTTTTGATCTGGATGAAAATCCTTTTGTGATTAGATGGGCCACATAGAAGAATTTTCTAACCACTTTGGCAATGTGATTATCAAAGGAGTGGTTATTATCTACTTGGGTCCCCAGTTCCCTTATTACATCTTCCATATTTAAGGGACTACCACCTATGTGGTAGTTTGTGCGTAGTTTATTTTTTCCAAAGGGGATGACTATGCACTTTTTGGGATTTAGCTTGAGGCCATGGTTTTGACACCAGGTATCTGTCTCAGTGAGACCCTTTTGGTGGATGTCTGTGTCAGCCTGAGAGTCAATTATAGCCCATAGTTTGCAGTCGTCGGTGAATTTGGTCAGCCATAGTCCTCCTGTGCTTGCCTGTACCTCTGAGAAGTATATGCCGAACAGGAGGGGTCCTAGGACTGAGCCCTGGGGAATGCCACTTGTAACCAGTTTACAGTCAGACCTAGCACCCGGTACTCTTAGCATGTGGGTTCTGCCCATGAGCCAGTATGTTCAGGCTAGTGAGCTTGTCTATAATACCTGAATGGAGAATGGTGTTGAAGGCCTTTATGAGGTCTACGTAGACTGTGTGGACCAACTTTCCTTCGTCTATAGCCTTGGTAACTGTCTCAAAGAAGTCCATCAGGTTTATGAGGCATGATCAGGCCTTAACAAAGTTGAACTGGATAGGGTCCAGTGTTTGGAGGTTCCCAATATCTCTGTTAATGAGATCCATGATGATGCACTCCATAGACTTGCAGACCAATCTAGTCAGGCTTATAGGATGCTAGTTCCAGGGATCTGTTGTGGCTCCACCTTTGTGGAGCAGAATAACCATTGCTGTGCGCCACTCTATGGGCACATAGCCTGTGGAGAGGCTGTATTTGAACAGTGTGTTTAGGTGAGGGGTTAGTTCATCTTGGAGCTCGTGTAGGATGCAGCCTGTGACACTGTTCGGTCCCATTGATGCTGTGTTTCTGGCTTTGGAGAGGGCTGTTTTAATGTGAATGTCTGGGATTTCAGGGGCACTACATTCTTCTTGTATGATTATGGGCTCTTTTGGGGGTGAGAGGGGGGTGAAGTTTGCACTGAACCTGCCTGCCAGGATGCTGGCAATGTCAGTTCAGTGTATTTTGTGCCATTCTGCACTAACACTGAGCAAATCTGAGAATTGCCACTTAGATTCTTTACATAGCTAAAGAATGCCTTGTGGTTATCTTTGGAGTCCTTGGCAATTTTTCTTTCAAAGCTAGCCTTGGATGATTTTATGAGGGATCATAGTTTCTTGCTGATACTGATCAGGGATGTCTTCCCTTCTTGGGATTTTACTCTTTTCTGTAGTAGTTTCCTCCTTTTATCATATAGCTTGTTTATGGCAGGGGTCCACCAGACTGGTTTTCTTTTCTTGGAGGAGTGAGTCTTGGTTTTGCTTGGGATAGCATGATCCATGCTTTCTTGTAGGTGCCCGTAGAATGCATTAGTAAAGGATTTTGCAGCTTGGATAGCATTATCCTTTAGTATGAGGGCTTTGAAACTTTCCACCTCGGTCTTAAATAACGTGAAGTTTGCTTTTGAAAAGTCTTTCATGGTGATTTCTTTGACCAGGGGTGGGGGCGGAATATGTATATCCAGAGTGATTAGTTTATGGTCAGATCTAACCAGTGAGGGGTTGACCTCCGGTGTGGAACACTGGTCACCCATGTTGGTGATGACTAGGTCCAATATGTTGTCATCTCTGGTGGGGGTGTTAACCACTTGATCCAGGGCATTTGAGTTTATAAATTCTAAGAAATGTTGGGCAAGGGAGTTTGTACTTGAGTAGTTCTCCCAGTTAATGTTTGGGGAATTGAAATCACCCAATATCAGGGTGTTTGGTAGGGCTTTTATGCTTCCTAGTGTTTCCAGAAATGTGGAATGGGGGTCCTGGGACATGGTGGGTGATCTGTAACAAGCTACAATTTGAATTGCAGTTTTGCCCATTGTTAGTTGCATGTGGATGATCTCTGAAGCATCATGCTGTGCCACTCCCCTAGTGGGTATCCTTGATGAATATTGATAAGCCCCCGCCTTTTGTATTTCGGTCCGGGTTTTGTGGCCGAATTCTATGGTATGAGTTGTAGCCTGGTAGTGCTGGGGTGCTCTCTGGAGCCTTAAACCAGGTTTCTGTTACTGCACATATATTGATTTTCTCCATACTGAGGAGTGCCTCGAGTGCGTGCATTTTGAGGTTTAGACTTCTGGCACTGAGTAGCATTACCTTCAGTTTTTTTTTGTTACTTGTACTATTTACAGCAGTAGGTTTGTCTTTTGAGCCTTGCCTAAAAAAGGCACTATGGGGGTGGCAAGAGCCTTGTCCAGTATTCGAAAGCCTAGGGGTGACAGGTGCAAGCTGTCTCTAGCGAAGCAGCATGGCTTGTCGAGCATGTCATCCCAGGCTGACAGACATTGGATCTCCTTTGAATGACACCAGAAGCTTAGCCAATTGTTGAAATTGATCATTCTTTCTTTATACCGTGGTATCATTCTTGCTGAGGGCAGGATGCTACTTGGGGTCAAGGTCATACCGGCCAGGGCTACGTGATCAGAGAGCTCCTCCATGTCTCTTTTCATGTAGTCCAGGGAGGTACAGCTCAGGTCATTCATACCAACATGGACAATGACAGAGTCATATTTGTACTTGTTCTGGAGTGACCTGAGTGTTTGTGTTATGTGGTGGATCCTGGCTCCCGACAGGCAGCTAACAGTAACCTTCTCCTTTTTCAGCCTAGTGAGTGGGACGTTAGTGTTGGAGGGTCTTCTTCTACCATTAATTTTCAGTTTCTAATTCATCTTTATTTTTTCATGTTTTGGTTTAGTCTGCGGTACCTGATTCTGTTGTAGCTGTTATAAGTTTGGTGATATGATTATCTCACTTTCACCCTTTTGCTGTTTAACTTTTAATTTGACTTTTTGCCTATGGCATTATTCACATATTATTTGAACCTCTAACTCTACTTTATCATTTATGCGATTTTGGTGATGTAACTGTTTCACTAATTTGGTGTTTGGTGTGTGGTATTATTCAAATATTATTCTAACATGTTTTTACTCTGCTATGGTTACTTGTATATATGTCTGTGCAATTATCTGTACTAGATTTACCCGGTTCTTATTCCTAAGATATACTCACATTGTTCTTTGCTGGCTTGATCATTTTTTTTTCTGTTTTATTACCTTGATTTTATCTATTTCTGTTCAACTTCGTTCACTGTCTGCTTTGTTTTTTTATTTCCTTCTTTTTTACACGGTTTTCTGTTATCACATATAACATTTAAATAATTATCTATCACATTTTCTTGCAATAAACACATTTTATTTTCTGTTCACTTGTTCCATTCTAACTGACTACCAACCTCTGTTCTCTGTCTGTGTAGGTGTCTGCATAGTTTATGTTGACTGAGTGGTGGTAGGTGGAAGCAGCCACTGTGAGTTCTCCTTGGTGCTACCATATGACTGTCACTCGGCATTGTGATTTCCCTCCATGGTGAAATACCCTAAAGAGTCTAGCTTTTCCTTCCTTTTGTTAGTAGAGAGGGTTCCATTTTATCTTAAATGGCAGATAGCTCATATTCATCATTTCCTGCCCCCCAATTGACACTATATATGACTGCAAGGTCTAGATGCAAAGAGGCTGGAGTTATCTTTGAATTACTACATAATATTAACTTTACTTTCATTACAGAGCTCTGATTTGGTAAAAAGGTTGGTGTTCACCCATCCCCATCACCTTGGCAGCTGTGATTGCTGTTGGGGTCTCTGTAATTCAGTGCTCTAGATGGTTTAAGAACAGGGAATGGGCTGGTATTTGTCTTATCTCACGATTAAGGTGGATTCAGCTTATCACTATGATTATGATCTCTTCTGAATATGTCCTAGGTGCATGAGCAAACTGTAGGTGTCTCCACGTCTACTGTTCACCAAGTTGTGTCAGGGCATTCCTAAAGTGTTCAAAAATTTTATCACTGCATTGATGTTTAACCATCACTCCCTTGGGGTTCTTGGTGGCTATCACATCTGTAACTGGGCTTTCACTAACAGAAAAAAAGGAGTTATGTCATGACGATTTTGGTTTGTATTTGTTCAAATTATTATATTTTCAATATATACATTTGGATATATGTTAGACATGATTTTACTACTGAATGCCTCAATAAAAGAGTCAGAAAAGAGACTGAGAAGTTGAACACGTGAGATAGTAATATACATTATATCTCTTGGCAGAGCACACACACACACACACACACACACACACACACACACACACACACACACACACTCACACGCACACGCGCACACACACACACACACACACACACACACACACACACACACACACACACACACACACACACACATACAGAGACACACACACACACACACACACACACTGATCTAGGGTTATAATATCTTAGTGCATACACCAGAAGCAAGATGCTAAGGGTTAACTATTCTCCAGCACCTTAGTGAAAACCTCACAGACTGAGCTAACGGAAAACTTCTTAAGTCATCTGCTGATCAAAAAATAATGGTTATTCAGTACCTCAGAAATGCACTGCATTTAGAGAGCACAGTATATAGCAGTGTCATTGTTCCAAAACTGTTCGAAGAGGGACGTATAATTATTTATAATTATTATAAGGAAATGATCTGCCTTTTAATTCTCTCTGCTTGTTACCAAGTCATCAAGAACACTGGCAAGGTTCGATTATTTGTTCTTATTTTTTTCATACAGTACTGCCACATTCCTTAGGACTGGGAGAGATAATGAAAAACGTTGCGGCACATGGAGTACTATACTTGTGTCCTGAAACATGGAAAATGATACATTTGTTCTACATCTTTCTGCTGTTAGAGAGGTATATAACAAACTTTGTTATGCACTTTCCACAGCTGATTATGTTACATTCTACAGCTGAAAAAGCAGGTACCACAAAGCAATGCTGGAAGAATTTAGACAACTATAAAAGCTGAAGGACAACACACACATTTTTTATAGCATATCTAACAGATGTTAATGCTATTCACTGATTTAAGAGACAGTATACCTCTGTTTACTGTCTGTGTGTCAGCACTGTTATACAACTTTCAAAGTTCTAAATCACTTTTGCACTCCTACACTTTTTAGGTCTGTTACCAGATGTACCTCAATGCAGCTAAACCTCCAAGTACTACAAATAATTATGAAAAGAGCAATTGATTCACAAGATCATTTATGCCTTGCTTCTACCCATCTTCATGCTCTACTCTCCTTCTAAAAAGGGCAAGGTAGGTATATCTCAGTGTAAATTCATGGTTCCATCCAATCAAGCAGTTTTAAAATGAAGGAAGCTAAGGTATCACCTTGTTAAATTTGCAGGAGATGTCTGTTACTGAGGTGGGGTAGTCATTGGGTAATACATTTGATTCTCTAAAACTTTAAGTCTTGATAGAGAATTAAGTCAGAAATTGTGGCATTAATGCTGATATCTGACTTGAGATGTTACAGAAGATCAAGAGGATGGAGTCCCTAATTATGTGGAATGCAAGGCATAGACTACCCCACAAGAGTCTGTAAGAAAATGAGTAATGGTAAAGTACCTCAATCCTTTCCTGGTAGTTCACGGACTTCAGGCCAGCAATCTTCTGGGTTAAAAACCTATGGGACCTTTCCAATTGCTTACTGTGTCTAGAAGAGTACATCCCAAATGGGGCATTATACTTAAAAATTAGTCCAATTAAGGCTGCATACAGATTGATAACAACTTCTCTTGACCTGGATGATATATATGCCTTTAGATTTTAGTTATGTTAATTGAAGGATTTCTAACTACTTGCAGACTCCTACACAGTTGGTTGAAGGAGAGGGCATTATTGACCCAGGTTCCAATACCCTTGACTATGTTATCATTTTGAGTGAGGTATTGGCCACATTGCACATGGAAGGAAAGAGTTGCTTACCAAATGTGACAATGTTGCACTTTTGCCACTTAATGTTGGCCCTTTTTCTGTAAGAGTCCTGTTTATGAGTGCTGGTTCCTGTTGTAATGAATCAGTATTAGAGGGATATTTCATAATGCCATTCAATATGCAGTCATTTGTAAACTTAGTTAACCAAGGGTCCTGTTTTCCAGAGTGGAGATCAGACATGTAGATTCCGAAAAGGAAGGAAGCCAGTACTGAGCCCTGGTGTGCACTGCTAGTTACACTCATACCTTTTAAGGAGGCATCTGCCTCTTCAGCTTTTTGGGTTCTATCTTTCAGCCAGTTGGTTATCCACCTTATCATGTATGAATCCACTGTTCAAGGCTCTTGCCTTTTTAAGAATGTCAGCATGAGGAATAGTATCAAATGCTTTGGCCAGTTGCAAATAAGCTACTAATGGGTATAGACTTTCCGTGGTCATTATGGCTGCCATTGTTTGGGTCATCACCACTGCAGTTTGCCATACTTTAGGGACAAATCCTGCCCCTAGATTAAGCAATTTAAGAAAGGGCTCTCCAAGGACATATTTGGCACTATTTACTAAGCATCCAGGTAAATTATTATGACCCACGGATGTATATTTTTGGCCTTACGGGACACTTTCAGTGCATGTTCCTTTGTGATATTAGAAGGTGTAAGGGATTCAGGCATTTGTGAAATTAAGATATTTTTTCTGGCAGTACAGTTTACACTAAATTTGTCTGTCAGTATACTTATTAAGTCTATGAGTCATCGGTGCCATTTTAGATACAGTCAGAACACTACTGGATGTTGTTTCTTAAACTGCTAATGTAACTAAAGAAGGGTTTATAATTAAACTTCTCTTCAGAAGCTAATTTAAATGTATAATTTGCCTTATTATCCCTAATAGTAATTTTTTAGTTCCTTACTGATATTCTTGAAGAAATTTTTTATATGAAGAATTTTAGATCTGTTGTATGATTTAAAAAGTATTTTTCTGTTATAACATTTACTTAAGCTGTAAAACCATCAGGATGATTTATTCCTAACCTTCCCATTATATTTGGCTCTAGCAGGAATGGTCAAGTCTAGGTACTTATCTATGTTGGAGTAGCACTCCTTTGTATAAATGCCAACTGTGGCTGTTTCATCATGGAGCTTGAGGAAGCCTGTCCATTTGAAATTCTTGAATTCAGAATTATTAACTATAGGGTTTTTAGAGATTTTGAAAGAGAAGATTGCAAGCTAAAGGTCAGACTTAATGAGAGATGGAGAATATAGAAGGATGGCTCATGCAGTGACTGTATTATTTATGTCCAAGTCAAAATAGTGTGTGTTTCAGTTGCTTTGTTAACTAATTGTTTGAGGGATTTTTACTTATTAAATCTATGAATCTGTGGGCACACCTGAGTTGGAGGTATTGATACTTCAGTTTATTTAAGGGTAGTTGAAATCTTCCATTATAAAACCATTTTTGGTGATAGGTGGTAAGTATATTTAGCATTCTTACATGGTCATCAGGGCACATGGAGGGAACCCTATAACCAGCTATAAATTGCTAGTTTTTTTTCAGGGTAAATTGGTCTTTGGTGAGTTTAGTTTGTGGGCCTCTGGGATTGAGTCAATTTCATAAATATCCGTTAACATGTTTTTGAAATGTCTTCAAGAAATGTACATCTTGATTTTGACTCCATTCCTTAAACGCATTAACAAATTAGTCAGAGACAGTGTCCCTATTGCAGTCCTCTGTTTTGTTTATCAAAATGTGAACATGCAGATCCACCTCACTGGCATTTATGGAAACAAGAACAAAAGTATTCTAATATTTTTCTGCTTCACTCAGTATGAGAGTAATGCCAAGCTTGAATGCAATCAGACATACTAGTGGAGCATACCAAAAAAAAAACTAACGATAGATGGACAAAGATCTGTCTGGTAAGCACAGAAACAATGAGCTAGGAACACAATAGTTTCATAGAAGCTTGCCATTGATACACCCTGGTGGTATATAATGATGATATTTCGTGAATCATATTTTCTAATACCACCTTGCAAATATTCATACTGAAGTGTCTTCCATTTGTTGACTGGGCTTTAGCAGTCGGTATAATTTCCATAAAACTATAGGATTTAGAATCTTTAACTATTGCCATATTAATACCTAGTATGGGGCATTATTATGTCTAAAATTGTTGTGCTTGCAAAAAAAAAAATCGGTCTCATATGATAGGTAATTGATACCTGAGTGCCCCAGAAAATAGGCTCATACCTTCATAGGTAAGTAGTAGGCTAGATGCCCTTGCAGGCTATTTTAAGCCTATCCAATTCCCACCTTTGTGCTCAAATTAACCTATCTCATTTGGTTAGAGATTGGCCTTATCCACCCCATGGTCCATAACTATATACTATACCTAATGGAAAAGACTGGGCTCATACTACAGATAATTTGAGGGGGACCAATGCATGGGATAAGGCACTTACGAGCTGTCTGTGGTTACATTTTCTGTTTCCATCCATAGATGGAATGACAGCACAAAGCATTTTCCAGTCCATCTTGTGTTGGAAAGGGTCTATTTGCACTTTAGTGAGAGGACTATCTTGATTGGACCATGTCTGTTAAAGGGAGGTCAGTCTAGGGCTTGGAATAAGCATCTTCATTGGTACTTTTGAATCTTTTAAAATATTTTTTCAAGTTTTTAGCTTCTGGTATTTAGGTCCCGCATTTGAACAGGGTTCTGCTTTTTTGTACCGAGCTGAAGTGAGGTGTGCTGCTAGCCACAACTCTGAGCTGAGACATCAGATGACTAAAGGTTTGTAAGCTTCCAAAAAAACATAAGTTGCCTTTTTTTTTTTTGCTTATTTAAACTATTTACTGCCCTTTTTATTGCCTACCTCCTACTTTTATACTGTATTTGTATACTGTGTACTAAACTACACTGTTGTACTGCAATTGTCTGCATTACTGTGCCTGTTAAATCGAACTTTATTGCTGTTTTAACTGTTTACAAAGCCTTTTTCCTATTTTCACTGTTTGTTAAGTATTTACTGGTATTTTTCACTGTTTTAAAGCTATCTGCTCTGCTTCTTCTGGTTTTTCTGCCAAGCAATGTTTAAATAACTGATCTGTTAGCTGTTTAAAACATTCTTTAGTGCCTCCTTGATGATTTTCTACTGTTTTTAACATTTTTAGTGTTGCACTGCTATTTTTTCTGCTGTGGTAAACTTTCTCTAGTGTTTCCTGCTAAACTAGGGTAGCTAGCAGCTGTAGCATAATCCAGATACAGGCTCGCTGTATCTAGATTTGTTTGGAGTGGTTGGTTGTTCTGAACACATTTTCCAGGACATCTTGGATAGGAAGGGGCCTATCTGTACTTTAGTGAGAGGACTATGCTGATTGGATCCCCTCTGGTAAAGGAAGTTGGTCTAGGGCTTGGAATAAGCATCCCCATTGGTTATTTTGAATCTTGTTAAAGTTTTTTTTCCACGTTTCTAGCTTCTGGTATTTAGGTCCTGCATTTGAGCAGGTTTCTGCTTGTTTGTACCAAGCTGAACTGAGGTGAGTCATGATAACAGATGACTAGAGGCTTCTAAGCTTCCAAGAAACATAAGTTGCCTATTTTTTTTTTTGCTTATTTATACTATTAACTGACTTTTTTATTGCCTGCAACCTACTTGTATACTGTATTTATATACTATGTACTAAACTACAATGTTGCACTGCAATTGTCTGCATTACTGTGACTGTTACATTTAATTTTATTGCTGTTTTAACTGTTTACAAAGCTTTTTTGCTATTTTCGTTGTTTGCTAAGTTGTTGTTGTTGCGTCTTATGGCTTTTCCCGGTTAGGGGTCGCCACAGCAGAACTCCGGTCCGCTAATGATTGGTAGTTGATTTTTACATGCCAAGTTACCAGCCCTGTTGCACAACCTTCAATGAGGGTAGCCCATTCACGCATGTCTCCACGCAGAAGACGTTCTAGCTGAGAATCGAAGCAGACAGCTAAGTACTGAGAGGTGACAACGCTACCGCAGCTCCACCACCACCGCATTTACTGGTATTCTTCACTGTTTTAAAGCTATCTGTTCTGCTTGTTCTGGTTTTCCTGCCAAGTAGTGCATTTAAATAACTGATCTGTTAGCTGTTTAAATCATTCTTTAGAGCCTCCTTTTCATTTTCTGCTGTTCAAATGCATTTTAGTGTCTCACTGCTATTTTTATGCTGGTTTAAACTTGCTCTAGTGTTTCCCACAGAAACTAGGGTAGCTAGTAGCTGTAGCATAATCCAGATACAGGCTTGCTTCATCTGAATTTGTTTGTAGTGTTTGTTTGTTCTGAGCACATTTTCCAGGACATCTTGAATTGGAAGGGTCCTATCTATAATTTAGTGAGAGGATTGTGTTGATTGGACCCTGTCTGGTAAAGGGAGATCAGTCTAGGGTTTGGAATAAGTATCCTCATTGGTTCTTTTGAATATTTTTTAAAATTTCTTTTTTCAAGTGTTTAGCTTCTGGTATTTAAGCCCTGCATTTGAGCAGGTTTCTGCTTGTTTATGCATTGTGCAGCACCATGCACTGCCGCACAATTGTGCACCAAAGCTGGACAGTTAAATCCAATCATTTTAACCTTAGCTACTACTGTAGCACACTAATGTAGCCCTCATCCTTAGTGCTTTCCTGGTCAAGGAAATACTGCTAATGAGCTGTAACCTAGTAAACACCAGAAAAAAATAAAAATAAAACCAAAAGAAGAAATATCCAACCACTGAGCTCCTCTGTGAGCAATTCTGAAAAGCCACCTCTAGTGACAACAGTATTCAACCTAGCATTATGGACAGTTTGACTATCCATGTTTCTCCTGCCAACCTTGTTGATATGGGTCTCTTAAGGGAGTGTAGCAATTTCCTCATGTACACCGGCATCCCTCTACTAATAACTCACTCTAGTACAGATTGCAAGAGATGTATCTACACCAAGAATCTTGAATCCATGCTCTCTCGCACTCAAATCAGTAACATGGAAGAGGTTGTCATCTCAATCAACACTACATATACACATAGTACCATTACTCCTACGCATAGTATGCATCAAATACAAAACTCTAAATACATGGAAGTTCTCTTAAAAAGCTCACCTAAACACCAGAGTCCTCTAAAACACAAGACTGCTACAACTCACACAGTCCCCACAGCACTCACAATGCATAGCATCACCAGTGTCTCACCCAGCAACCCCGTAAGGCAAAACACTCCAAAACTAAATGTTCTTGTCATTTTAGACTCAATACTGAGACACACACAGACATCCCATTCACCAAGCTGGACAAGGAAAAAGTCATGTCAGCTGCCTGTCTGTTGTCAGGTTTCGTCAGATCACACATGCACTCAGGTCTCTCAGCAACAAGTACCATTATAAATCTGTCATAGTTCATGTTGGTGTGAACAACCTGAAATGTACCTCACTGGACTATATGACGAGAGATATGGTTAAGCTCTCTAAGTATGTGTCCTAGGCAATTATGTCCCTAGCCTTGAGCAGCATACTTCCCTCACCTAGAATGATGCCTCAGTATAAACAAAAATTATTGATTTCAATAATTGGCTTAGTTTTTGGTGTCATTCAAAGGGGTTCCATTCCTGTCAGCCTGGAAGCCATGATCAACAAACCTCACTGCTTTTCCACAGATGCTTTGCACCTGGCACATCTAGGCCTTTGACTGCTGGCAAAGGCTCTTGCCTCCCCCATAGTGCCTTTTTTTAGACAAGGTCTCAAAAACAACTTTACCAATGTGAAATTAGCCAACCAGCCCAAAATAAGGGTACTGCTAGGAGCCTAAACCAAAAACTGCACTCGTTAAAAGCACTTCTGTCACTAGAAAATGTAGATGTCTGTGCAGTCATAGAAACCTGGTTCAAGGCCTCAGAGAGTACCCTGGCTTTGCAAAGCTACAATGCCTTCCACACCTTTTGACCACAAAATGATCATGTAAAAAACAAAGGAGGCGGTGTTTCTAAGTATATTAGAGTTAAAGTCATCTTCCATATAGTTAGGCTGGACGGCTCCATGGAGTTACTCCAAGTCCAGGTTACGGTGGGTAAGACCCCCATTCAAGTCATAGCTAGTTATAGATACCCTTCCATGGGTCACGACTCCCACAAAACCTACTTGACCAAACTGGAGACAATCCAAGTTTTACCAAACACTCTGGTTATGGGGGATTTCAATTAACCCACCATCAACAGGGAAACCTACACCAGCCCCAACTCAATACCACAAAAGTTCCTTGACTTTGTTAACTCAAATGCCCTGGAACACATTGTTCTTACCCCAACAAGATGAACAAACATTCTAGATCTGGTCCTCACTAACATGTCAAACAGATGCCTGGCCAAAACTGTCTGGCACTCAGTTAAATCTGACTACAAAATAGTCACCTTCAAGCTGGCACTAACACCAGAACTCACAAAGGATGAAATCAGACTAAAAACTTCACCAAGGCAAAGTATACTCTCCTAAGCGAAGGTATAAGTGTATTTTAAGCTCCATCCCAAGCTGGAAGTGGTAGCTACACTGAAGCTTACACTAAAGCCCTGTACAATCACCTGCATAAGTGTATAAACTTGGCTGTACCAGAAAGAATCAAAGCTACAGCCCCAAGTAAAAACAAGCTGCCATGGTGGACATCCAGCATCAACAAGCTTTACAATAAATGCAACATATTGCTGTCCAAGAAAATAAAGGCAAGGCCCCAACAATGGAAAAGCACCCTCCTCAGCCTCAACAGGCAAATAAGACAACTTGTCAAATCCTCTAAGGGGTCTTTTGACTGAACCTTAGCAAGTACAGCCAAGGATAACCATAAAGCCTTTTACAGCTATGTACATAGCCTAAAAGGTAGGACTCAAGCATGTGCAGAATTAGTGACCAACTGTATCACACACATTGACCCCATAGCAATAGCAAACTTGCTAGTGGATAGGATTGGTGAACATTTCACCTCCTAAGTTATCAAAAACCTTTCCCCAACCCCGCCCCCACCCTACATATCTAAAGAATAGGTCTTCAACGCCTTGTCCAAGGCAAAAAACACAGCCTCTATGGGACCAGATGACATCCCAGGCTGTTTTCTAAATAGGCTAAAACATGAACTAGCATCACTATTAAATGTACTCTTTTCAATCATAGCCTAACCACAGACTTTGTTTCTGCAGAATGCAGAACAGCAACAGTTATTCCCTTCCACAAAGATGGCCTAACAACAGACAGGGGAATTGCAGACCCATAAGTCTGACCAGCCTCATCTGTAAGGCTGTGGAATTTATCATTATGGACTTCATAAATAAAGACATAAGTGACCTTCAAACCCTGGGTCCTACCCAATTTGGCTTTGTCAAGGGCAGATCCAGCCTATTAAATCTGGTGGACTTCTTTGAAAATGTGACCAGAGCCATTTATGAGGTCAAATCTGTGCACACAGCATTCCTTGACTTAGCAAAGACTTTTGACACAATCCCACATTCAAGCATTACTGATAAACTTAGCAAACTAAATGTAAACCCCTTCATGATAACATGGATTGCCAACTGGCTCACAAACCAGATACACACTATCAAAGTGGGTGACTCCACATCAACCAGCAGAGCTGTTACCAGTGGGGTGCCACAGAAGTCAGTGCTGGGCCCCCTACTGTTTGGTATACACTTCTCAGAAGTTCAAGTCAAAACTAAGGGCTGTGGCTGACCACGTTTGCAGATGACTGCAAACTTGTTGAAATCAATGAATCCCCAAATAATGTCAGTATACTCCAGGAGGATCTCATGCAGACCAGTGACTGGTGTATTAGTCACGGTCTCAAGCTGAATGCAAAGAAATGTGTCATCATTCCCTACAGCCCAAACAATGTCTTTTTACTCTATCAAATTAAAAACAATACCCTAAGTACCCACAAAGTGGTAAGGGCCCTGGGATCACAAGTTTACTGTAACCTTAACTTCGACCACCATATGTCTACTGTAGTAGGGAAGGCTTTCTCCGGAGCACATTTCATTAGTAAAGGCATCACCTCAAGAGTAAAAGAGTTTATAACCCCTCTATACTCGGCTCTAATTCGGCCCATAATTGAGTATAACACCCCGTTTGGCATGTACTGCACAAAGCACCTGCAGCAACTGGAGAGACCTCAAAGGTTTCTAACAATGAAGATCAATAGGCTCCAGCATGTGCCTTACACAGGCCATCTAAAATCCCTGTCACTATACTCTGTGTCATATAGACTTCTTAGGGGAGACTTATGCCTAGCCTACAGAACAATCCAAGACCCAAATCCAATGAATTTGCGGCCTATCCGGAAATCAGATGGGACTGGGGTTGCCTGTTCCAGGGACCTAAATATGGCCTGCGACTTAAATAGAATAAGCTGCTGGGACAGATTTATCTCCAAGTGACTGCTGTGTCTTTGTAACAGGCTACCAATTCATGTGAAACAGAGCAACTCTATGATACTGTTCAAGAGGAATTTGGACAAGTGGATGGGGGCACCGTAAATTCTTACTGGGGAAAGTGCCTAGAGCCCACATGGACAAAGGCAGTCATCACTGAATACAATCTTGGGTATTGACTAGTGTTTTCATGGTATTACATTGGGATGACATGGCTAGGCTTAAAATGACCTTTGGATCGATTGCCTAGTAATCTCCTATGATCCTATGATCCAAGTTGCGATTGAATTTAGACAGGGATGCTCTTTGTTTTTTGTGGATGGAGAGTCTGTTGAGTGTGAGCAGTAAATCCATCAGTATTGTGTTGGAGGATGCCTTACACAGACACCTATTATTTTACTACATTGGAATCCTTAGTCACAGCCTCACATTTTGCACTAAGTATATTTCCAGAGGCTCTTGAACTGGCTTTCCCCTCTGTAAAAATACTTATATTAGTTGTTTTAATGGAATGAGAGCTGATATATGTTTTTGATATACCAGCTAACAATGAATGTGTGTTTCAATAATATGTCAGACCATGTGTGTGTATGTATGTATGTGTATATATATATATATATATATATATATATATATATATATATATATATATATATATGGATCCCTGTCAGATCGTCGAAGTTTTACAACTCAGAAGACTATATGGCCGAGACCATATCTCTGAAGTTTTGAAATTCCGAAACAAAAATAAAACAAAACAACCAACCTGTATGTTTATGCAGGGGAGGGCAAGCCCCCCTGCACCCCCACACCCCCTGCTACTTAACTATACCAACTCTGAGATCGCACTACAGTGAGGAAACTGGCAAATCCTGGGTTCTGCCCTATAAGGGGATCCCTATACTAAGTGTTCGGAGTTTCAAAACTTCAAAGATATGGTCTCAGCCATATGGTCTTCAGAGTTTTGAAACTTCAGTGATCTGATAGGGAACCATGCATGTGTGCTACTATGTGTGTTATCAGCAAAAAAAAAAAACAGGAGAAAATAAACTTTTTCTGAACTATAACCCTGAATAAGCAGTTTTTCTCAGCAGTTTAATATGCTCATTAGCAAGTTTAGGCTGTCACTTTGAGAAATGGATAACCAGAGTCATCATACTGGGCATGGAATCTTTTGTGAAATACAGATCCTTCACTGTAAGGATAGCCAACTTTGAAAATGAGCAAATACTATGTAAGATGGAAAATATTTCAGGGTCATCAAGGATGATTCACCAGAATGCTCAGTAGTTAAGATATTTAACATTTCTTTTGTAATGGATATGGCTACAACTGAAGATATCTCCAGGTGTGGAAAGCTATTTACAATGTGCAGACAAGGTCAGTTATTCCCAGCTACTTACACATAATACGTTATATCAGATTGGCTTAACATTTACATTCGTCAAGAAATCCACCTTTCAAGACTCAAGATAGGAGTTGATGAGAAAGTTAACATTAATTTAACCACCACTCTTCTCTATCTAAATCAGAAAACTTGAGTGAGAGATGAATCAAAAGTTATAATTTTCTTGTTCTTTCTATGACATTTGCTTAAATGGTAATTTATACAGTTACATTGTCCCCCTGGGACATACTGGGCCCATGAGCATTCCTAAAGATTATGTAATTTTGGCTATTTCTGAAATCTGAAGAGATCAGACTGCGACACTCGGGCATAAATTTTGGCACTGTCTTCCAATAAGTAAGATAAGACTATAGCTCACAAAAGTTGCTAACACCATCACATAATGGAAAATAGAATGTTTATATGGGATATGTTTTCTGTGGGACACATGTATGTATGTATGTACATTATAAAAAAAGGTGCTGTTCCAAGTCATAAATGCCACTGACTGTCACTGCTCACAGCATTTAAGAACACGGCTTAATAAACGATGACCTAAAACATCTAATTATTCAGAATAGTTCATGTATTCTGATTGTTAATGTGATTGTGACACATCCATTCCTCTTATATTAAGAGTGGAGTGTTCAGCTCTTGAATGTTACTGAACATGTAAAGGGTCTTTATGTAGCATAACCCTTATAAAAGTTAAAGGGAAGTTTGCTGCATATAATGCAAGTTCACTTGTCACAATGTGTATGTAGTGCAGACATGACTCAATGGCTCAGTGTGAATGCAATGTGTTTTAAGTATATTAATAAAATCAATGTTTATGCATGTATTCTGGTGTACAGTACTTTTCTCAATAAACTTGCATTAAATGCTCTGATGTTGTCCATACCTTTAAAAAGCAGGTCATGAGAACATAGGAGAAGTTGAGATTTATGATAAACAGCTGTGAAGTAACATTCACTTGGATGGAATTCATATTGATCATAAGCTGCAGCAACTTTGGAGCCAACTTGATTCAAGATGGATTTGTCTTTTTCACAGTGCTATTTTTGAAAATGTTTAAAAACAGTTGCAGTAGACTTCCAACAGCACTCATTGATTTTTCCTTCAAAGACTGCAAGTGACAGACTGCTATGAAATCATAGTTAGCTGACCAAAGAAATTCATCCTGATTGTGACATCCCTCCTCTAGGCCAGTAATCAAGGATCCTCAATCCTCAGCACTGACACCAGTGGGGAATGTTCACTTGGAAAAAAATAAGATACACACAGTATTTTCAGATGCAGCTCTCTGCATCAAGCACAATTTCCCTTAAGAGCACACAGGGAGCACACTCCAGTCTTAGGGCTCAACTTCCTCTCCAGGCCCCAAATAAGACTCTATCGTTCTCTCTGCAGAAATCAGTGATCTGTGTCCCTGCTCCAGGTAGCTGATGCAAATACTCTTTGAGATTTGATTTTCATACACGCACACACACACACACACACACACACACACACACACACACACACACACACACACACACACAAAATGCATGTATGTGTGAGCTCACTCGCTCACACACCTAGGAAAGTCTAGCACAGATTTACCCACTATGCCACATCTACCCAGACTACCATGTAGATTCACTGCCACCAGCCAGCTACTTTAAGGCTCTTACCAGGGTACCAAATTACTCTTAGTAAAATTAATACTTATACAAATGGTAGTATTAACCAATCAGCAAGACTTTCAGGAGAGTGATGCCACAGTACCATTAAATAAATGCAAGTTCCCTCAAGGGTTAAAATATTTCTAAAACACCAGCCACAACGAAAGGCTTAGATATATTTTATAATAAATAATAAAAAAATACATGAGAAAACCGAGTATTTATTTACAATAAACACCAGAGTTTCAACTCACAGGAATTATAAAAGTAATACAGATGGAAAGACCCAGACAAATACAGAAAAACAATGCTTTTAACTAATCTCACTATATTTTTCTAACTGACTTAAGAATTACTGTTCCCTAGTTAAGTACTTACTAAAACAAAGCAAGATGAAGTGGATGAGTGGTCTTGTCGGTTCCAAAACAGAGTGCTGAGTGTCTCTATCATATCTCTCACTAGTGTCTAAATGCAATTTCAGTGCTGGCTCCAGAATGACATCACATCTGGTCACCTGATACTGTGGTTCACACACTACCCCTTGACTAGAATCTGAGCCAAGATCTCGCACACGTGTGTCACAATACACACCTAGAACTTTGCTAAGGTGTATTCCAGCATCTGAAGACTGTAAAATAATTCTGACCCTTTCATCCTTCCTGCCGAGACTAACCAGTTATTCTTTGTAACCCCAGGGTAGCAATTAGTTCACCACTAAGGACAGTAAGAGCAGGATCCCAGCACATACATTGTGTCTCTGGCTGCATTCAGGCCTGTGAGATAAAATCTTTATGGCCTAAACCAAGTCATTTAATTTCAGGCAATTTTTCTTAAGGTTAGCTGGGCTGAGCTTAACCCCTTCCCTTTCAGCATTTTCTGTTAACATACTATATACATTTCATCAGTTATAATACAGCCTAACATACATGCATATTCTATCCAACAGGACCACTGTTGATACAGTTTTAACACAAGTAACTTTACAAATACATTTTAATGGAATCATCTGTATAAATCAGTTTGATATTCAAATGACATAAAATTCTTACAAAACTCCAGCTAGATATACTTGCATATGTTACACATGCACTGCCCTACTTTCTCCAGCATAGCTGGCACTACCTCACATTATCAAACTGATGTTTAAAGTTGTCATTATAAGCTACTTGGAAGTTGGCATGTATCAACGGCTAAGTATGAAGCAATGTAAGTACTGATAAGTAAATGAATAGACAGTGGTATGACTGAGTGTTCTGTTGCGATTGTGACAGCTGAGTATAAGGAATCCTGAATTTTTTGACTTATCCATTTCATGGTCTTGCTTGTATATGTAAAGCACATATAATATGAGAAAATAATTAAAAGGATTCTTGTTTCAGAATATTTTAAATATATTTTAATAGATATTTATTCTTTTTTTTTCAAAACAGGTTTATTGTTTTAACATATAGATATTTATTCTGACTGCGTACGCTTTTTACAATATGGATGTTGTGAATATGTAGCACAATGTTTTGGTTAGTGATGCATTGTATTTTATACTGTGCAGTTCTCTTCAAATAGTATTGCCCTATGAGTGCTTTGCTTAATACATTGCAATATAGTAAGTTTGTTCTCTTCAGAACTTTTGTGTAAACATTATTTATTATGTGGCTTTATCAGATACTTGAAATGAGGTATACTGTATTCACCTGACATATTAACTGAGATGGTCTTTGTAATGTGTGGGATCAGCAGATTACTAAAGACTGATTAGTTTTCCAGGATGTGGTTTCTGTTCTAAAAAATATGTTCTTGCTTTACTGCTTTTTTAATTCCATGTAGACTGCATCTGCAAAGAACGAAAAAAAGTGATTGCAAAAAATAAAAGTGTTGCTTAAAATCTTAGTAAACACCCCCTTAGAATGAGTATATAAAAAGCAAGATATGGATATGACGACTGAGACACCATGCACATAATTCTTCTTAAATGCCAATCTGTTTGGGGAAAGAACTGTGGTTGAAAAGACTTATGAAAGAAACAGATTTTAACAAATAACATTCTCACAGACATTCTTTCCAGAGCTCACATTTGCATTACAGATTATGAGCCTCTCCTAACAATGCAGCTATGAAGTTCAAAAGCATTAAATTGAGTTAATGGTTGGTTGTCAGTTGCATGGTTTTGTTATCAGATTCAATTGGTCAGCTGGCTGCACCTTGTTTTTGATGCTAGATTATGAGAAGAGTGCCACTTGCTCCCCCAGTTTGGAGAATAGTCGAAAAATAACACAGCAGTACGCATGCAGGAAATTCTGCTCTGCTGATAATTGCAGTCTTTGAGATTCTGGGTAGCATAATAAAGGGTGGTCCCCTTTGCCCTGTTAACTGCTGGTATAGGGACATTGTAGCATTCAATGGCACTCATTTGGTGAGGAATGGGTGTATTTATTTAAAATAAAAAACATTGAAAAAAGTAAAATTAAAGAAATAACATGCATATGGTACAGTTATACATATAAATCCAAATATCTGCAACGTTCAATTACCTAATAAAAACAGAATAAAAAAGTAATAAAACAAACTGAACTTCTGTACTTAAAACAGTGTTTAGGTCATTCATTGAATACATTAATAAATAAACAAAGAAATTTGCATCTTTAATTCTACTGCTACCTGTGTATTTTTGTTTTCTGGAGCCTTCCTTCCTGGGCTGTCACTGAAAATGGCCCACAAAGTCCACAAGGCATATACGCACACAGACAGAAACACATGCATGAAAAGGTCACACATTCAATCAGTGGGCTATTTATTTATTTATTTATTTATTTTGTGTTACTACATAACTTTGTTGATTTAATTGCCTTTATCTGATGATTTTAGACAAGCTTTCCTGCAATTTAATATTTTTAAGTTTTTTTATCAAGAGATATGCATTCTGTCTTTCAAGTAATCTACTCGAGGATTGCTGAACAAATTTCTTAAGTGATTTCAGAATGCTGTATATATATTACACCATTTACCTGGTACGCCGTTATTAAATATCCCATTTCTCACTTAACAGAAATTCCACTTAATTATAAATCTTTGCAAAATTATATACAAAGGTCAACAATGTATAGCATTCCATACCTGATTAAGACATTTTTTTCTCTGATTTGCTTTTACTTTTTAGCTTATCTTTTCTTGATTGCAAAACCTTTAGAAGGTTTGTACTTTCCATTTTCTTTTGCCTTCCAAGTGGAATACTAAAGAATATCCTCATTTTCTTCTTTTACACCTTTTTTTCTAGACTACAAATAGTCCTCAAATGGTGCACTTTGACTTGCTAAACATTCATTTCAGGAGTCATAGCCTAAAGTTCCAGCACAAAAGCATTCATTCAGCTCATAGATAAATCAATTTCATTAAGACACTGACAGTAAGCGTCAGAAAAATACTAAATATTAAAAGAATACAATTAAGAGTCCTCCTCTGGACCTCAAACCATACTAAAAAATAATGATGGTCACCTTCATGAATTGTTAATTACAAGTTTCTAGCTTCAGGAACATTTATTAAGTGCCATGACATAATCAACATTTAACACACTGCTGTGAAACACTGCAAGTGTGTTGATGCACTAGGTGAAGTTTAAACACGCACACACTTTATGAATCTGGCCTACAGTCTTATCCTTGCTTTTTCTTTAAACATAAATACTTTTGCACAATCAACATATCATTTTGTAATGGAAAAAAAGCACTTTCCAGTAGTTCTTAATCAAACGTAGAGTTATCTACTTGCATTGTACTGTCGTCAGGCAATCTGAATTTTAAATAGACAGCTTTAGTTGTTGTTTTCATAGATGCTTTCTTCTTATCTTTTTGTTTGGGTCCAGTTAATGAGTCACCCATTTCCACTTGTTTTCTGAAGACTATTTCAATGAGCTTTCCTCTTTCCTAGGACATAATTTTATTACCCATGTTAGTTCTATTGTTGTATTTTCCCATCATGCTCCCTGCTTGACAATTCCCTCGTCTCTTTATCACTTACACCTTTTCATCTCCTTTGATATTCCAAACTGTACATATTTTACTTCAGCCTAAAGCTCTGTCTTCGTGTCCATACAAATGCTACTTGCATTCTTGCCATCCTTTCTCTGATCTCTGCTTTATAACTCCATCTCTGCCTGGGCTTTCATCTTCCCTCTTGCTGTCTTCATTATTTTAAATTGTTTATTTTCTATAACCTTTCCCATTTTTTTCTTGTACAAATGCAGCATTCATAAACATACCATTCTTTGTCACATTATGAAACCTTTGACTGTTATAATTTTATTTTAGTTATATAAAAACATGTTCATCACACCAATTAATATAATCTCATAAACATTTTTAGAAAAGGAAAAAAATATTGTTCCTTAGCCAAAAACTATTTCATAATTATATCTATTTATACCTTTAATTTTGAAACAATCTTTGTAATGTTCTACATAAACTCACTGTAAGGGGTCAGTTTACATTTGCTCATTATAGTGTATTGTCTCTGAAACAAAAAGAAAAAGAAAAAAAGGTTTGGGTGCAAAACTTTTTGTCATGAGCTTGCAACATTCAAGGGGGCATGTCTCTATCTCTGTCTCTGTGGAGACCTATACAGCCCTCCGCTTCAGCAGAGTGGTGGCTTTTCTTTCTGCACCATGTTTGCCTTACAACCATTATTAAAGTAATAAACTATTTTCTAGTGAAGGCTGAGTGGTTTCTTTATTCTTGTGAATGAATAGATTGTATTGGTGATATTGTGGCAAAGGTTTCCTTCTTCATTGTAGCTTATTTGGTTTGTTGTTTTTTTACCTACCTTGCTGCCCAAGTCTCCTGTCCATGCTAGGACCCTACCTAGCCTCCTCCTGCTTTCCATCTCTCTTCTTATTCAAAGCTTAATAAAACCTTTTCTTACCCTAATGAGAATGCACTCATCTACTTCATTGTAACTTTAGCCTACTTAAGCAACAGCATATCTTGACCATACAGCCTATGTCGATTGTTCGTATTTGTAAATATGTACCTTATTATTTTGTATTAACTTCTCAGCATCTACATATCTTTATAATCTTTCAGCATCTTATAATGTGTTCAGACTTTTCAACTTTGTATTTTCTTTTTCTGTACTCTCATGATTCTGTGTAAACTGTGTTTTATGATGGAGGTTTTCTCCTCAAGTCTCCACTGAAAATGGACCCCGGGTCAGTTGTTAACCCGGTTAACAAATGACAAATAAACAAATAAATAAATGTATCGTTTACTGAATGTGAAGTTTAAGAAATTGGTTTCACTGGGCTTAAATTGTTATTTTACTGCAGTGTGTTCAGTTTTGCGATATCACACTTTTTCTATGTTGCATGGGTTTTCAAATTTAACATTCCCGAGTGCATACATCTCCCTTCTGTTTCTCATTACTTTGAGCACCTATCACAATCTTATACATGTATCACACAGATGTGTGAGCATAACATTTTTGTACTAATTTATAAAAACTGTGTTAAAAAAAAGATATGCATTCAATTACAGCATTGATGCCCTTCAGCTCGGGGCACACTGTGCCTCATTTGCAATAAGGTGTTAAAGCCTGTTTTTACTGTCCTGTGAAACTAGCTCTTCTTTTAATTAGCATGGCAGGGGTCCCTCCAGACCGGAGGTTGTATAGTCAGAAGATCCTGTATACTTACTTCTACATCCTCATCCCTTTGCCTCTTCATTTGTGTAGTAAGCTTTTATTTTTTTAATCCAAGTACCATGGCTTCCATAGATGAGCTGAAGGTCCACTGGGAATAAGTCATACTTCAGACTAGGTCCTTTTTTGAGGAATCCTTGGAGGAATTTTCACAGCCATCTAGCTCTTCTGAATCATTCACAACAAAAAAGAGTAGATCTAGTGGTCCAGATTCATCCAGTCCAGAAGATACATGCTTGGCTAAGATTGTCTGAGACTCCAGAGATTGCAACATTGCAGCCCCCAGTTAGCAGTGTTGAATCCTGAGCAACTAGAAGCAGTAATCAAGGTAATCTACTTTTAGAGAAATCCGTAGGGGAATTTAAGGCTCGCAGACTTCAGGAATAGGAATAAATGGCAGAGGTTTTAGAAACTGTTTCAGAAGATGGCACTGTTAGGTTGTTTGGAGATGTTGTACCCATGATTCAGAATTCCATCCCTATGCTACTTGCTTCAGGCATTCAGGCTACAGAGAATAAGGCATTAGGGAATCAGTCCTTGGATTCCTCCTTCTCCTCTAAGCCAGGGCCTCCCCTCCACAGCACATATCTCTCTCACCATCAAAGAAAATCTTTTAAGGGGTACGTTCCTGGATATTTTTGATTTAATTGACCCAAACTGAGTGCTGTGTATCTTGGAAAGAATTAGCAGCTATTGGGTATAAACAAGACTCTAGTATCAGGATCCATAACTAAGGGGTACGTTCCTGGATATTTTTGATTTAATTGACCCAAATTGAGTGCTGTGTATCTTGGAAAGAATTAGCAGCTATTGAGTATAAACAAGACTCTAGTATCAGGATCCATAACTGGGATAATTGGATGGTTGGTTTCTCATACTTCATGGCTATTTGGCTAGAAAAAGATTCTTCACAAGCTTTGACTCTTTTTACTTACTTCCTTATTATCAGGGAACCCATAGTTTCTGAAGCAGTATGGCCTGATATTGGAACAACCAAAAGCTCAGAAAACTGAACACCACAAATAAAGAGCTAAATTGGGAAGAATTGACAGACACCATCCCACCTTCCAAGTGATATTGTAGATCCCAGAGGGAGGCAGTGGTTTTGCTGTGTATACAACAAAGGCCTATGTTCTTTGCTCACCTATTGTTTTGGTTATATATACTCTACTTGTGGAAATAACCATCCAGAGGTGAAATTCTGGGCATACAGCAAGGGCTTATGTTTTTAACTGGCCTGTTGTTTTCATCATGTATGTTCCACTTGTGGTAAGAAGCACCCAGTAATGAAATGCTGGTAAAGGAGGGTCAGATTTCCCTTAACTCTCTCATCAAATTTGAAACAAAGGCCCCTTTGTATAACTCTGAGGTACAAACTCTAGGTAGTGCCTCCTCCAAGTTAAGCAGAGGAGGAGGACAGACTTTTAGAGGCATTTAGCACAGGTAGCATTCCCTGTTCTATTGTTAATCTGGGACTCCTTACTCGTTTGTTATGATCATCTTTCAGCCTTCAATAAAGCAAGAATTGTTGGAAGGTTTTTTTTTGTGTGTGGATTCCAAATGGAGTAATTTGACCTCCCCTTCCCCCTTGATTTGTAAGGCAAGAAGTAGTAGTTAAAATCTCCTTCGCAAACAGATTTTGGTGGATAGACTTCTAGGTCCTTTTGAGGCACTTCTTTTCCCATTGTTTAGGGTCTCACCAATCAGATCCATGCCTAAGAAGAAGGAAAGGGAGTTTGCTTTATCCATTATTTATCATTTCCTCAGGAAAATTCTGTTAATGATGGCATCAGCAGAGATGAAGTGGTAGTCTTATACTGTACTCTAAATGACAGCATCACTTTCATCAAGAAATGTCCTAACCCCTGGTTGTGCAAACTGAGCATCAAGGCTGCAGTCTACTTGCTTTTGATCCAAGACCAGGACTGATATCTTCTAGGAATGTTTTATGAAGGAAATGTTTTCTTCAACACTGTCATGACCATGGGTTGTGCTATATTCTACACTATTTTTCAAAGTTCAGCACAACTTTACAATGCAGTTGGCAGCAGAGACTCCCCCACCAATCAGGTATCCACTATACAGATGATTTCCTAGCTGTGGGTTCTGGTTTCACCAGGGCCAAAAAACAGTCAAACATTTTCATATAACTTTGACAGTATCTAAGGGTTTCTCTGGCAGGACACAAGGTGTTAGGCCAGATAGTGCAGGAAAATTATAGTGAGTTATTGGGTCAAGTTAATGGCTTGTAGATAGTATTGCAAATCTAATACATTAGTGGGATGAATAAATGTGAAGCTGGTGATGATTCTACCAAGGCTACTATTTATGTTTAGCCATCTTCCACCAGGTGATGATAAAAAGTAGGTTTAGAAGATATAGACGCGTTCTGATAGGTATGTATGGAATAACAAGAGGAGTAGAATAGCAAAAAACAAAATTATTATGATTGTGTAGAAGATGGGTGAATAGTGAGTGCTTGTCTTCCCAGCGTATCTGTAGGCAGCAATATTAGCCTTTGTTTTAGGAAATCAGGAACATCAGGAAGGTGAGGAGTGAAAGAGTATTAGATTAAAGTGGATGTTGTTGTTGTGGAAGGTAAAACACTGTAGAGGTGATACATTTAGCGAGTTCAGATTAATAACTCTGTAGAACAATTCTAATGTTAAAATGCAAGGTAAAGGTTTGAACTGGAAGAGATGGTGGAGAATGGCATGAGTAAGGTGCATGATTTGGTATACAGAGTGGAGAAGGAGAAGAAGCACATTTGAAGATTTATAACTTGAGTGAGAGGGAGGGATGGAAAGGTATGCCTCGCCTGAAGGAGGGGAATAGCTGCAATTTATCCAACCGAAATTGAATGTTAAGACCTAGTTAGTAAGGGTTCATATAAAGGGATCTACTCAAAGAAGTGGCAGATATCTGTATTCATGAAGAAATGGATATACAACTAGAATGTAAATGTCGGAAGATCTATGCAAGGTTAGTTGATAGTAAAAATGGACAGGTGCTAGAAAATTAAGGAGATAGAGAATAGTGGTGAATGTAAGTATAACTGAAGACGAAAGGAATGATGTGTTGAGAAGGTTAGCTAAATTAAAAGCCATATTACTATTAAACTGTTATACAGACTTGGGTCTATATTGGATGCAGGAACTTTCAAAAGTTCAAGTGTCATATGGTCGGCATCATATGATCGAACTTTTGAAATTTCAAATGTTTTAACGGAGATCTCCGTACAGCATGGAATGGGAAGATTTCCCTTTTCTGCACTGTAGTGTGATCTCGGAGTTGGTATATATAAAGAGCAGGGGGTGCAGGGGGGCTTTCCCCCCATCTTAAAATGTTCATGTAGGTTATTTGTGTTGCTTTTTTTTTTGGATGTTTGAACTTTTAAAAGTTCGATCATATGATGTCGACCATACTTTTAAATATTCGAGCATCCAATATAGCCCCTACAGACTCAGTGCTGCATAAGTGTCTCAGACCTTCCCTTCAGTTACAGAGATGTTGGAAGGTGGGGAAGGAAAATGTTAGAGATGTGGGGAGAAGACGCATGAAATCTGTATTTTTTCTGGGAGAGCCATGCAGTTAAACATGTATGGAATTGCTCTTTACAGGAATGAGAGAGTGTATGAAAAACGTGTACCAAAATGGTGGAAGCTCATACTCTTGAGGTTAGGTGGAACAGAGGATGGGTGGAAAGAGCAGGAGAAAGTGCAATTGCTATATCTCAGAGACTGGTGCAGAGCTAAAGTCTAGAAGGACTGGATAATTTGGAGAGAAGAGATGGTGATGATCAATAGTTTAAAAACATGCAGATGAGTGATGTTAGCCCAGGGAGATATGAAAAGTGGAGAAAAATGAGGAAACAATGAGAGAAAGTACCAGACAGGTATGCTATATGATAATATTTATAGGGAATGATGTGAGTGTCACAATTTATGTTGCATTTATGAAAGTATATAGACTGTGGATGGTAATCAGTGCCAAAAGGGTGGGGGTTGGGGGAAAACAAAAGTGTGAATTAATATTATGGTTTTGAAATTTAAAGGTTAAACTATGGACATAAAAAGGAGAATGTTATGTTAAGCACTGTCTTATAACATGTACTTCTATATGTATTATTATTGATCAACAAGGGTTGAAAACTTTAGAAAAAATGGTTTGATGTTTTTGAGTGGTGATAGAATTGTATGTTTTAAAATGTTTAGTAAAAAGGATATAAAAAAATGACCTGCCTGTGTTTCTCTGCTTTTATAAAATATCCATACTATTTTTCATTCCTCTGAATATGTTCGTGCTCCCAGCCAAAGTGTACAGTTTTCATCTGAACAAATCCATTTCTGAGATTTTCTTCTGTGGACGTGCTTACATTCTCAGTGCCTGTTTATATACCCCAGCTCTTTTTCTCCTCCTCCCTACATTAATATTACCATGTTTTTGTTTGTTTACACCCATTCTCCAATATATTGAATTGAAACAGTCCCCTTTCCTTGGATGCTTCTCGAATTCAAACTTAATATTTGCATACAGAAACGATGTTCACTAAACAAATAAATTGATGTGTCCTGATCATGTAGCAACCATTCCACAAAGAGATATAGACATAAATGAATACAAGGATTTTGCTCAATACTTGTTTTCAGATAATTTTATTAATCATTTTAGGAATTAATTGCCTTAATTCTTTGCAGTCTTTTGAGTTCTAATGACCTTCTCTGAAGAGGTAATCAGAGTAAACTTTGCCTCTTTTTCTTCAATTTCATCTTCATCGCAGTGATCATTAAAAGGTACTATAATTTCTCTGTTGTTTCAGCCAAAAAACTTCTACTCCTAGAAAATACTGGCCAGATTCATGGTAGTCAAGTGCATATTTTGCAAAGGTCTCCAGATACTCAGAGGGTTAACATCACTGAGATGTTGTACATGCTGTTGCCAGAGTGGGTATTGCTGGTGCCAGTGTAAATAAATATTGCAGCCATGAATTTTTTAAACTTCACTGTATTTCATGATATGAAATCTTGGATTGCCGACTGCAGTTTTTCTAACAGCACCACCAGTCACTCATTATACCTTACCACTGCTGGAATACAAACCCTTCTCCGTCATCTGATCAGGGCAGGTCTTGATAGCTGCAGGATAAATACTACATATATTACATAAACATTTAGGTTTGTATATTAATTGTACATCTTGTTTTTACATATTCTAATCAGTGAATAATTTTAGCAAACATTAGTGTCAAGTTAAATAATTGTCCCACAGTAGGTATTCCTGGTAGTCCCTAAGTATAAAGCATAGAAAGATTGGTAGTTTTTTTTCTTGCATCACACATGAATCTTCCCACACTCAACCCCTTCTGAAGCCATGCCCACTTCAGTCATCACTATTTAGAGCAAAAGGGAAACAGATTCATGTTGTCTCACACTGCATGCATCATAAGCTGCGCACTGATGGGCAGTAGGTCACCACAACAAAATCTATTGCCACCGTGTAATTAGGCATTACCAATCCTTGGGCCAGGGTATTGGAGGGACTGTGCTGGCCTAAAGTTATTTGCCCCCAAAAAACTACTCTAGTGTCCATGGTTAAGACACTGTGTCCCTTAGGCCTGATTATGAAACCTGAAACCCTACAGACCTGGCTGCAAATGTGCCTATCATTTCACAGTCTGCAATGTGTGTATACAGGCAAGCGACTTTTGATTTTTATAATAAAGCAGTACTTAAAATCTGTCCCTGATTTTGGGCCTTTTTCTCCCCATTTTATTATGCTAAGAGGTTGGGAAGTACAGTACTTGGTATGGGTACTAAGTTCAGGAAGGCTTTCCAGGAGAACAACTTCTTCAGATGTGGCTGCACTGTTTGTATGTGTGCATGCGCTTGCATATGTGTGTGTATGTGTGTGTGTGTGTGTGTGTGTGTGTGTGTGTGTGTGTGTGTGTGTGTGTGTGTGTGTGTGTGTGTTTGTTTGGGTGTGTGCCAGACAGGTATTGTTGGGCCTCATGTATGAATGATTCAGACTGTGAATATCCCTGGACACAGCTGCTTCCCTTCCAGAAAGGACAATGGTAAACTACAATACCATGAATGCCTGACTGTGTCATGTGCCTGAGCATGTGGCCATGCCATACTGCACCAGGTACACCACCAGTGGATAGTATGAAGAAGGTAGCAGTATGATAACTTGGCCTACCTGTTGTGTGGGATGTACCCACAGTGGAGGCAAGTAGTGTCCACAGGAATGGCATGGGCTATGATGTATGGCAGCTGTCAGACCTATTGAGGCAGTGAAGGCACCCAGATACCTGACCAACAAGCCAGTCAATTAATCCAGGCATTGTATATCCTTATGTACCTCATCACACAAGCCATGCAGTTCACATATCATCACTACCCTGACTGTAGTGGCAATGACCTGTGGTAGGATGACTAACATGTACATCCATTGTGTAAACACACATTTCAGACAATTATTGGGAGCCAAGACAGTGACAGCAACCAGGCTGCTGCTTCTATGGAGGTGCCAGTGCAGGTGATTGGGCAATGGGCAAGGGGGCTCTCTGAGTAGAGATGAGTGGAATGACTTGTCCTTCCATGGGTTCTGGAGATTTGTGAGTGGGTTCCATAGGCAACAGAGGTGCATCAGTATGTATGTGTGAGACCATCTGGGAGTGTGTGTAATGAGCCACTATTAAGGTGATTTTTTTCTGTGTGTTTTACCGTGTCTCTATATATCTCCATCACACTAACCAATGTCTGATGCTTTGGAAATTGATCATTCCAGTCTCACTGCTGAGGACCTGAAAATGGGAGACCTGTATACTCCTAATAACTGTATATAATTTGGTATTTGAGAAGGTGAGGAAGCAACTGACTGCTATGGCTCCAAACTGGTCACATCCACCAAGGACAATCACAAAGCCTTCTTTACATACAGCCGCAATCTAAAAGGTAACACCCAAATCTGCTCTGAAACTGGTAATCAATAACACCACATACACAAATTCCATAGATATAGCCAACCTACTGGCAGACAGGTTCAGTGAAAACTTCACCCCCGTGTCCCCACCATCAGTAAACCAGGACATCCCCAGCACCTGCCCCCCTTCCCTCATCACCAGGGAGCAGGTGTTTAATGCCCTGTCAAAGGCACAAAATACAGTCTCCATGGGACGCAACAACATCCCTGGCTGTATTCTACATGAACTCAGGCATAAGCTGTCAGCTCCATTAGGCACCATGAGCGTCCACTGACCCAGGCAATTATAAGCCCATCAGCCTAATTAGCCTGATCTGCAAGGCCATGAAATGCATTATGATGGACCTTGTAAACAAACAAGGACATTGGCAACCTCCAAATACTTGACCCCACACAGTTTGGTTTTGATAAAGGGAGATCATGCCTGTTAAACTTGGTCAACTTCTTCAAAACAGTCACCAAAGCCATGGACGAGGGGAAGATGGTGCACACAACCTACCTTGACCTATCCTAAGCCTTTGACACTATTCCCCACTCAGGCATAATAAATAAACTCTCCCAGCTAGGCATCAACCTGTATGTTACCAGACTGGTAGCAAACTAGCTCACTGATAGGACCAACTCAGTCAAAATAGGGGAAGCCACCTCTAGTAGTAGACTCATATGTACTCTAAGGATCAGTCTTGGGGCCTCTACTGTTTGGGATATACTTTTCTGAGGTGCAAACCAAAACCAGTGGTCTGTAGCTGACCAAGTGTGCAGATGACTGCAAGCTGGGTGTTGTCTTAAAGTCCCCTAGTGATGTGAACATCCTGCAAAAGGGCCTTATCCAAACAAATGACTGGTGCCAGAAGCATGGCCTCAAACTGAATGCCAAGAAATACACCATTATCTCCTTTGAGGAAAATGGAGTCCCCACTAATTATCATGTTAATAACAATGCACTAAGCATGCAATCAGTCATGAGGGACTTGGGCACCCAGGTTGATAGCAACCTGACTTTTGACCACCATGTTGCCACCATTGTATGGAAGGCTTTCTACATGGCCCACCTCATAAGTAAGGGTATTTCATCCAGGAACAAGGAGGTTATAACATACCTGTAGTCCTCCCTTATCAGACCCATTATTGAGTACAATGCCAAGCACATGCAGCAAATGGAGAGACCACAGAGGTTTCTGACCATGAAAATCCAGGGTCTCAAACACTATAGTATACTGTGTGTATATATATATATATATATATATATATATATATATATACTGATAGGCTAAAATCCCTGTCCCGCTACTCAGTCTTGTACGGCCTGCTCAAAGATGACCTGTGTCTGGTATACAAGGCCATCCCAGACCCAGCCTTTATGGAGTTGCTACATATCTTAAGTCAAACTCATCTCGCACAACCCACATGCAAGGCCTCATCCTGGTCTGTGGCATTAATAGAACTTTTTGGGGGGTAGATTTCTGTTCCAAAGACACCCCCATCTATGGAATAGTCTCTCTCTCCATGTCAAGCATAGTACCTCTCTAGCCCTCTTTAAGAGGAACCTGGACGACTGGATAGGAAACAGAAAATACACCCCTGGGATCCCACCTGTGTCCCTGCTGGACAAGGGAAACAGGTGGTGACTTTGTGGCAACATGGGCAAAAAAGGCTTATAAGGGCCTCCGGGCCAATAGCCTGGTATCATCCTATGAACCTATGGACCTATGAGAATAAGATATGCTTAAATCTCTGATGTCTCAAAGTAAGACATAGTTGTTTTACTTCATTGCATGGCTAAAAGCAGTGGTCTGGACACCACAATTCTGTCAAACTGATATGTATTTATAGGAAGTTTGTCATTCATGGTGTCCATCTAAATTCTGTGCAGATACAGAAGGAGGAGATGCAACTGACCAGATGACAGAGAAATGTCAGTAGTAACAGGGCATTATAATGAGAGACTGTGAAACATCAGTGCCACTCTTAACGTTGAACAGAGAGATGTGTGGTACTGTTCAGTCAGGAGAACAGGAATCTGTCTGTTATTTCACACAGTTTACTCTTTGGTTATGTTAAATGAAAAATACTGTAATAAAAAGATCAATACACAGGAGGTTCAGGTTCAGGTTCTTTAATAGTGTACACCAGGAGGCAAAAAACGTACAAGTACAGAATTTTGTCTGAATAAAACAGGAAGTACACAACTTTTATAGTCTTTCTTGTTAGCCATTGCCTACCAGACTGACATGGTCAGTCACAAGTTATTTTACATCATTTTAGCTTACAATATTATATTCATCAGAGGTGCTGATACTACATTTTTCTTAAAAAAGAATTTTGGTAAACAATGTGGCCTTGCTAGCCACCTGGTTAGTTATAATGTCCTTTTATGAAAGTTGCCACTCAAGGTTCTAAGCTAATTTGAGCACAATAGCAGATACAGTTCTCAATACATTTCTCTAACCAACTCTTTGTTTCATGTATCACTTCTTCTTTGCAGCTGTGCATTATCTGGGAACATGTACAAGGCCAATTGTTCAAGCAGGATAGAGCAGAAGATTCTCATTATTTTACACTTTAATTTCCTGACCCAGCAGATAATCACTTGTGGAAAGCATATAAACATTAACTTTTGCTGTGCTAGCAGCTGTCAGGGTCAGAGGCCAACTTGCAGAAAGCACACTGCAGTTTCAAAGCTTCTTGCAGTTTCATATGAATTCATTTTTCTTGTCAAAACATTAATAGAATAACAATGTGTTAATCCCTTCTTTGCTTCTAATAAGTACTAAACATATACATTAATACATATTTTTCTAACAGGTTACATTTCCCTTCATCATGAATCCTGCAGGAATTGAATGTTGAAGCAAAAGAAGAAGAGGGCAACACTGCAATGTGCAACAGCGTGTACAAGCATTCTATTTCCAGCATGACACCATCTCTTAGTCTATCGGCCTTTTTGTTTAAAGTGCTAAGCCTCACTGTCATCCATATAATAATGTTACCTTTCACTATCTTTCCCTAACTGTGGATGTAGCATGCTGGTTTCCTGGCCCCTGGTACCTAGTGGAAGAAAACATTAAAATAAATGTACAGCTGTAGATGGAGAAGTTGCATTAGATTCAAAAAGAAATCTGTTCTCAACTACTTCCATACATTGTTTTACTATAGGTGATGCATATTTGTCTGTGGGTGATGATGCTAATGAGATGTTCAGGGTACCAGTCTCTCATTACATGAAGCTGTTCTGCTGACATATACTTCTGATGACTCTGAATATGCAGATTGCATACTGGCTGATATACAGCATGCACTTCTCCTTTCCCTTCTATGATTCTCACTGTGGCTGGTAATTTGTGGCCCTTGTATTATATGCTTTGCTTGTCCAGCAACTGTGTAGTAGTCAGGCTATGACACTGCTTGCCTCAGTGTAACACTATTCTTAGACATAAATATTAATGTCGATCTCTGTTTACTATTCCTTAAGTTGTCTTCATGTGGGCTTCAATTAAGAAACGCTTGCTAGCAAACTACACTTGGCTATCAGTTAAACAAGTCCTGGTGTTCATATGAAGCTAATGTTACAGGCCCTTGCAAGATGTCCACCGTGTATCAACCAATTTAAAAAATAGTAAATAACTGAGGAGGAATATGCATGATTATATGTGTTTTACTGATGTCATGACAGTTAAATATATAGACATTTAAACTGTGCTGTTGCTAATACATTGACAGGTCTTGTATGTTTGTTGACAAGGGTATTATCAAGTATATTTAACATGGAAAAGCAAGCAAGATGCTTTATTCCATGGCATTGTTTAACAATGTTTCAAATCTCATATTTTGACTACTTATTTTCTGAATATTTGGATCATGTACTTATAACAGGAAATGTCTTTTGCGCAGTATGCTGTTTACAGCTGTATTTTTCATTTTGAAGGATGTTCTGATGAAGTTTCGTTGAAAGGAACAAAAGCGCTTAACAGACAATTAAACTGGTTTTACCAAGTTTTATTGGTTTTTACTGGAAGTTTGTGGTTCTGTGCACCACAGCAAGTTTTCCGTAGTTTTGAGTTTGTACACTACTTGCTTCAGTTATTGGTCATTTTCAAGGTATGCTGCTACATGTGACCCTCTGTAACATGCTTTAATTTGGTAAGTTTTTATATAGTCTTGGTATTCATATTAAACAAATAATATTTGGTTTTATTAAAGGTTCTAACAAGGTGGACTATCCCCAGGATTCATAAAGCTTGCGCCAGGCGCACGCATAGCGTAGGTGTTATAATGCCAAATATGGCCACCGAGCGATTCAGGTACGATCCAATTCCAAGTGCACTACCGGCGTACGCCAGATCTGCGCAGCCCTCGGTGTAGGTATGCAAATCACCCCATGTGCAGTGTTGCACCATGCAAATGAAGGCATATAGCGATTCATGAAGTGGTGCAGGCATAGCGTAAGCCCACGGAAATGTAAACCAAAAAACACGGTTTACATTTTCCCAAACATAACATCGGAGCTATGGAAGAGGGCCAGACCCAGGTATCACAACGTGAACATATGCCAATGGCGAAATACACAGCCAATGGCATAAGAAAAGATGCACAACATGTAAATAACAACATTTAATGTCATGTCCACAGTAACGCACAGCAGAAGCGTAGGGCATTTGTGCGGAAGCTGTAATATAAAGAAATAATATAAAAATGTCATAAAATCGCAACGTAATAGAAATCAGGTTTACAGCATAACACACAATGGTAGGCATGGAACACCACAACCAAGGTGCAAGGGTTGCTAAGGGCTTGCGATAGTGTTCGGCGCGGTAACTATGAATTAGTAGTCAATGCCATGCAAATGAGGCAGATAATACTGAATCCCAAATGTCCCGCCGGAGGAAGGTTGTACCATACGGCGCAGCGGTATAACACCGAGGAGTGGCTCAGAGGAGATACATGACATCAGCAGAGGGGTGTGCCACTGTAGCACTAAGCACATTGGAGCATTGCAAATCTGGCCTGACCGTTGCTAAGCAAAGCTGCGGGACAGGGGTGGGGAGGAATCGTTTAGCTGAGAGCACACATGGTGGCCAAAAGTGCATGTGTACGAGGATGAAAACGTGCCCGAAACCCAGTAATCAGACGCACGCGCCGCAAACAATAGCAGAAACAGGAAGGTCAGGAGAAGAAAAGGAAATGCGGAAGTAGGGTAATTGGAGTACTAATGAGCAATCAACACCAATCAACCCACGAAGGCCAATCGACGGCAGCTGACAGGTCCGCTTGCAGAAACCTGCAAAACAGGATAGGGGAGGCATGTGAATGCAAAGAAAGGAGGGGAGGTATTGGATTGCAAAGATAGGAGACCTGACACAGCAGAGCAAAGCAAACCGACAGCAGACTGGCAGTAGCACACATAACGCAAGATATGCCAGGTCCAGGAAAGTACAAATGAAAGTAGGCTGCAGGATGCACGCCAGAAAATGGTAGGTGCAACGCGCAGAAATGTAAAGGGAAGGTCAAGAGGTAATCCACGGCAGGCAAATGTAACTCAGCACCAAAGGCACCACAATAGTAGTTCCGGCAGTAAAACACATAACATAACCTGTAGCTACGAACGTACATACACACCCTATGACATCATCGGTGTTCACAGCACAACAGTATAAAGTGTGTAAACACCCAACACACACCTGTGTATTCCCAAACACCGCACCATAGGTGTAAACACACGGGGAACTTTTAAAATGTACATGTTGGGAGCTGCCATAGCTGTGATTCATCAGCATGTGTTAGAGACTGACGGTGTTGTGGAGGATGATGCCGACAACCACTGCAGGCCTCGGAGGAGAAGGAGAGTGTTCAGACCAAGGGCAACCTACCAGGGGCTACATGACCTGGAGATAGTAGAGCATTACAGGGTGGACAGGGACATCTTACAGCAAATAGTGGAGCTGTGCCGGCCACGCCTGAGAACCAGAAACAACAGAGGGGAACCCATACCAGTGGACACGAAGGTATGTGTAAGCCTGCAAATACTGGCCACAGGTACCTTTCAAAGGCCAACTGGAGATATAATGGGTATCTCACAGGCATCAGCATCCAGGGTACTACACCAGTTCCTGGATGCCATGTTACCACATGCCAATGAGCAGATATACTTCCCCAGAACTCAGGAGGAGTTGGCCAGCAATATGCGCCACTTCCACCGTGTGGCACAATACCCGGAGGTACTGGGTGCGATAGACTGCACGCACATACAAATCAAGTCACCACCGGGTGAGCAGGGTATGCGCTACATAAACCACAAGGGATTCCACTCCATCAACTGCCAGGTCGTGTGCAATGCCCAGGGCATTATCATGGATGTGTGTGGTGGCAGCCCTGGAAGCTACCATGACTCCCATATCAGGCATGCCTCACAGCTGTATCAGGTATTTGTCAGGGGGGACATCCCACATGGCCATCTCATGGGGGATGCTGGCTATGCACTGGAGCTGTGGATGATGACTCCCATCAGAAATGCACACACACACCCATGCAAGAATGCCATAATGAGGCACACGCGCAAACCAGAATCATCATAGAGCGTGTGTTCGGGATGCTGAAATCACGGTTCCGGTGCTTGGATACATCTGGTGGAGCCTTGCAGTACTCTCCAGGCACGTGTGCCCACATCGTCATAGTATGTGCCATGCTACATAATATGATCCTGCGGAAGCAGCTGCAGCAGGGACAAAATGGTGAAGGCCCTCATAGCCCACCGCAATTGCCAAGGCCAGTACAGGCACAGAGGGATTCAGACCATGAACACACTGTGCCAGCCCCAGTAGGTAGACGGAGGTGTGCCCAATATGCCTATGCCTTGGCAAAGAGGGAACGTATAGCACATACTCTGACCATGTAGGCCCCTACGGACTGACACCTCTCCACCTGCACACACAGTAAAATGGATGGCACACAAACATGACCACCTGTAAATTGTAATGTATAAGTGGCCCAATGTGTGACTCCTACATAGGCAGCCCTTAAACATTGTAAACACAACAGCCAGTGGAACACAGAATGGCAACACCTGAACAGTACATGAGTCTTACAGCATATGGTGGTGCTGTGTGCCTGTCACGTTCCCCGCCAGATATATATGTATATATATATATATATATATATATATATATATATATATATATATATATAGATATATATATATATATATATATATAGATAGATATATATATAGCTATATATAGATGTACACATATGCATATATATAATACAGATAGAAAGGGCAATAGAGGGATATATTGTGATATAGATGGATTCAGCGATATCTGCAGATATGATAGATAGTTCTACGACATTCATAACATCTTGGAGGTACAAATATATAGGATACCGCCAACCATGGAATGTGTAACATACCGACATGCGTAACCACGAAAGGCTGAAAGACCGATAGAACACAGTACCAGAACAGTACATCCGCGAGTAATAGTATGATGATATGAAGGGACGGTTAGTCACCGCTGACGGTGTCGCGGTCCACATAGGTACTGTGTTCAACTGTGTCTGTGAGTGCCGAAGTCTGTGTAAGTGTGCGTTGAGGGTGCCGAGTGCATTTCTGTGTGACTGTAATGTGTGTGTGTGTCTGCAACATGTGTATGTTGGTGCCAAGTCAGAGGCAGACCAGTATGGTAGGTGTGGGTATAGCTAGCCATAGGCATACGGTTACTACCTGTACCACAGTAGGAGGGACATCCCCACCCTGGGCATGTGTGTCCTGACATAAAACAGTACAAAGGGCAAATGTCCAAGATGGTAGGACATAAATATGTCCCATATATAATGTAACAGTCGTATTTAATAGTTATGCCTGTATGTAAGAAACTTAAATGTTACATGCAATATGATAAGTATCCAAAGTCACACAACAATAGGTATGTAGTGAGGATAAAAGTATGTGCTACCTGTGTACTGACCATGGCTATGTGTTGGCCTGTAAACACCGCTTTGTGGCCCGCAAGTGTCCAACAATGACCATATGATAAGGTGGCAACCCATGGCAAACAGGCTCTTTTAACAGCACAACCACAATGACTGCAAATATCTGGGACAGAAATACAAGGGATAGCTGTCACCTACACATATCCCCTGATATACCGCTGCAATTACGGAGGTATACAAGTAGCAAGCTCACCTGCAGATGATATAGAAACCAATTAACAATGGCCCAACGTACAATCCCGTAACATAGGTCTACTAACTGTTAGCTCTCTAATCAGGGACGGAGCCCACACACATATATATGGATTATGTAGAAATGCAAGGCCCACAAACCGTATATGTTACGTACAACCACCGACATCCCCCACACTAGAAACTAAAGCAATACAAACTGTAATAGCAGCACAAACATCCAGTCAGTCAATTACATCTGCAGAACCCTCAACATACCATGTGAGAGACACAATTAAAGGCGACATGCAAAATTTCAGGCGCTGTATAATGGAACAAACAGCCATGTTACAGGTATTGATTGCAATACTCCGTTATCAGATGTCGGGATGACAGGTACACCCACATGTTGAACCAAATACTCTACCTGTCACACACAATCCACAGGGGACATGAATCCAAACTATACTTGTCTCCATGCATAGCAGGTGCAGTTACTCATAACAAAACACAATACAGACCGTCTCCCTGAAGGTAGGGCAAATAGGCAACGCCCAAGTGGAGAATCCAATTATACCCCACTGTCGCCACGTAATTGGCGAATGGAGTAGCTGCACAGCTGATATGCAAGTAATTAGTCACTCAGGAACACCAATTGGTGGGAAGAATCCACATGTTTCAGGTATCGACGTATATAAGGATGACTTGCCAGACATTCAAACCATATGCTCATACCGAATAACAGTTGAAACACTGTGAGAGAGATAGAAACGAAATGCCGTAACGACAACAAGGTATGTAGAATGCCAGATATGTAAGGTTATGTATAGCATGATCTGTATTAATTAGTTTTACTGTATGTATAGCCTGGTTTGTATTAATTAAACGTGTCCGCAATGCATAAAGTGGGGAAAGATATTTATGTAGTGATGTCTTGCTGAGCATACTAACGCTTGTAGAATCTGTACGTCCAGCAGTGGGACACAAGGTACACAGCACAGACACCACAAGGGATGCTACATGAGGCCATTAAACAGAACAATGCCATACAACCCGCCGTCAGTGGTAGGGTATGTCCAACAAGGACGTGCCATAGCAGGGGATAGTATATGTTGATATACTGTCACAGCACGCATGTGTATGGGCATATAACGTTAATGACATATGTAAGGTGGTCCCGCTGAGCAAGTATGCTTTGCATTATGGGGTACTATGTGAAATATGTGTAATGTATAGTATTATAGGTAGATATGACAGATATTCTACACAGCATAACAGGCATATCATGCATACCACAGGTATCGTCTATTGGTGTGTACAATAAGAAGATACATATGACTTGTAGGTATGGGACATAGTAATAGCATGATAGCTAATCTAAATGGAAGGGCTACCAAGTAACCATGCACAAAGGACATGTAATAGCTGCACAGGTGCATAGTGAGGTACTATGCAGTCTGTCAAGTCCATGTGTAAGCACAACTACAGTGTTCACACTAGTGGCACCTCTCCAGGGTAGTGTCCTGTGAAGAGCAGAGCCAGGTGTCACCTGCACCACTGCACAGTACAGCCACTGCAGTGATCCAAGGCCTACATCTGTCTCCCAACCACCAAGGGAGGTATCACATGAATAGTGCTACTGAGTGTCCCTGCGTGATGTACAGAGGACCTATGTTCCACAGCATGGTGAGTGTCTGGTTTGGGAATGTAACCCAGAAGCACATCCCACTCATTGTGGCGTGTGTGTACATATCCATGAGCATGTTGCTCACAGTGGCCTCTGCTTATGTTGCGTATGAGGAGTATATCCATCAATAATGTTGTGGACATGGGCCCTGTCTGATCAGCAGAGGTCACCCCTGAGTATGTAGTATGCAAATGTGTACAGATGTGGTGTCCGTAGTGCAGCCGCATATTTAAACTGTCACAGCCCAGTAAACATCATGGCGTGTTAATGTTGTGGCATGTAAAGCTGTAGCTGTTGTGTAAGGTACACCCTAAATGGGGTGGTGTACCCTTCAATGTGTGTAGATGTCTTGAGTTCAGAGGTACAATGGGTGCCTATGTACCAGTTACACACCCAGTACAGATAGGTGTGGCCATGTAGGAGGATATCCACACCACAGTGGCAATACGGTAACCACAGGAGTGGGTGTGGCATATGTGTGTACTGCAAACATGTACAATGTGATATGTATGTAGGGGACTACCATCCATGTGATAGTCAGTGGGTGAATGGTGTAATGCAAAGGTGATGTGCATGCACCTTGTGTCATGCAGCTTGATGCCATGATAGTTATATTATGTATCTGTCACAGCGACACCCGTATGGTTGGAGTCAGTATCAGCTGGTAGAGCAATCATGGTGCTTGGTATGTAGGGGTTCTAAAGCTAGGCAGGGAAAGTCCCCTGTGCCAGCCTGTTCCACAGGGAAGCATATACTTAACATGAGGGGCCCTATGACTGAGGACCGTGGTATGCCAAAGTACCTGACATGTAGTAGGTACTATGGTATGCTGGCCTCACTGTGTGTCCTGTCCATGAGCCACATAGCATAACATCCTGAGACACAGGGTATGATGTGCAGGTGGATGTGTATGTTGTCAATACCAGAATGGAGAATGGTGCTGAAAGGCAATGAGAGGACAATGTAGGATGTGTGGACTCCCGTACCATCAGCAACTGCCCTGGTAACTGTATGAAAGGAGTCCACCATGTGTAGGGGCCATGCTCTGGCCTTAACAAGCCCAACCCGGGTGGCAGCAGAGGACGGGAGACCAACAATGTCTCTGAGAAAGACGTCCTTGATGATGTGCCCCATAGCCACGCAGAACAGTCCAGTCAGGTGTGTAGGACTATAGTTCCATTCGTGCAATGTGGTGCCACCTGTGTGTAGTGTGATAAATGCTACTGTGTGCCATTCAGGGTCTACAATGTCTGAAACAAGGCTATTACTGAATATGGTGGCCTAGTGGGGAGACATGTAATTCAGAGGTTGGTGGACATCACAGCCTGGGACGTTGGAAGGTGACATGGGGCCAGTGCCCCAGGACACATAGAGTGTAGGTCAGTACTGTGTAGGTGTGACCACAGGGACACCACAATGTTCATGTATGGATTGCGGCCCTGTAGTGAGTGAGAGGGTGTACTGTCAGCACTGAATCCATCCTCCAGCATGTTGCCAACAATACCTGGGTCTGCAATGTTCCTGAGTGACTGTTGTATGTGACAGCAGATGTGGGTGATGCCATCGAATACTGACATACCACCATAATGCCTGGTGGTACACCCTGGAATGTGTGGCAGTCATGTTTACGTAGCTAGTCTTGGAGTATGTGATGAGGGACCCTGTGGCCCCCCCACGGCTGACCAATGAGCCACCCCACACATGGGAATGAACACCACTGTGCAGCAGCCTACATCTGTTGTTGTATATCATATGTCCGTGGAACATGACCACCAGAGTGGCGTCTCTGTTATCTGGTGTGTACCATCATGGCTCTGTGTGGAATAGCATGATCCATGCAGTTGTGTACATGCTAATTAAGTGCACTGGGGTATGTGTCAGCATTTGTATGTGCATTGTCCATCTGCACGGGTGTCATGATGTTAACAACCGCTGTCAGTAGACATCTGTAGTAGGTGTAGTAGTACACATGTACTGTGTATGCTGTGATGGGTGTGTTTCCGGGATGTGGCTAACAAGGTAGATTAGCATATGTTTGGAATCCACCAATGAGGGGATAACCCCAGGTGTGTAACACCAGTCACATGGTGGTAGTGTTCATGCCAAGGGAAATGTAGGTCTTGGAGGTGGTGTGTATGTGTTGATCCAGCAGAGTGGAGGGTATGACTCATGGATGTGTCGGTACATGAGTGGCTATCCCAGTGAAGTGTGGGGTAGTGTCAGTCACACATCAGTAGTTGCTGATTCCCACTGTCCACTATACCACCATAGAAGGTATGTTACCTGTGGGGTATGATGTTGAGTCTGTCGCTTGTTACAATGTGTATAGCGGTCCCGGACACAGTTAGTTGCACGTGGAACACCTCTGATGCATTGTGCTAAGCAACTTGCCAGGATGTGTGCAAAACATAGTGGGATATGGGAACCCCTCAGCTATAGGTGTGCCGGTCCAGGTATGTGCCTGAAAGGTATGGTCCGTCTATAACCTGTCATTGCAGGTGTGCTCTGCAGAGCCTACAGGCAGGTCCCAGTCACTGCAGAGATGTTGGAGTGGTGCATTATAAGGTGTGCCTTGCCTGTGTGCGTCACAGGGGAAGATGCAAGCAATGTGTCACATGATCCCATGTCGCGCATGCCAGTTACCGCCCTGCCGGTGACAGTTATTGGAAACTGTGCAGGACAGGCAGTATAGAAGCAGCAAGAGCCTTGTATGTGAGCTGTACTCCCTGGGCCAACAGGTGCAAGTCATCTGTGCCACAGCATTGTGTTTGACCAGGACAGTCATAGCGGACAGATACCACATGCCAGTGGAATGACAGTAGGAGCACAGGCAACTGTTGAAGTGACACAGTCGGACATTGTACAGTGGTATAATGTCCGGACGAATGCAAAATGCTCCCCAGGGCTAGGCCCACACCCTCAGGGCTATAAGACTGGTGAGCTATTGCATGTCCCTGCACACATAGTCTGTGAAGTGGCATCACAGGGCAGTCACACTAACATGGCGAATGACAGACATATCGTACCTGGTGAGGTGTGGCATGGGTGCATAGGTTATGTTGCAGAAGCAGTTACCCGACAGCAAGATGTAAGTGACTAACGCCTTGTGTAGCCTGCTGTGTGGAACTGCAGTGTGACACCCTACAGAGTCAACTATGACTGGTGTGTTGTGAATGTTATAACATACTATTGGCTGTATGTGGTGGGCACACATGACTCTGTGGGCTATAAGATGGGGATGTTGTCTTCCATGATGGGGGCTACCTCTGGTGCCTACAGTGAGTATGGAGACGTACTGCACAGGTTGTCCTTGTAGGTGTGGCCAGTGGTGTAGATTATGTGAGACTATGTGATGGGTGGGGTGTGTTGCGAATGTTACACATCCCCAAATGACTGTCAGGTGCAGTCAGGGTTGGCGACAGCATTACCCCCAGCCATAGCTGTCAGCCTCCTGTCCCCAAAATGAGGAACATTGGCCCTCATACAGTGTAACAAATGGGCGAAACGTGGAACACTTACAACTGGCTTAGTAACAGCGTCAACTAGGAAGGGCATATGATGGCTAAAATAGGCTGGTCTTACGTATAAAACAGATATTCAAATGAATTAATATGATTCTCATCTATCTAGCCATGGCTAGCAGGTAAACTATGTACAACAATGATTGTGTGACAGACCCTTCCAATGTGGAACCTTGAGGAACATGCACCTTTTAGAACCCCAAATGAGGTACGTTCCCCATAATGAGGTACACCTGAGAGCTATGGGCCCAGCACGGCTGCAGACGTGCATCCCCCACAGGCTGTAGTGCCGTATGTTGGGAAGTGAGCATTGAATGTGTACATGAGACAATTGCTCTACTGCCACATGTACGACATATCCCTCATATAGACAGGCAGTAGCACTGGTACGTGACAGTTGGACATGCCTGCATATACAACCATGTCCCACAGGATATGTGCATTATGTGTACAACAGCTGTCGTACCTTAAGCAAGCTGGGAAGTGTAGGACAGCCAGTGTACCTGTGGGAAATGGTGTGGAATGGGTGCTATAGTAATCAGTAGCTAATGACATGCTCACATGTTCTGAACAAGTGCCTAGCATGACCATAAAATACAGATAGGGTGTTGGATAATATCAACCCACAAGTGGTGATGACAGTCATTTAGGGTGGCACCGCACTATAACCCTGCTGAGTATGGTGTGCATGTCCATGAACCATTAGCACTGTAGATGTTAGCAGTACAGATGTACAAGATAGCACGGATATTTGATTACAAATACCTATGCATGTCACAGGAGTGTTCCACCAGTGGCCTGTTGACAGACCCACAACTACAAAAGGTGCAAGAGTGACATGTGCACAGCACATCTGTGCCAGATACAGTAGAACAGGGTTAATGTGTTGTACCTTACCCTCATTGTAGCCCATACCACATAGACAAATGTTAGGCATCTGTGTATGTAAGGCTGTGAATGGCCATGACCTATCAGTGTAGCTGTGTCAGTGTTGTGAACAACATACAGAATAGGCTGTGTGTGTGAGGTGTGTGACATATGTACACAGTCTGATGGATGATACCAGCAGTGTCACCGCTAGGTGAACATCCCTGTACCCATAAACTGCTACCTAGACTGCGGTCAACATTATGGACACTGTGTAAGGGATGGTGCTGTGCAGTGCACCCCTGAGATGGTGACATCACCAGGCACCTTCGGTAGTCATCTGAGGTACCCATGTCATGTCAGGGTGCCATCCATGAGCACGGAGATCACTGGCCAGGCATATACAGCACTGTGGTGACCAATATTGGATCACATACCACCTGTAAGGGGTAATGGCTATGCATGGATGTGCGATACCAGCCTTCACAATCCATACCTCCACTATGCAGCATGCCATCTACCTTGCAGAAGGAAATTTGCTACACCATGATGATGGACATGCTACATGTCCATATCCTGATCTATATGACATATGTCATGGACAGCCACAGTCCTAATACTAGGATCGCCACAGGCTGGACAGATCCCTGTGCCATATATGTGACATACTCCCACCATACCATGCAACCCTGTCCATCAAAGCTGCAGATGTCATCCCAGTCATACATGGTGTGATGGCCGCATGGTAGATGTACTATCAACTGACTGGATCAGTAATGTGGCACTGATGCAGCTTGCGGTGGCACAATGGCCGTCTTTAACAGCGTGGAAACCATGCCCTCACATGCTATGGTTGATGACCATCCCTGCGAATGTTGTCTGACTATCCATTGTCCCATGTCTATCACATGTGTAATACAGGCGATCCGTGTCAGGATGTTGAACAGTTGTACAGTGCTGTGTAGATGTATATGGTAAAACACATGCATGTACAGGTGTCCATGCGTATGTGTGCATTGTCACTGCTCAAGTCCATTCCGGCTGTGTCTGTGTTGATATGTGACATATACACAGCATTTAGGTCAACAGTAGTACCGTGGACACATCGAGGCATGTGCAGATAGGTAAGAACACAAGTGCAGGCAAATAGACATGCCCACAGCAAGACAGAATTTACATGGAGTATGAACACTGTAATGAGGTGACACACATATTTGGTGATGATATCCAATGCATAATGGGTGTGACATGTGTGACACAAACACGTCAGTCGTGTCAGTGTCATGGTGCTTTGCAAAGATAACTGTGCAGATGCAGTAGATGTCATAGAAATGTATGTGCAGCAGTATCTCTGTACATCTCTGAAACTGTGACCTGTCACCATCATTATGTTTTACAGATAATGCCCCATACACACCTCCCAGCATACACCCGCCAGGAGGATGATGTTCTCATCCCACAGCTCCATGACAACTATGACTTGTTGTTCAGCCATGTGCCACAGCATGCCCAGCAGCGAGATGACCTGTGGCAGGATCTACGCAGGAGGGTGAACGATGTGGGTGGCCATAACTGCACCTACCAGCAGGTGTGCAGACACTGCATGGACCTGATACAACATGCAAAACAGCGTGCCAATGCAATCGCCAGGGAACAAGGTGGAACAGGTGGTGGGCCACCAACCCAGCCCCCACTCACACACACCGAGGAGCTACTGGCCAGTCTGGGGACACCCAGGGAACAGCATCCAGAAACACTAGCTGCCATTGTGGAGGTGGGTGTCTCCCAACCAATGAGCCTGGAGTTGCCTGGTAAGTCAGTAATGCACATATGGCTATTATATCCCATGTAGTTGCATGTGTCACTGTACATAATGTAAAGTAACAACATATGCCAGGTATGTGGACACACATGCTACATACTACAGTATGCTATGTTGTGTATGCACACATGTGCATACTATATGCTATTACACAGGTGAATGTGTGCACATGCACAGTGCAACCTGTGGCTGTCATACAGTCAAAGATAATGTTCATACTGGTGTGTCACCCCTATACAGGTACCTCTGGTGTGCCGCACAGACATGGGTCTGTTGCAGGTGAGACTGTCATCAGTATCAGGCATGTTACAGTGTAGATCTATTTGCCATGTGGCCAGTTAACACTTGCACACCTGATGTTTGTTCCAGTCACGATATGCAGGTCACACCACCATGCATTCACACACACCACCCATGTGCAATATATTCAAACGTAATGATACACAGACTTGAATCCACAATACTTGTCATTGCGACATGTGTGGTCAGCTTTGCATACAACGGTGGAGGTGTTCTACAATGGAGGCATATGTAGTATGCATTGGAACAACATGTGTGGTACACACACAGTACCACACAGTGAGCTGTGATATGGGCAGCCCACAAGGGTCACCATTGTGTCATATGCCCCTGCATCGGGTGCACACATTGTGATGTGCCACCTGACATGTCCCAGACATGTAGTGTTCTGTCCGCAATATTGTCACACTATCACATGACCTATACCCCACATACCAAACATACAGCCCGTTGTCTGCATAGACCTGTGGAATGTGACATATCTGACATGTATGGGTGTATGTCATACGGGACCACACAGACATGTGGAGAAGATGCCCATCACACACAATTGGCCACCACATGTGCACACATGGCCATGGGGGATGGCCAGAGACATGTAGCCACACAGTACATGGGATGTGCATACACCCTGTTGCACATTGTCCACACATGGTCCAATTATAGCCTTAGTTGACTGATTATACAGTTGATGTGGTACAGTGGACAACCTAAAAGCCTGTGCACAGCTACTGGAGGTGTCACTGAAGTCTACCATATACGATCTGTCGAACATCATGACTGTGTTGCAGTTATGGCTATGCAATGTGTACATATTATGCATTCTACACCAACATACATGCCTCATGTTGCCATGCAATGGCACAGTGTCTGTACTTCACACTGTATAGCAATGTAGACAGCTCACACTACCCTCCCGTGCTCATGCACATTTGCTAAACATGCATTATATCTGTAGGGCATACACACAACACTGCAATGTGAAGCCCATTATGATGCTGTACATGTGTCGGGACACCATTGTGTCAAACATGTATGCATGTTAATGCACATGTCAGCAAATTACATGTCAAGGTAACGTCAGCCATCTGTACTGTTATCCTGTTCTGGGCCACATGGTGTATCATGGGGATGCATGCATACTACCATGATTGTGTGAACTGCATGGCTACTGATATGACACCTGCTTGCTGTAGAGTGCACCCCAGGGAGGTATGCTTACTAACACTATTAATGTCTGAGCTGCATGCCCTCTGCTCTATCACAGGCATGCTGCATGCCATCTGACAAATCACATGCATGGTGTGTCTGTGTGTGTGTGTGTCTGTGTGTGTGTCTGTGTGTGTGTGTCTGTGTCTATTGTACTTTACAGTATTTCTTTGCATTTACAGGTGATGTAGGTGCGTTACCCTCCTGCGGTCCATCTGATGTTAGTGTCCCCACAGATACTAGCGGTGATGAACATATGTATGAGGTACAGGCAGGGTTGTCAGGGGCTGAATCTGTGCCAGTGGTTAGCATCCCAGCTATGTCCCCCTCTTCCCCACACACAGTTCTGCTGCCAACACATACCGCATCACCGGTGGCCATAGAGGAAGGACAGTCAGCGTCTGTTGGCGTGGAACAGGAATGTGTGGTGGCTACAGAAGGTGTGTCTACACACCATGGTGTCAGTGTAATGACTGCAGATGTGACACACAGGCATGTTGCCGGTGCTGCTCGTACTAGGACCTCTGGCAGACATGCACCTGCAGGACAGAGCGCAGCAGCTGGTATCACCAGACGCATGTTCCAGACTGTAATGGTGGCACAGGCACGTGCTGAACAGCAGAACAGAAAAGGGCAGAGGCTGCAGAGGGCTGCTATCCATACCCTAAATGACAACATCCAGGCATTGGCAAATGCTCAACAGCAGATTGCTAATGTTCTGGATAGGCGACTAGGTGAAATGGTCAGAATCCTTGACCGAGGCATGGCAATCCGCGAGCGGGAGCTGTCTGTGCTGGAACACCTGGTCGGAGTGAGGCGTAGGCCAAGTGGATGTAGGCCAGCAACACCACCTAGAGTAGGTCGACATGAGCATGCCACCTCACATGCCCGCTCCCATAGTGCCGGTAGCAGTAGCAGTGAAGCTGCTGCTGCGCTATCAACACCAGGACACAGCAGGCCACATGGACATGGCCCTGGACGGTCTCAGCGGGGACAAGGTTCCAGCGGACATATGTCGTCGGACAGTAGCCACTCTGTACCTCCACCTGGTAGTGCCCGTGCAACCCCAGGCAGGCACAGGTCACGTGGCTGTGGACGGACACAGTGAGCTGTACAACCTGCACTGTACAATCTGGGGCTGTCAATTATACCCCGTGTAGGCATCACAAATGGCAGAACTGTGTACACACATACACGCACACAGCAAACACAACTGTAGGGCTCCACAACATCCACATGCATTCTGCACAGACATGTCCAGTCAACTCACCGGCCCTTACACACACACATGATGTTATCCATTGGTGCAGCCTATGCCCCTGGCAAACATATCACCCTGTGCATATGATGAAGCCTGTGCCGCATCCCTGTCATCCACATCATCGGTGCAGGGTTATGCACAAATATTCTGATGCACAGGGTGAACAGCATAGTGAGAGGTGTATGTAATACCTGTGTATGCATAGTGAGGGATGTGTATGTTGCAGTGGTTGTGTGTGAATACTGAGTTGTGTATGTGACATAGGTTGTGTACTGTCGACATGCACCAGTCACACCATGTAGTGCAGGTGCAGCATGCATTATGATGTGTTCACGGTATGTGTCTCGGTTACATCTGTAGCACCATGTTGGTTGTGATACCCTGGTTCCCTCCTATGGTGTACTTGCATGTGCCTACAGGTAGCAGTGTTTGCAGTCCCCCATGTGTAACTGTGGAGTACACACACGCACGTCTGGCAATATCAGCATGCTACATGTACCCTCATCCTGACTGGACACACAAACATAACACAGATGTCTGCACATATACTGCAACTGATGCATGTGGTCGGTGACACAGGCTACACTGGACAGAGACGTGACATACATAGCAGGACACATTACAGGTATGGTGACATGGTGCAGGGGTTTTACAGAGCGGCCTGGCCAATGATGATGTGAGGTGTCACTTGGTAGCTGGAGGCCACACTGTGCAGCAGTAGGACCCTGTAACAGTACGTGAACATGGCCGCAGTCACGGGGTGTACACCACTATAACGCACACCCCATAGTGTGCAGCTGGGGACCCTTGCCTGTGTGGTCATCACCCTCACAGTACTATGCACCCATATGACATGTCACAGAGGAGGGACATGCATAGGTAGCCAGTATGGCTGGGACCTATGGCATCAACAGGGTTGTGCAATGCATCACCATTACGGGTTAGTCAACACGTGGGGCCAGTGATAATTTCCCACCGTATATTAGCATACACACTCACACCAAGCACCAGACATACATACAGACACACACACACTATGGTGACCACACATGTGTATACGGACAGCCAATGTGTGTGATGCACCACACCGGCGAGTGTCATGCTTCCCACACTGACGTATGTACAGTTCTCTACAATGGTGTACAGGGATGTGTAGCAACTGGGACATATTCCCTGCGATATGTGGCATCCCTGGTCACACATTCGGACACACATGGCAGTGCTGGGAATGATACACCTGCCATATGATGACACGTTTGATGGACATGCAGCGGTATTGATTGCATTATGTGTACCAACGCTATATCTGGCAAATGTGCTTCTATATACACACAGGAGGTTGTAGGTGTTACAGGTGCCATATGACATATAGTTGTTAACACCTGACCGCTGTGTATGCATTATGTCAGCACCATCATGTAACAGCGACATAGCGTACAGTTAGCACATGGCATGATAGGATGGTGTGTGACACAACTGTGAGCCACCCCCTGCACACATACATCTAGACAGGTGGTTTACCACGTTATGTACACACATCCCTCCATACGTGCTGTTTGTATGTCACCGTATACAGATGTCAATGATGGGTCTGCATTGCGCCTGCATGTCATAGGTAGGCGCAACTATGTTGCGGACATCGGCCACTGCACATGCATGTTTGCTGCATGCACAGTACAGATGTCACATGTGTCTCCTGTTGCCATGTTTGTATGCATTGCTATTGTTGGACATGTGTGTTGACAAACATAACACATGGACTGCAATATGATATCACGGGTGTCACAGGCGACCAGTACAAGGGTATGTGTCCCGGTCAACACTGCTACCCCCTGTAGTGTGAGCATTCAACAGACATGGACCCACCTTCAATTTGCATGTGTAGCATTGATTAGGCCAGTGTTATGCATGAGGTACATCAAAGGCCATGTATGTATGTGTTGTATGTGCAGTCCATGCACACATCCACACAATCACATGTATGACATACCCAGACGTGTGTTCATTGGTGTACAGCAACAGTCAGGTGTCACAGCTGTGTAAGGGCCATGGTATGTCTTGAGCTGACCTGTTCATGTATACTGGTATCATTGCAATGCATAACACCTGTTGGATCCCTGTTGGTATGTGTACTCTGCACAGCTGGTGTACACCACTGTACAGCCCAGTGGTCATGTGTCACATGGTGTTGTGGGACCGTAAGGCTGTGTAGTGCTGCACCAACGACATGGTGCTGACTTGACAGCTACAGTGTACACTGCAGTGTGTACGTGTGTGACCTGCACCTGTGACAGCTGTGATGGCAGCTGTGTGTGTACAGGTCACTGCATGTGTGACCGCCCTGTGCATGAGGGCAGTTATACCTTACTGTGCCCTTCTGTGTGTACACTCCATCTGCATGCAAGATTGCACTTTGCAACTGCTAAGTGTGTGAGCATGCCCAGTATGCCATTGTGTAGATGGACACACAGTACATTCCACACTGCACCCCTCCGTGATTAGACTCTGTGTGCATGCAAGATGGTCCTTTGCAACAGCTAAGTGTGTGAGCATGCCCAGTACGCCGTTGTGTAGATGGACACACAGTACATTCCACACTGCGCCCCTCCATGATTAGACTCCGTGTGCATGCAAGATGGCCCTTTGCAACAGCTAAGTGTGTGAGCATGCCCAGTATGCCGTTGTGTATATGGACACACAGTACATTCCACACTGCGCCCTTCCGTGATTAGACTCCGTGTGCATGCAAGTTGGCCCTTTGCAACAGCTAAGTGTGTCAGCATGCCCAGTACGCCATTGTGTAGATGGACACACAGTACATTCCAAACAGACGTGTGATACTAAGCGTGTGGGCATGGCCATTGACATCCTGTATAGCCATGGTGGTCATCCAAGCACCAGATGTCCAATTTCAATGTCAGGATGGATGCCTACATTGAACACACTTGTTGCTCTCTCGAAGGGTGTACTGTCTGTGGCGCATCCCATATCTATTCAGTGTTGTTGTGCTCTGTAGATATTTAGTTGGCCTGATGACAGCACTGGTGTGTTTGTGTACGTCTACCTTGGGACGGTAATATGCTTTCAGACCGCTCACTCTCTAAACATTCCCTATCGGCATCTTTGCCTTTGCGGATGATGTCACCCACCTAGAAGTATGCCGCTGGTAGTGCTGTGTTCAGTAATCTCGGTAGCACGTTCTGTAAATGTGTAATGCTGTAGTGTGTTAGAGTAGGTAGGTGTGTGTTCAACTCCTGGCCCTTCCAAGTGTGTGTGTGTGTGTGTGTGTGTGTGTGTGTGTTTCCAGCTGCCTGGGGACACAGTAATGCTTTTAGATGCCTCACAACACATACATTCCCTATCGGCGTCTTTGCCTTTGTGGATGATGTCACCCACCTAGAAGTATGCCTCTGGGAGTGCTGTGTTCAGTAATCTCGGTAGCGCGTTCTGTAAATGCATAATGCTGTAGTGTGTTAGAGTAGGTAGGTGTCTGTTCAACTCCCGGCCCTTCCAAGTGTGCATATGTATGTGTGTGTGTGTGTGTTTCCAGCTGCCTGGGGACACAGTAATACTTTTAGATGCCTCACAACACATACATTCCCTATCGGCGTCTTTGCCTTTGCGGATGATGTCACCCACCTAGAAGTATGCCTCTGGGAGTGCTGTGTTCAGTAATCTCGGTAGCGCGTTCTGTAAATGTGTAATGCTGTAGTGTGTTAGAGTAGGTAGGTGTGTGTTCAACACCCGGCCCTTCCAAGTGTGTGTGTGTGTGTGTTTCCAGCTGCCTGGGAACACAGTAATGCTTTTAGATGCCTCACAACACATACAGTCCCTATCGGCATCTTTGCCTTTGCGGATGATGTCACCCATCTAGAAGTATGCCTCTGGGAGTGCTGTGTTCAGTAATCTCGGTAGCGCGTTCTGTAAATGCGTAATGCTGTAGTATGTTAGAGTAGGTAGGTGTGTGTTCAACTCCCGGCCCTTCCAAGTGTGTGTGTGTGTGTGTTTCCAGCTGCCTGGGGACACAGTAATGCTTTTAGATGCCTCACAACACATGCATTCCCTATCGGCGTCTTTGCCTTTGCGGATGATGTCACCCACCTAGAAGTATGCCTCTGGGAGTGCTGTGTTCAGTAATCTCGGTAGCGTGTTCTGTAAATGCGTAATGCTGTAGTGTGTTAAAGTAGGTAGGTGTGTGTTCAACTCCCGGCCCTTCCAAGTGTGTGTGTGTGTGTTTCCAGCTGCCTGGGGACACAGTGATGCTTTTAGATGCCTCACAACACATACATTCCCTATCGGCGTCTTTGCCTTTGCGGGTGATGTCACCCACCTATAAGTATGCCTCTGGGAGTGCTGTGTTCAGTAATCTCGGTAGCGCGTTCTGTAAATGTGTAATGCTGTAGTGTGTTAGAGTAGGTAGGTGTGTGTTCAACTCCCGGCCCTTCCAAGTGTGTGTGTGTGTGTGTGTGTGTGTGTGTGTGTGTGTGTGTGTGTGTGTGTGTGTGTGTGTGCATGCTCCCGTCTGCCTGGGGACTCAGGTTATGCTTTTAGACGCTTCACAACACAGATGTATCCTGCTGACGTCTTTGTCTTTGCGGATGTTGACACGCACCTAGTAGAATGCCTGTGTGTCTGCTGTGTTTAGTAATCTCGGTAGCGTGTTCTGTAAATGCGTCATGCTGTAGTGTGACAGGGTAGTCATGTGTAGGTTCGATTACCAGCCCTGCCACATGTGTGTGTGTGTATGTCTGTATCTCTCTCTCTCTCTATATATATATATATATATATATATATATATATAATCTATTTTCTGCCCATAACTCTGCTCTTGCATGGACAGCTGACTGTTTCATGTATCGCATATTTGCATAGCTTTCACATACCAATGGGGTATACTGCAACTCCCAACATTGTCCATGCAACGTCCGTGTTACGGGCGGTGTTACACGCCCTTACAGGTGTTTGCTGTATATCTTGGCAGACATCTGTCCTTGCTGTACTCTCACTGTACTCATACACGCCGGAGGCTTCATGTATCATGGCCTAGTTTTGATGTGTGTATGTCTATTTGTGCTGTGTGCATGGCTGTGGGTATGTCCCACTATCATCATTTGTAAAGGTGACAGCCCTATAGGTTCTTCATGTAGACTGCTGTGTCATTTGACATGTCAGCACATACCTGCGGACAGTACTGCACGTCCTACTGCAGTGCATTTCATACCTTCTGCGTTATCTTGCAGTCGATATTGCTGTTTCCTCACACATGTATCTGTTTCTGTTCATACCACTCCACCTTTTAGAGCAGGTTGCTGGACAAGGCCTTATCTGATAGTGGGACACATAGGGGCAGTATTGACATGTTGCTCTTACAAACATAGATAGTTGACACAATAATAGGTTTTGCATTAGTATGGCTTTTCTGTCGGATTTGGTGTCTTACTCACATGTTTGTCATTATTTTATGTCTTCAGTTATCATGAAAGTGCCAGAATGTTACTGTTGTTACGTGGAACACACCAAACATATGAGGCAGAACTCTGCACATTCTGCATAAATCTGTACAGTTGCGGAGTATGTGTCTGATACAAAATATCAACTTTCTGACACCAATACACACTGTATGGCAGCATCACAGGCCACATGCCATTACATTTATATTATATTGCAGGACACACCCACCTAGACAGTTGTATTCCTCACACAGGCCAACAGCTGCTTATCCACACTAATTGGTCTATCATGTACCGCATGTGTGCGCCGGTATTTGCGCTTTCCGTCAGTGGCAGAGCTCACGTACGTGTCTGGGGGACTGGACATTGTTACGGTGACACTGCATGACACCCTGAGGGACACATTACTTTTGTGTCTATTAACCTTCCACATTGACATTCACAGGGCATACGTTGTCATTCACATTTGTCGGAGTACATGCGTGTGACTTGTACATGTTTTCTCATTTGTCCTGATGTCTTTCTTCTCACCTGTCCACCTAGTATCACTAGTTTTGTACATGTATTTTGGACAGGTTACCTTCATACCCCTAACCTGTACACATTATGGGTAAACGCCCTGATGTTTGACCTTTGCCCTTGTTACATTTGTCATAGTGATGTGCCTTTCTGGTAAATTGCTGGCAAGGCATTACGGACTGTGTGGTAGATAATAGTGACTGACATTTCCATTACATGATTAGTAACACTCATAACATCTGTATTCATGGGTACGCCAGTATTCTCACAACGTTCTGACTTTTTCTGGGGTATATCTAATATAGTCCCTATTTGTATTTCATGTACTATGCCTTAGTGCAGCTGTGTTATTCTGACAGTTTGCCAGTTATGGGTACCATCTTGGTCGTACGCATGTCCATCCATGATAATCGCCTACATGACACTGATATAGGGCCCTACATATTGCCAAAATGGTTTCTGCAATATCCAGTGGATGGTTTGCCCCATTATTGAGAATATAGGCGTGTGCTATACCCACATCACTCCCATGGGGCGGGCCTACGAAATCTCTGCCAAACAACACCTAGGCCCATTTCTGCATACCCATGATTCCCATACCTGACAACCCTCTACAGTACCCATTACACATGTTTAATGTGTGCGGTACTGAAGTGTTGGGACACTTATATGCACTCCCCACTCTCCGGATATCAGTTCGTACGTCATACATTCTATCAACACATGTGTCATCACCCTTGCACCTGATACTGTTGCATGTACAGCTATTTTGTATTTGCTGCGGTCACTTCTTTTGCGTCAATGTCGGTTGGCACTACATAAGAATCAATTTTTGGAGTCCTGCAATGGACACCTATCTGCATATTTAAAGTGTAGAACTTGCTGGACTGTCACTTTCTGGCCAATGGTTTGGAATGCTGCGGTTTATTCACCTTTCCTGCATGTCTGTTTGTCTACCCATATTAGATATAATGTCGCCTATTTATGTACATATGTCATATCTACGGGACATAAGTCTGTTGTGTATACATATATACATGTACAATCCTCATTTCATAACTTGCTTTGGTTTACTTCTGTGGATTATGTGTATACACATATATCTATATCCATACCATACCTTTCCACTATACAGATTGTCGCAGAGTGTACAGCTGGTTGCCCCTTTATCTTCGCTGTGTTTTACATAAACCTGTGTCTATCTGGCAATGTAGTGGCATTTCATTTGAGACTTACAGTGGGGAATTCTGGCAAGCAGTTCAGGTTACGACTGCATACCCTTCAGAGAATCCATGCTACTGACACACCCGTTATTCTATCCACTTTCTGTGTTTGTTCTGGCACATATCTGGGGTTTGTCCCTATTTGTACTGGTAGTTTGCATGGCTTTGTCCGGTTTCATACTTTACGAGGTTAACAGGTTTGAGCCATGTATAACTAATGTGGGGGAAACAGCATTCATTTACTATGCTGTGAGCGGATCACACATGCACAGGCGCACTTGCATTTCCTTACTGTGGGTTACGCGCAGGCGCGCATGCATATCCTTATTGTGGGTTACATATGTTTACTAAGTCTTTGTGCTTATGTGGGCTTTATTACTTGTGACAGTACCAGTAATTATCTGTAATCCGGTTAACGGACGTTTGCGAAACACACATTCACCTTTACATATTTAACTGTCTGTACAGCACAGACGCATTCATTACACTTTCACATTATATGTGCTGTAGTTGTTGTTCAACTGGGACTGCATTCACGTTGGCCGGATGCTGTAACCACTATACGTTTGGTGTTCTGACTCATTTATATGCATACCCATAGTACATAGCTTATAGTCCTGACACATACAGGTCTTTAATTGTCAGGGTGTTCATGTGGTGGTCTGGGTTTAGGCTTGTCCACCTGGTGAACGGAACTGCCCTGACCATGTTCAAATGTCAGACAAAGCACATGGACAGGGTTTGTCCATTTTAAACATTTAATCTGTGTTTACAGACACAGGTGTTTGGGCACCTGTCAGCAGCTTATGATGTTGGCAATACATATGGGTGGGGGTGGTTACGATACATAATCCACGGTGAGTGGTGTTCCCATTCACATTTGACTATTTCCTGTATTCATTCTTACGAGGGTTATTATTTTGCACATGACTTAACTATGAATTAACTACGGGTATGCAGTAGTACAGTCAACATATGTGACGGTTTGTTACAGTATATATGTACGGACCTCTGTAATACTGGGGACTACCCCACATCCTTCACAACATTTCCTGCTTATGTACATACTATTATTCAGTGAACTTTCGAAGCTTGTGAGAGCAGTAATTACATCTGTCCCTATTTGTCCACCCATCCTTTTAGGCTTTGTCCAGGTTTTGTTGCTGTAATAGGTTGAGAGGTGGTGTCGGTATGTGATTGAGTTGAATATATACTGTCGATAATTCAGTGGGGAGTAGGGTTACCACTTGTTCCTCTTTGCGAGTGGAGGTCCCACTTTGGACAGTTGTGTCCTGCGACGACACCTAAGACATGGCAAATGTCCTGTGATTTTAAGACAATAATATATTTCTTATTTTCTGTACTAGTTGCATGATACAGGTATTTTGTATCTGGTACACATAACTATTATTTGGGATAGCATAAGCTATTCAAATGCTATGGCATAAGCTTTTATCTTGGCATACACGTGTAATTCTGTCCTTTTCACTGGCCGGGGGTATGTTTTATCCTGCAAATTCTCACATTTCTACAAGGGATGTCCCACCTTGGCCATCTGAACGGGTGGCAACCCTAGTGGGGTGACCTGCATGGTGGACAGCTATTCCATCCTGTGTAATATGGTTTGCATGTCTGTGTAGAAACTGTACCGTGACTACACATACATGTTTTGTCCAGATGTGTACAGTAATGGACACCGTGGCGTGTAAACAACTCTGAGGTTTCAACAGGTTACTTATCCCACGCGGGATGTACACACATTTTGCCGTAACATTAACGTGCGGGCATTTGAATTTACGTACCTGTGATGGGATGTTTACGAACGTGGGATACATATTTGCAATCCGGACACTGCCTAGGATGATACTTCCTACTACATATGGGGAATACTCGCTATGTGTAGATGTACGGATGCGCAAGGCAGGTAGCTGGATTTGGTGGACATTCGGACATGGGTGCGGGTTATGTGCTATACAGGGGTTGTTGCGTATTGCATTTGCATGCATGGGTTCTACTTTTGGATATCCCGGTTCCAAATATAGCATCCTATGTGTATGTGATGATTACGTTCCTGTTTATGTGTATAGCACATTTTAATATACATATGTTTGTGTGTGTTTGGTATACAATTTGGACTGTCAGGTTTCTTTACGGTTGTTATATAGCCACAACTGCCCTGCTGTGTACTATCACTACCACTGTGGGACTGCTGGTGACCATACCCATGGGGCTAGATGTGTGTATTGGCGGCGCGCTGACATGATGCGCTTCACTTCCACTGGGTATAACTTCTGACAGTGCAGTACATTATGGACACACGATTTTAAATATCATTTGTTCCATGGACGGAAACTCATATTATGTTGCGTACATTTCTGTTTGGTTCTCCATTTTGTGTGGCCGGGAACTGTCTTGCATGCTTTGTATTCATTTCATTATCCACGGACACTGATAGGTGCGATTACTATTGCAGGCAGGCTATAATATTCAGCAGTTTAGGTTGCTCATCACCAGCCGACATTGACACTCCTCCGGGCGCAGCTTAGTAACACCCCATGCACTCGCGCATGTGTCATATGCACATGGATGTGGTAGCGGCGCACCTTCATTAATATGCATATGGCGCTACTACACCATTTATACGCCGCACGGCTGGCGCAGGCCTTACACCTGCCTTGCGCCGAGCTTCATGAATTCGGGGGTATATTTTTTCTGGCATTTTTAACTTAAAAGATGTTTGCAAGACATGGGACCTGAAGAGAAGTACACAATGAATAGATTTCAGTATGTAGTTTCTCTTTTGAAAACATGCTATCATTTTTACATCTTTGCCAAGTCCCATGTCAATGACTTTTATCAAAAAAAATGTTGCCAGAATAATGAGGCTGTGTTACCAGTTATCAGTAATCAAGCTAAGAAGTAGATTGCGTGAAATAGTAAAATAAAAATATGAACACTGAGTCAGTGATCATTTTAAATATATTTCATATAGTCTTTGAATAACATTTCTGTGCTTCCTCTTAAGCACACATCTTTTTAGTGAATTACAGTGAAGAGGTAATATTGGGGAAGTTGGGGTCGTTATAAGCCTAGGTAAGAATTTCACCCATGTTCCCACAAAGTCAGTACCTGTTTTCCCTGTCCACTAGGGATTTTGATCCCTGACATAGTTCATATAACAGTTATTCCATTGCTGATATTAATTAGTTGGTATAAATATGTGCTGTGTGCAGCTCTATACCCATAAGGACAAAAACATTAATATTAGCTGGGTAGCTGTTTAAGCAGTTTAACATTTTAGTTGTTGCTAGCAGTTTAGCATATTGCATGCATGACTGATACCAGATTATTGGAAGGCTATGCGTTATCTCTGTACATCAGGTGCTTTCTCCTGCATTTTATTACTTATTCTAAATAACGTTTATGTAAGAAAGAGAGATGAAATTTTTAGAGAATATAATTCCTACATCCATTTTGCAGTACATATGGCTTGTGATTAACACACTTATGTTTGTATACAGTATAAGCATAACAAAAGATTAGAAACTAACAACAGGCCAAAAGAGCATTGGGTGAGAGAGGGTTTAGCAATGTATATCAGGGAGAGGATATGGATCAAACTGTATAAGTCAGTGCAGTACCTGATGATGTGATAAGAGAAAAGCGTAACTGTGATTTATAAACTCCCTAGTAGAAAAAATTATTAGAAAATTTCTGTAGAGTTTTGAGAGTGCACAAAATGTTTTAATATGACAAATGTAAAGAAAGCAAAGAATAATGACAGGGAATGGAAATAAATTAAACACTTATCAGAAACGTGATGCAAAAGCAAAATAAATAAATAACTAAACAATCATGTTCAACACAATAACAAATGCCAACCAAGGTGAGGCCTATGGTGGATCTTGCTTTTATAAACCCTCTGATAGTCAGTGGAATACAAGACTTTAAAGGTCGCAAGCTCCCATTTGTGCAGAAAGTCTTATATAAAGATGTAGTACAGCACAACAGAGAGAAATTAACTGCATAATATGCTAAATGAAATGAAAAAAGGGGGTTTCAAGAATGACAGAAATGAAATAAGGAACTTTTCAGGTAATTTTCAAAAGAAATGTGGAGTGTTTCTCCCCGGGCCTCCGCTGAAAACAGGCTCTGTGGAACCTAGTCGGACATTCCCGGTCAACAAATGTTAAATAAATAAAAAAATTAAAAAAAAAATGTATGAGATGACTGTAGGAAAGCGCTTACAAATAAAGCCAACAATTTGGCAAAGGTAGCATGAAAATAGTTTAAAACTTTAAATAAATGATGAATAAAAAAGATCAAGTTTTAAAACACAAAATGATTGCAAGCTTTGAAGATTATCCAGAATCCAAACTTATCACAACACTCTAGAGCAGTAGAAAAAATGTAGACATAAGGATGTGAAATGGCCTTCAGTGTTTCTGATTGCAAGATTTTTATTTGATAGTGTATGGAAATGAAGCATATTCAAGGAAAAGGATGAATATGACTCAATGAGTCATAATTAAAGGTAATAATATGTAAAGAATTAATTGATTAACAGATAATTTATCAGATTTTTTAAGAGGTGTCATTTGGAGGTGGGAGTTGACTAGTACTTTCATATAAAACATCAAAAGATACATGTAGATACAATATTAGGATTGGCCAGTACTTTGCAAGTGCCTAATAGTCATGTGCAAACAGTGGTGCCCCACAGGTATGCAAATAAGGTCAGTGAAACATATTTGAGATGAATACAGAAAAGTGAAACGATGTCTAAAAACATGCCCACTTTTCACAAAAGAGTAAATGGTATAAATTTTGTCCTTTTGAAATTGCGAATTACTTCACAGAATTGCAAGCTGTATATACTTTCACATATTGCAGGCAAGAGTGGCTAAGCGCAGTCACGCTCAAACCATTTTAGAAAAGCTTCAGACTGCACAGCAGCTAAGAGTTTTTGTTTTAAAGAAAAGGGGCTATAACTTTTTATATGATTTCATTAAAGAATAGAAAGGTGGCAATAGGACAGACTGAAAAAAGAGAAGACAAAACAAAGGTGAACACACAAGGTAAACATCAAGAGGGTTTGGGCTGGAGGAGGTAAAAGAGGATGGATGGGTACTATGTTTTTGTCAGGGGATAGACCCCCTTAATTTTTTTTAATTTTTATTTTTTATAAGAGGGTAATGTGGGTGGGACATTGCAAAGAAGATGAAAGAGAAATGATAAGGGAAGAAGGGCTGAGGAAGTGCCAGCTGGATTCCTAGTCCACAAAGCCTCAAACACAATCACTGCCAGATGATGTTGCAGTGGAGGACCCTGATGTTAAGAGGCTAGGGGCCTGTGTTGGCCCTGTGGTCAGCACCAACTGGGAGAGCACATCCTCTATACTCTGAATAGAGGCTTGAACTGGCTGAATTCTCCTGTCATCTACCTCTACCAGTATGTCCTCAACCAAACTCTGAAGTCCCCTTTCTGTGAGGCTTGCCAGGCTACCATGTGCCAGAGTGCCTACACAACTTCACTCTGACCCTGAAAGGATGTCTCCAGACAGGCAGAGGGTGATATGATTCTAGTCTGGGAGGTATGTGCCTAATCTGTTCTGGAAAGATTTGAACTTGTATGGAAAAAAAGAAAAAAAAATTGTGAGTGAAGCAAAACATAAAGGGAAAAATAAAGAAATGCAGAGGCAAAATAAGAAAAAACAAAAAAGGGTGAGGAGAGAAAACCCAAAAAGCACAATAAATCCATACAATACTGTTTTAATGCAATTTTACAATACTGTTTTAATGCAATTTAACTATACAACGTTGAAATATTGCAGTAAAAATCTTTATTAAAGTGAAGCTTGTGTATTGGAAGTGTTTATGCTTATAGTGGTGAGTAGTGATTTGGGATGTGCTTCTGTACTTCAGAAGAATGTAAGAGTAATGCTTATGTATACTTGTGATAAATTGAAATGTCAAAGGCTTTTGTTTTTCTGCAGGGTTGTGTGTTTAAATTACATACATGAAATACAGCATATACAGTACCCAAAAAACAAGCCAAAAAAGAAATCAGAAATTATTGCAGTTAATCAAGTAAACAAATCAAATTATAAGACATTTCTCTTGATCTGTTAAATCTTCAGTTGCATTTCTTTCAGCAGCGACACTATATAACAAGATTGTCTACAGAAGTAATACAGAAATCAGATTGAAAAGCATTGCTTTAGCAACTCTCCTGCATCCATTACAGTAGTATAGCAAATTCTGCTATGCACTGTTAAAAAAGAAATATCTTTTGGACTCTTCTTATACTTAACAGAAGACTCAACCAGACAATGCACTCATCTCCTCCCTTGTTGGCAATTGCACTGTATTTCTTTCTCAGCTGTCAGTGAAAGAGAGAAGGGTAATGTTTATCTGTATTTGAATTTCTTCCACATGTAAACATAAATATGTCTTATATTCTCTGTAAACAATTTTTTTTTTTCTTTTTCTTTTCCATTTTAGCTGTCATACACACATACATTTGAATTATAGCAATACTAATATTCCATTGAATTCTGGAGGATAATAGAGAAATATGAAATGAGTCGAGTTTCATTTTAAAAATGCATGTAACACTTTTCCTCTGGTATAGCTGAAGTGCAAAAGCTTAAAGGTATCATTTCAAGAAAGTGTGCGTTTCCTTTTCTGCAGAACAACCTCTGTTTTATAGTAAGCAATACTGAAGTAAAGTAGCATTTTCTCTGAAACTTCTGTGCTGGTCATTTTGTTAGCAAAGTAACCCCACCCCCTCCCACAACCTGCATTCTAACTAGGGAGTGGTGAGTGTCAGTCAGCCATACCGTACATGCAGCTAGAAATACCTGTGAACAAACAACAAGTTAAATCACTGTTTTTAGTTATACTTATGTATCTCACACAAAACTGGTTCCATGTAATATTTATCTGCTACAACGTTTTCCCTGCAGCAGTAAGAATTATAAATCTGTAACTGCAATTTTTATTGTATAACTTTCTTATATGTAGTCATCATTACTGGTACTTGAGCAGTAGTAAAAGATTTACACAGTTAGCTATACAGATTATTACTTTAATACCCTTACCTGACATTGCTATTTATTTCTGTAGCCTAGTATTCATCATTGCACAAAAGATGGATGTCTGTTTACACATATACTGCTCATTTTTATGCCTTTTATAATATCAGTACAACTAAATATTTTCAGGTGCAGATAACTGAATCTGCAAGTCTATGTACTTTTTTAACCACTTTTTATTTTTGAGATATATATATATATATATATATATATATATATATATATATATATATATATATATATATAGCGCAAGATGAGTCTACTTCTAAATTTAAAAGTGTCAAAACTTCAAATTTTGTGTGGTAAAGACCATAAGATCAAAGTTTAAAAACTTTGAACCATTTAAATGGCATCGCTGTACACAGCAGTATGATAAATTTACCAGTTTCCTCACTGTAGTGCAATCTCAGAGTTGGTATATTTAATAAGCAGGGTTTTGGAGATGTAGGGGGGAGGGGCTTGCCCTCCCTGCAAAAATGTAAAAAAAAAAGATTTTTTTGTTTTTATTTTTTTTTATTTATATTGTGAATTTTCAAAACTTCAATCTCACAGTCTCGACCATAAGAAATTTGAAGTTTTAAAACTTTGAAATTTAGAAGTATACCCATATAGATATGTGTGTGTGTGTGTGTGTGTGTGTGTGTGTGTGTGTGTGTGTGTGTGTGTGTGTGTGTGTGTGTGTGTGTGTGTGTGTGTGTTAGTATATATGAATTAAGAAAATAATTTTATTTACTATAAAACTCTGGCCCTCTCACTATAACCTGGTCAAATAAGTTGGCCAGATGTTCATCACTACGCTTCTGCAAATCAACATATCTCTTTTGGTACTGCTGACCAGAGTGGGTTATACCTATCAGGGTTGACGTGGTCACCCAGCTCCTGCCAGATATCAATTTTTTTTCCATGAACTGTTATGCATGGATGCCTACATCTTCTCCAGGTATGAGTCTTACAAAAAGTAGAGCATTATTAAGGTTTCTTTCTCAGACCAGCTTAGAGCCAGAATGAGGGAAGTATGGTGATGCCTGTATTAAGCAGGGTAAAAACCACTCTCTGTAAGGTGTCACATGCCCCTGACCAAACCCTTTTTGCTAGTATGCTCATTATGGCAAGTATTGATACTACTGGCAAGTTTGGTGTAACCAAAACTGCTCTATGACATACCGGGTTTTCTTAAAGGAAAATACCTACTTGTGCTTTATTTCCATGTGCCATAAATTATTTTAAATATATGGATAATAACTGTCATTATTAATGCTTACCAATAAAAGTAATCTAACAGCAGTATGTGTTATGTAGTGAAATAGGACATTTTTTATTAAGATGGGGAAAATAAATGTCCACTGTTATATGAAAAATTATTTTTATGAGTTTATGATATGTATCACTTGTTAGGGTGTGGCAGACACTGTTGAAAGGGCAGGTATTAACCTTCAGATTGCTCTCAACCTTACAGTCAGATGACTCCACTTTGGATTTTACATTTATATTCTAATTGTGGCTAGTTTAAGGCAAACTGTGTGCCTCTGTGGACAGTTTGACATTGCTGCAGAATGCTGCAGAGTTTGCAGTCATTTGCAGGGCATCTATGTCTCTCTGAAATAAGCTCCTGTGCTGTGGAACATGCTTTCACAATTGGCAAAATGCCAAAAAAACAGTGATATACTTTAGTATGTTTGCATAATACTACAATTAATAAATATGCATATAAAATAGCATAATTCACATAATAGATGTGCAAATCAGCCTGAATTTATGCCAATAGTTTGAGCATCGCCATATTGATAAACAGCAAATTGTCTTAGGATTCTGCAAACATCTTAAAGTAAGGAAAACTTTATAAAGTAATTATTATTTAGTAAGAGACACTTTAATAACAGTTAATATTGATTTAACGACCACCTGCAATACATTTTGATTTGTAGTCTACATGCATTAATACTACTGCATAACTGGTAATTTTGGCCAATTTTTTGTAGTTGCCTAACATGTGCAATACAATAATTTTTAGTAATAATCTTTAAAGAAGGTGGTATACTGACTGTGCACACATGGGGAAAAATGCGTACTGTACTTGAGAAATTTCAGTGTGTAAAGGACAGGACTAAATGTGTGATAAATGTGTTCTGCTACTGATAGTGAGGGAAAATTACATGACAATGGCAGAGAGTAGTGATAATTGTTTTTTTGTGTAAGTGCTGTCATTATTGAATAAACTATTGTTGTGTAGTTTAGATAAAATTGCTGTTTGCATATTTATTCAGATACTACCTTACTGTGCGTGACAGGAACAGCTGGCTAGGGGATTCTACTTTAATAGCTGACAACCACAACACCTTCTATAGTTATATCAAAGAATCTCCATGGCAATACGCAAGTCTGCTCTGAGTTACTGCAAAATGATACCTCCTATACTGAGCCAACAGATATTGCCAACATACTGGCCAACAGATTCAGTGCCAACTTTAACCCCCACCCCCCCAAAGGAGCAATCACAATACCAGAGGAATGCCAGGCACCCAGCATTACTGCAGCACAGGTTAAAGCTGCATTGTCCAAGGCCAAGAATACAGCTTCCATGGGACCCGACAATATTCCTGGATATGTTCTACATGAACTACAAAGTGAACTGGCACCACATCTGCGTGCCCTCTTCAATCACAGCCTCACCTCAGGGTTTGCCCCCTATCAAATGATGCACTGCTACAGTCATCACTCTCCATAAAGGGGGACCAACTACAAATTCTGGGAATTATCGGCCCATTAACCTGATGAGTCTAATATATAAAGCTATGGAGCACATCATCATGGGCCTAATTAACAAGGATATAGTGAATCTCCAAACTCTGGATCCCACACAATTTGGTTTTGTGAAAAGTAGATCATGCCTGCACAACCTGGTTGACTTCTTTGAGTCAGTCACCAGAGCTGTGGATGAGGGCAAGGCAGCTGATACAGCCTACCTCGATCTTGCCAAGGCCTTTGATACCATTCCCCACTCAGGAATTATTGATAAACTCACCAAACTAGGCATCAACCCCTATATTGCTAGGTGGTTTGCAAGCTGGCTCACAGATAGAACCAACAGTGTGAAAGTAGCAGATTCCAGGTCAGACTGCCAACCAGTCATGAGTGGAGTCCCACAGGGATTGGTCCTGGGTCCCCTCCTTTTTGGCATCTACTTCTCAGAAGTCCAGGTCAACATGGAGGGACTCTGACCAAGTTCACAGATGACTGCATGCTGGGAGCCATTATTAACTCTCCAAGTGATGTAGACATCCGACAGACAAGCCTCACTGAGACCAATGACTGGTGTTGAAACCATGGCCTTAAGCTTAATGCCAAACAATGCGTCATAATCCCTTTTGGAAAAAACTCAGTTCCCACTAATTACCACATCGATGGGAGCCCACTGAACACTGAAGGTGTTATAAGAGATCTGCGGACACAGGTTGACAGCAACCTCTTCTTCGACCACCACATTGCCACTGTGGTCAGAAAGTCCTTCTATGTGGCACATCTCATTACCAAGGGTTTTCCATCCAGGAAGACTGAGGTCATCATCTCACTCTACTCACCCCTCATTAGACCAATCATCGAGTATAATGCCCCATTTGGCATGTACCTCACTAGACACATGCAACAGCTGGAAAGGCCATAAAAGTGCCTCACAAACAGGACCCTAGGCCTTCAACACATGTCCTACATGGACAGACTCAAAAAAAACTTCCAGCCATTCTCTGTCTCATATAATCTACTATGAGGCGATCTTTGCTTGACTTACAAAGCTATGTCTGACCCAGTTCTGTTAGAAATGCTACATCTAAAGAAATCCCAATCTCTCCACACCACACACTCCAGAGACCTCAACCTCATTACCACAATCAACAGAACATGCTGGAGGAACATGTTCATAACCCAGAGACTGCCCATGCTCTGGAAGAGACTTCTCATACATGTCAAGCCATGCACCTCACTGGCCCTCTTCAAGAGAAATCTTGATGAGTGGATGGGAAATAGAAAGTTCACCCCGGGGATCACTCCAGCGGTTATACTTGATAGAGGCACTGGGAACTAATGTTGGGCACCATGATGCCAGGGCACTTCTATGGGCTAGGCTTGTAAAGGTTCCAGGGCCATTAGCCTAGTACACACCTATGAACCTATGAATGTATGTCATCCAAACAGTACTGTGACAAGTGTCTGACTGTAGCCCTCCCTTCTTCTGTGTAGTGCAGGATCAAGTCATAGGCATGATAACTTTAGCCATGAGGAAAATTGTCTACTCATGGCAGCACTTAGATCATATGGGAGACCTCTGTTTGGTAAAAAGGTGCCCAGAAAAACCGAGAGAAAAAAACCTGGAGCCGAATAGTTGTTTATTTATTCATTTATTTGTTTGTTTATTTATTTATTTGGCATTTGTTTACTGGGAAAGTCCAACTGGGTCATGAGGTACCCATTTTCAGAGGAGGCCTAGGGAGAAAAGCTCCAGCTATGTATGGTTAACAGAATGAAAAACTAGACAGACATAATAAAATCATAACATTCAAGTGTAAATATGAAAGCAACACATTAATTTGTCAGAATGAGAACTTAACAGACATAATAAAGTCATAACATTCAAGCACAAAATTTGAAAAATTGAACATTAGTTTGTCAGAATAAAAACTCAACAGACATAATAAAGTCATAGTGTTCAAGTATAAATGATATAGAAACCCTGATAATAGGATGATGCAGCATTATTTAGATAACAGATGATTATCATAAATAAAATATGGTAACAGATTATATTGGTGAAGGCATAGGATAGCATGAGTAGAGAAGGGTAGGGTTTGATAGAGGGGACAGTAAGAATAGATGTGGAAAAGGTACAAATGTAACCTCAGGGGCGTATGTGTAGAGGAAGGGTGGGTAAGGTATGTTAGTAGTGGGGATAGAGAGAGTAAAGATATTAAAAGGTATAAGAGTACCTCAGCCTGGGCTCATACAGGACCAAATCTGGGCTTTGTTGAAGTATTCTTTTATAGAGGTTTTGAAGGAATGCAAGTTAGTAGCAGTTTTGATAGTTAAAGGATGGGAGTTCCCCTAGTTTTGCCAAAGAGCAGAAGTAAAGGCTTAGGCCTGGGGTTTTGTTAGGTTTATAAGTTATGAGGAGATGTTTGTCTTCAGTTCTGAGATATTTATTTGGGATATAAAAGTTGAATAATGGGCTAACAGCAGGACAAGCTATTGGGTTGTGGATGATTTTGTTTACCATAGTAAGTTGTATGTACTGGAGAGAGAGGGAGAGTTCAAGCCATCCTAGGGAATGTAGGGCTTTACAGTGATAAGTAAGAGGGGTTGTTGCAGGTGGAAGCAGAAACAGATTATTGGCACAGTGCAAAAAAAAGGGCAGATGATATGGTCATCTTCTAGAAGCAAGGCCAGGCAGAATGCAATTACCAGGACCCCTACGGGTCCCCTCCATGGGGGTGACTGTGATACAGAAGATGGTGCAACTGGAATAATTAGAGGTGTTGTGGACACTGTTCCATCAAACCAAAGTCTGCAGATGCATTTATATTCAACAGCTCCTGAAGTTTGGTTTAAAATGTACATCCTTTATAGGCAAAACTGAATGATGACAAAGACTGCTGTAATTAAACACATCACAATTCATTATTATTAGGTGAGCTTTGTACATCAGCAAATAGCAAAAATGAAGGCATTGTGATGGATAAGTGTCCCACTCACCCCCTTGTAAGCGTACTATACCATATCTTGTTGCATTGATACTAATGTTTTGCTATGATTTGTTTCACAGTTAGCAACAGAAACAAACAGTTCAATTGCACCAATAAATATGGATAAATTCAGCAGTAGACTGGGCATTGATGATGATGATGATGATGACACAATTATATTTATAAGGCAGCCTAAAGGAAGTGGCAGGCAGTCTCCAAGCTTAATGGCAGGTCCGCTTGCCTAACAGGCTGTTAGTAACTCTACAGAAAGTGACAATGCATCATAAAGTCAAATGCAAGCTGATATTCCACTCATGCTTGTACAGCTGGAGCAACGCTACACCTCTAAACCAGTATCTGCACACAGAGAAGAACACTTTGAGCCACACACAGAAGAACAATTTGAGAATTATGGTAGATATTCTGAAGCCAAATTGTCCACAGTGACACCATTACAAAGAGGTGCCAGATACCGGAATTATTTACAACTATCTTAGGAAACACATAAAACATTGGCTGCCCAGCAAGAAATGTGCTGTGTCATTGTTAGGGCTCAGGCCAGTGCAACAGAGAGTCAGCTAGAAATGTTCAAAGTCCTACATGGTGTACATGGCAATTTCCAGCACTAGTTTGAATTAGCAGAGAGCAGGTATAATGCCATGGTGTCAATGGAGTATAGTATGGTGGCACATCAAACATCAATTGCAGCCGCCATTCATACACAAGTTTCAGCATACTAGAGTCAAGCTAGACTTAGTCTTATGAGGGGCAGGGGAGAGGGTAGAGTAAGGATGCATGTAGAGACATCTTATGATAATACCACTGGTCCTTAAGATGGTAATGTCAGAACTCACAGTGAACAATCACAACACATTTTACACAGGCCATGTCAACAGTCATCTGCACCTAGGAGAAACTCATGTTCCAGGTCATGATTATGGTCACACAGCAGTGTCAGGTCATTGACAGCAGGATCACCTTCCTCCAATAGCATTGGATGAAGTCAACTTAGATTTCTCGTGGTAGCCCATCCTCTAATTTAGATGCACCATCAAAAGGCCTATCAATAGGAGATGTGTATGACTCATTTGATCTGGAATAACTGTGAATCATATTCACTGACAAATCTGTTTAGTTTGAATGAGGTTTTGTTGGAGGTGGGGGTAATGTATTCAGTTATTCCCTTTACAGCTATTAGTTACACCATAATCTGAATCTGAATCATTTACAGATCATTCTGTTTAATTTGATTTGGATTGCAGGGAGCAAAAAAGTCTGTGTACAACTATTAAGTACATGAATGAACACTGAACAAAAGTCAGTGATACATGTATTAACTTTCCTTCTGGTGGCAAACTTATAATCTCAACCGTAATGAGCAAAATTTTTAAGGTCCAATACATCATAAGGAAATGACACTTTAAAATAAGCTCACTGCATAAATAATGAAAGTTTCTAAAGTCAGAATTTATTTTGAATAACACTAAAAATAATCTGATGTGCAGTACAACAGAATTCAGTAAACAGAAATGGTATATATAACCAAAAATTTCATTGTTGCTAGATTTGCTTTCTACTGCATAATGTATAAATAATTAAAGCAAAAGTTATTCAGTACAGCAGGTACAACCACTGATTTATTTATTGATTTGATCATTTTCAGCATCACTGTGCAGAAAGTAGTGAGCAGTCAGGCAAACAGGCGGTAATATAAAACTATTTTAAGGTGAAAGAGGATGTCAGATGAATAGTGACACCAGACCATGCACCACACAGCATAGACCACAAATATCAATGCATGCATATAGCCCACAAATATCAGTGCATGCATTAGTTATACTCTATGTGATTTTTACAAAAAAAGAGAAACACTAACCTGAATGCCCTGGTCCACAGTTCTGGATTAGAAGCCACCTCATAACATGGACAGCTGCATGTCATGCGCGTGCCTGCTGCATGGGGTCCCCTACTACTGATGCTGGCTGGTCATCATTAGTCAAAGTGGGACTAGAACTGAGAACTGCAGTGATAGCATGAGTCACTTCACCACCAGACTGGCACATGAGCATATCATATAGAATACAACTGCTAGTAAAAATCCTGCATGTAGTGGCTGGGTCATACTGCAGGGCAACCCCAGACTCATCCAGGTACCTGATATGGCTCTTCTGGAGGCCAAACACCATCTTAATGACAATTCAGGTCTGTGAAAAAGATGTATTAAAATCCAGAAGGATTTCTACTAAGAGGTATGAGTCCTGGCTCCAGTGGATAACTTGCATCCCCTTTCAAAAAAAAAAAAAGAGAGAGAAAGGGGGGAGACAAAACAGGAAAACAAAGATTACTATACAGCAATAAACTTAGCATGAGTAATTACTTAAATAACATCAAAAAGAAAAGAAATTCAACTTGCCAACATATTGACCACTAGGCATCCTACCATGCAGGAAGAGGCAGTAGAGTGAGCTAGTGTTCCAGATATGGGAATCATGTGCACTGCCAGGATGGTGGGCAGACTCACTAGTGATACACCCCCCATGTATCACACGCTACCTGGCAGTTGATGGAACAGTAGCCCTTCCTAATGCAATACCTCTCTCTCTGTAGACCAGTAGGGGCCATAAGTGCAACATGGGTGCAATCTATCTGATGCAGCACCTCATGGAAATGTCCCAGCCCACAAAAGGCATGTAGAGTCCTGGCCTGGTCCTGAGGTGACACCGGGAAATAGATGCACTGATCCACATGTCCCAATATTTAATTCAGGAATTGCTTCAGTATCCTCAAAGCAGAAGCCTGTGAAATACCCAAAGTGTCCTCAATCTGCCTCTGGAAGGTCCCCATAGCAAGTGCTACACATTCTT